>NC_090937.1:731924187-732227217 GCF_040938575.1 Ambystoma mexicanum | reverse complement strand
GTGGTATGTTTCATTAAAGCCTTTGCTAACCAGTCCCACTTGTTAGGATCTGGTGTTTTGTTTCGATTGCATTCATTTCTCGGGTCCTCTTTCTCCATTGTATTTTGACGGTCAAGGGTGATTTTTATCCGTTCACCTATTTGCGCTTCTTGAAGTAAGTTATAAGACTCATCCCGATCATGATTTAACTTTTTTGATTGGTTTTGATCGACAGTCATAACTTTAAAATTTCGTGCATCTGTTGCTTCATTGTTTTTACGAGTTGTAAGGCCAATCATCTTTGGGCGATAATCTTTGAGAAAATCTTTTGATGTTTTCCTGTTCAAATTCTGAAATGTCAAAGCCCAATGATATCAACACAAAGGCCGCCTCTAGGAGAATATTGCAGATGATTCTAGAATCAATGTGCAACTTCACTCTATCGTTCTGAGCTTCACTAATGAATTCAACAGTTTTTATGTCACTTGACTCGATGGTCCTAAGACTTGGAACATAATGGAAGAGTCTTAGAACATTGATGCGATTTAATATAAGACCATCTGAAGTCGTTGTGATACTTTTTAATATTAAACACTAAGCAGAATGAGTTTTCTTCCATGATGTAAATTGCTCTTTCTTAGTTTTGAGGCTTGATGCCATGTCCTCTGCCTCTTTCTTGTGTACTCCACTGCAACTGTTTACAGTTTGGCATCGCGATGTAGGATTTGTTTCAAACTGTATACCATTATATTCAAGTTCTTTTGTTTTGCTAATATTTATAGAGGATGCATTATCCTTTTGATCTGTTTTATTCATGGTCTTACATCCATCATTTGCAAGTAATTTCAATTTTTCGCTCAGTGAGACAAAGGTGGGACTGGATATTTCCAAGGATTTTGTTTTTTTGGGGAGATTAAGTAGATGCAGTGTGCATACTCGGGCAATTTTCAGCATGCATAGCATTTTTGCCCGGTCCAGGGCTGCATCTTTTGAGGGCATGTTTGGATCAGTTGTCTCCTGTTCAGATGCCTTGTCAGGTTCAGACTCAATCTTTGCATTATCTTCATATGTAGTTAAGTCCAGAAGTTTGTCCATGGTGTTATCTTCACTGCTTTCTTCTGCACTCAAAATCTTCTCTTGATTGGTTTATTCATTTGGTTCACATGTCCATCTTTTTGCACATTTTCATTTGTTTTATCAGGTTTATTCTCTTTTGTAGTTAATATTTTACATATTAAATTCGTATCCTTATTTTTAGGAGGCTTTTCACCCATGTCATCCTCTTTGTTTGTATTAAGAGTGAGACTTATTGATTTGCTATAGCACAAAAACTTTCTCGAGTTGTTAGAGATTTGTGGCTTATTGTTACTCTGGTTTTTAGTTTTTTTTATTTGAATTGGCCTGAGGCCAGCTTTTTTTGCACTTTGTAGATTTTTTGTGTTGAAGATTGCAAATGTTTAACTCAGTTTATCGTTTGAAGTAAGGTCAACAATTGGACTGAAATTCGGATTACCAACTTGACCATCTGCATTAGCAGAGGTTGATGGTATGGATTCGACTGGGGCAGAACTACTTTCATCAAACCCAGTGTTAGGACATGTTCTTGGGTCCATAGACATTTCTGTTTTTTCCTGTGTTGCTATCACCGTTGGAGTAGTTAGATCCTGGTGACTGGGCCTTACTGCTTCAGTCAAATTTGATCCCCTTGTTACATGACAATCGGCAATTTGTGTAATTTGTATAAGTTCTGTATTGTTGTTTGTGGTTGGTCTGTGTTCATTTCCGAAGTTGCTTTGTTCCCGCAACAATGAATCTTGTTTCTGCTGCAGGAGATTTAGGGCTTGTTTGACAACTTCGGCAAGTAGCTTTTTTTGTCCTCACTACTATTGCACTTTTGATCAGTCAGTGAGTTCAGTGTGTTATCGATTCTCTTACTCATGTCCTGTGATCTTTGTTTAAAGGAGTTATTATCATGTTCAATGTTTGTTAATTTAGAATTGATTAAAGCTAAAGCCACCATTGTGGATAGATCTTTGACGCTGTCATTGACTTGTTTGTAGAGTTTCAGGAACGGTGATATGGTCAGTGACATGGTTGACATTAAGGTCGGTTGTAACTCCTGCATAAGATTTTTAAGCATAGTGCCTAGATCAATATTAGGTTCTTCTGTTTTTTTTATTGTCCTTAGGTTGTGTCCGCCTTATTTTGGGGAACTCACGTTCCACTATCGATGAGTCAGTTGAGCAATCATCAGAGGGGGATGATGTGCAAGATTGTTTTGATCTGTTTATCAGTTCACTTCTATACACAGACGAGCTCTCAGATGTACGCATATGCTCATCCAAAAAAATCTTTCTAGAGTGCTTTGGGATTGTGAAATTTTGCTGTTGCAAGCAGTGTATAGTTGGCGAATTGCTAACTTCAATTCTTCTTCTTTTTTGCGCACCACCATGCCATTTGTTTGAATTAATTGACACAGAAGAAGTGGGGGTATGCATGTGTTTTGCCAGGTTTGCAAATCGCCTTGGGTCCTTTCATCTCTGTTTTTGTTTCCTCTTACTGTATTGATTTCAGTTCAGTCTCGTAGTAATGTGTTCACAACTTCAAGTGAATTTCTCCTTTCATTACCACCTATTTTTACGGCGCCACAAACTGGTTCTGTATTGCATGGAATCAAGGATATTTGCATGGGGGAGAAATCTTCAGAGGCTTGATTGCTGTCAATTGAAGCTTAAGGAGCGAAGTTGCCCAGAGACACAGCAGCTAATTTAGGTTAAAGCGCTCCTGATCACATAGAACAATTTCTGTGTCAGATTGGTTTGAAATAGACTTCTCATTCAGATTTGCATCAGTATTTGGATTTCCATTAAACAAAGGGGCGACTGAGCCGGCAATACAGGCAGTATGTTTATCCATCAAAATGAAGACCTCGTCTTCGCAGGCAGCTGAGCTCACTACCGCAACCCCTGCGCCTTGCAGACCTTCGTCGCAGCCGTGAGAGCCACCATTTACGGCTATCATCTCATCCAATAGGTTGGCTTTATCCCTCCCCACAATGCGCAGGGGGGCGGAGACACCGGGCGAGCATTGCTGACGGACACGGCAACTGGCCATATCACCCCCAACAAGCTCTGCCGCATTTGGTGCAACACTACCCGCATGCAAGCAAGCCTGTGACCCACGCAGGCCCAGGAGCGCTCGTTCAGCAAGACTTCCCAGCCGAGCAACAACCTGCGAGCCCGCGCGCTGCTCACACTCCAAGCTACAAAGCACGCTGGTGCAGCCAATGGAGACCAAAGGCCCCCGCCAGCAGCGAGAGGTATACAATCAATATTCAAATTCCTATGCACGTGATTGTCACAACTGTTTTCAATGTTTGGGATACTTGAATTTTCCCATATAGAGTTTAACAGTCGAGGGGAAACAACTTGACTCGTATTCACTCACGCTGAAGCAGCGCTGTTCGCCAAACGTGGACTCTTTGCTTTTGTCTTGACATGGAGTTGATACAGGAATTAAGGGGGGGACTTGTTGGGGCTTGCGACAGACTTCCTTTTCCTTGCAATTGCGGTTGCGCAGGCATAGAGCCTGCCAGGTCCATGATGAAATGGGGGAGCGGCCGTAAGAGCTCCAAGACTCCGCGGTCGCTCTGCGATGGGACTGGGTAGTTATGGATTAGCACCACCTCCAGGTTGTAGAAAAAGTAGAGACACTCCACAGCACCAGCACTCCACTTGACTCACAAGACTCTGCTTGACTCTGCTGCTGCTCCGTGGTGGGACTGGGCAGTTATGGATTAGCACCACCTCCAGGTAGTAGAAAGAGTAGAGATACCCCACAGCACCAGCACTCCACTTGACTCACAAGACTCTGCTTGACTCAGCGGCCGCTCGGCGGTGGGACTGGGTAGTTATGGATTAGCACCCCCTCCAGTCAGTAGAAAGAGTAGAGACAAGCCACAGCACCAGTACTCCACTTGACTCACAAGACTCTGCTTGACTCCAGTTTAATGATGTTGTGCCCGCCGATGGAGAACCAGAGAAGCTTCTGCCAAGATATTCGCATCCGAATGAGATTGGAGATCTCCATTCTGCCAGGTCAAAGGCAGCAAAGATATTTGATCTCCTCTCGACTGAGCAAATGAAGGAAGGTTACCTTTACCAATGGAGGGAGAAAACACAAAAGACAATGGCGTCCATTTCAGTCTTGAATGACAACTGGGAGGACTGACTCGTTGCCATGAAGAATCCTTTCACGGCCCTGCCGAAGAAGGACTCATACTATTAAAATGTACAGGGCACGAGACGAGGCCCAAAAATGCCATTCAAGACTTAGTTGTCTCCAGCGGCTAGAAAGAGATTGGACAACTATCATGTGCAGTCCCTCTGGGCAAGGAAGAAAGGCAGCTTGATGCTTTAGGCAAAAGTCATTTCCATGGCAGCGACCACAATCAAGGCTGCCAATCCTGGCGAGATATGACCAGGAACTCTGGTTCAAAATGGGTTCCATCTTGGAGTTCCATCTTGGAGTTCCTCCTTGACGACAAACAGGGAGGCTTTTTTTACTGCTAAGGGAGGCAACGGGCCTCTGATCATGCCATCTCGGTGGCTTTTGTGACGATTCTTGGGATCTCGTCACTGCTTTCCAGAGGGGAACCCTTCCATATTAGGCTAGGGAGGTGAGCCAGCTACAAAACAATCCCCCTAGAGGTGGTTGAACATGGGACCTCACAGGGAGAGACTCCAATCACGGGGGCATGGTCCACCACTGTGATGGAACTCCGTAACCCCCTTACCTTTGAGACCATGCAATCCTCAAGGTCTTCTAAGAACCAACCGAAGAACACTACTGTCTGTTATTGTAGTACTCCCTCCTTTCCTTATATAAGACATGACACTACCAACCCGAGTGGGAACATCTTGCAAAAGTACTGAGAAGAGGAAGATTGGAGGAGTGATGCAAGCTACCCCTTTTCCACATCTAGACTGTATTAAGAAGAGGTGGCCCCAAGGAAGCATGAAGAATACCTCATCGATACAGAAGAGAGACTCTGGCACTCTGCTGGGTAGTTAATGAGAGAGGAACCTGGTGTGAAGCCTGTCAAGCCCAGGAGATTCGAACCTGGAAACGAGGAAGTGAGTAGGAGAAGCTAGTCTTCGGTCATGAGGATGTTGTGGAAAGCTCGGAAGAACTCTCCATCATGGAAGGGAGACTCAAACGGTGCAGAAGCTGCAGCAAGTCCAATGTCGGCATGACCTCGGGGAGGTTGGACCGTGCAGTCCTTCAATTACTCTGACACCATAAGGCCCAGCAAGCTGCAGAGCCAATGCAGTGCAGTCGGGAGCAGAGAGAGATGCAGAGAGCGTTCAATGGGAAGACACAAGACCAACACCCTGGGAAAAGCCGGTAACATGCTCCCGTCAAAAATAAGGAAGCAGGAGACCCACTAGGGGTTTGGGCAATACTGAAGAGTACGTCAGGAGTAATTGCCCTCGTCACAATAATTACAGAGAAAGCCCTAATACTGAAGAGCAGTTTGGGAGTTATCTCCCTCGTCACAATAATTACAGAGAAAGCCCTAATACTGAAGAGCAGTTTGGGAGTAATCTCCTTCGTCACAATAATTACAGAGAAATATTGAGACTGAAGAATATCTCAGGAGTAATCTATCAAAAAGTCATCAAGAGTAAAGAGGACCTCAGGAGTAATCTCCTTTGTCACAATTACCAAAAAAGCAACAAGAGTAAAGAGGACCTCGGGAGTAGTCTTCCTCGACACAGTAATTATCGAGAGCGTACCAAGAGTGAAGAATGCATCAGTATTCATTTCCCTCGTCACAGTGACTATAGAAAAGCTATCAAGGCTGAAGAGTGCCTCGGGAGTAATCTACCTCGTTACAGGAATAGCCCAACAGACATCCAGAACAAAAGTCACCATGGGAGTGGTAGAATTGATGACCAAAGGCAAAGACATTACTGGATAGATCCCCTTTGTTGCAATAGACCAGAAGATGAAAGTCCAGGAATATATATATAACACGGAAGAAGAAGAAGAATTGTAAGACATTGCACCAAGCTCATAGAAGTCCCTGGGAGGAGTTACAAGGAGTTATCAAAGTTTATTGCCAGAGACTATTAGAAGTCAGCCGTTAAGGCTGAATCAATTAACCAGGAGAAGGGAGTCATTCTCCTGGTTGCCTTTTTTTTTTGTTGCTGTATAATCTTGGTTAGTGGTAGGGTCAGAGGAGGATCGTTTTTGGACAGAGGACGGACTCTTTAGTTTGACAACCACCCTGAGGACGAGCACCCGAGTTAGAATTCAGGTAGGTAGGGCAAACCCTTTAGCTGCAGGGAAAGAAAGGTCCTTTCTTTTTGTTGAATAAAGAATTGAAATGCCATCCTTTGTCCGATTCCTTCTTCTGACTCATCACACTGTGAATATTTCTGACATGGGGTTCCACCTAATGGGCAACGGTACAGTTCTGCTTTGACAAGGTAGTCGATATGCCCTTCAACGAAGAGGACCTTTTTGGCAAAAAAGTTGATGATTCACTACAGGCCATTAAAATGGACACAAACATGACCCGGTTGCTCAGCATTCTGCAGCAAAGAAAGCAATTTCAGTCCTTTTGCTCAAAGCAACACAGCTTCTCAAGATCCAGCAGAAACTATGAGTCATCGATGGGGACCACCATATGCTTCAGGCGAACAGTACAAAGCTCTATCGCAACCATACAGAGGTGCCCACCGGCACCGCAGCTCTTCTCAGTCAAAAAGCCCAATCCAAAAAGTAGGCTGGACTCCTGCACAGCGCCTTCTTCCATTTCAGCACCCTAGTAGGAAGGCCTCTGTCTTTATCCCAACATTGATGGACACAAATAGCATAAAACAAATGGGTATTTTCGTAAGTGGACCAGGGCCACACCATCAGATTTGTTCAAAGACTCTTGCAACGCCGCCCCCCCCATTGGCAAACTGAAAAAACATTTTCATGTGCTTCAGCTGTAAGTACTAACGCTCCTGTCCAAAGGAGTTATAGAGCGAGTCGCTTACAGAGCGAGTCGCTCGTTCTCGTGGAATCAGGACATCTACTCACATTATTTCCTGGTTTGCAAAAAGTCAGGTTGGTGGACACCCATTTTCGACCTATGATACCTCAACAGATTCCTCTGTGCTCAGTCGTTTCAAATGGTCCTGCTACAAAGAATTCTCAGCCAGCTTGCCGAGGGTGACTTACTGTCATCCCTAGTCATGCAGGACACTTATTTCCACATGCCCATTCACTACCATCTTCACGCTTCATGGAGACAGGCCGCCACTTTCAATTCAAGCTCTGCCTTTGGCCTCAAGTCCATCCCCAGGGTGTTTACACACTCGTTCCCCAGCCGTGGTACTTCTCTGGGATTCTCATCTACCTTTATTCGGATGGCTGGCTGATCAGAGCACCATCACTCATACAAGGCTCACTGCACATGAGGGTCATAGAAACCTGTCTAACATTGTTAGGCTTCTCTCTCAATTACGAGAAGTGATCTTTGATGCTGTCTCAACAGACGCTGTTTCTAGGGCACACCTGAACACCGCAACTTCCCCTACCACCCTGTCTGCCGACAGTGTCGGAACAATCCAGTCAAAGATTCAAGCGTTGTCTCGACAGTGGGTTTCCTCAGTATGAGTGCTTCTGTCCTCGTGCATCCCGCTCATCAGAAAATGCAGGCTCCACATGCTGTCCCCTGCAAGAATTCCTAGATGCCGCGTGGGATCAGGTCTCTGGACATTGGGACGACAAGCTCTTCCTCACCAGTCCCTGTCAAAAGGTGCTACATTGGTGGAAGAATGCCACCAACCGTTATCAACGTAGCTCATTTCACAGACCCAGGCCATCAAATTTACTGTGATGACAGACACATCCATGGAGGGCTGGGGAGCCCACACTACCAGTCTTCACACCAGAGGAAAAGTCTCTCTATGTCTAGAGCACAGAGCAGTGTGATTTGCCCTTTAATCTTTCATGACCCATCTGCAAGGGAAGGTGGTATATGTGTTCACAGACAAAACAACCACAGTGTACTAGATCCAAAAACAAGGTGACACCAGATCTCTGATCCTCTTCTGTGAGGCGCAGTCACTGTGGAAATGGGCTCTGGTCCATGAAATGTTTCTGTCCCCCTTTCACATTCTGGGCTAACACAGCTTTGTGGCTGATTCTCTAAAGCGGGAATTCGGCCCCTGCCTTGAATGGTAGCTCCTTCAGAGCCAAGTGGAAGACATCTTCCAAATATGAACCTATTCGCTGCAAAGGAGAAATCCATATATGCCTCGTTTGCCAGCAGTTTCCCACAACCTGCCAGTCTGGGAGACACTGCGTGTTTCCTACATGCTTTTCTGCTGTTCCTACTCATTCCAAGAGTCCTCCGCACATTGAAACAGTAGCCGTGCAGACTGATGTTTGTGGCACCAGCGTGGCCGAGGCAGTTCTGGTTCTCTGAACTTCTAGCCCTCTCATCAGCCCCACCCTCAAGCGTATGCTGCTGTACATATTAACAAGAGTGAACTCCTCCATCACGACCATCCATGCTCAACCTCACAGGCTGGCTCCTATGTCCCTGGAATTCAACCACATTAGCAAGCCGCATGGCTGCTGGGATGTCCTTTCCAAGGCTTGTGCTCCTTCTACCATCTCTTGCCACAACAAGAAATGAAAAAGGTTTACTGTTCACTATTTGGTGTTCCAGTCACAGGGTTGATGCCCTTAACTTTCTTCCACAGCAAATCCTTGGCTATCGGTGGACTTGATCATTCTTCCATTGAAGTTCACTTTGCTGCCATTTCCTGGTTCACGCGCACACCAGTGATGCCTTTGCTGTGGTGGCTTAGGCTGGTGAAGGAATGTATGAAGGGACTGGTTTGGACTTTCCCTCTTGTACGCAGACCTGCCCCTTCTTGGGAACTTGACATCATTCCCTACAAATTGATGGGGCCTGTTAGAGCCAATGCATAATGCCAATATTAAGTTTGCATCGTGGAAAACAGCATTCCGAGTCGCTATCACCTCAGCCAGGTGAGATTCAGATCCTTTTCTCAAAACCACCTTACTCATTTTCCGCAAAGATAAGGTCCTCTGTCGGACCAATTCTACATTCATGTCCAAGGTTCCTTCCTCTTTTCAACTCACCAAGCTTGGGGAACTGTCTGTTTTCTTCAGCTCTCTGAGGGATACCTGCTGAATGCTTTCTTGTGTACCTGTCATGAGGGTGCACAAGTACTATGTTGATCCGACCAAGACTTTCAAAACAATTGTCGCAACTATTGGTTGATTTAGGGCTTGTGGCTACTGGCAGGGGGCTTTCTGGCGCTTCCATTTCTAGGTGCCATCGGCTTGCTAACAGGGTGCTTCCTTTTTGGCACTGTGCTCATTCTATGAGACCAGTCTGGCCTACTGCTGCTCTTTTAGCCGAAGTGCCACTGTCGAACATCTGCAGGGCAGCCACGTGGAGGTCTACACACACTTTCACCAGGTTCGACTGCATTGAAATAAATTCTTAGGTGGAGTCTAGGATTTTTAGAATTGGTCCTTTGAAACCCCTTGTCCCTAGTTTGAGCCATCTTCCTCCTCCCTGTTTAAATGTATGTTCATGTTCCTGCATTTTTACTGCTTGCTAATCTCTTCAAACAGCATGCGAATATATGAAAAATCCAATGCTGGAGAAGGTATATGTTCCTTACCTGTATCCCCTGTTCTCCGGCATTGGTATCTATCATAGATTTCATGAGACTCTTCCGCCTACCACGCATGTGGCTCATCATTGCATTATTCCATGCTCTATATCATCATTGCATTATTCCATGCTCTATACGAATCTGAAGATGGCCTCGACGGGTGGACATTAGGTAGGCACTGCATTGTTTTCTATGAAAATGCTTAATGTTACTGAGGGGTCCTAGTCTGAAAACAGGGAATATTCTAACAACACGTGAATCTATTAAAGATACCACAATGGAGAACAGGATGATTTACAGGTGAGTACATTATTCCTTTTGCTCTTACCACTGGTCTCTGGCTTATTACGGTTTTAATACAGGGGTGCATAGTTGAGATGCCAGTCATTGGAAATGTTTGTTCAGGGTGGGGTAAATGGCAATGCAGTGGGAGTGATTTTAATGCACACACAGAAATTAAAAGGGAAGAATTTCTCACATTTACAATCAAAGATGAGAGATTTCTTTTGGAAAGATGTAGTTGTTGGCTTATGACCTAATTATCGATTTAAAGCTTGTTGATTGCGAGACAAAGCACCAGTTGTGTCATTTAAAAGCAGTTTCCTACCAGGCAAAGCTATGTGCAATAGCAACATTATGTTGATTATCAATTGTCACGCAGGGGCATCAATATGAATGGTATGTACCTTCTGTAAATGCTGTTCTGAAGATGCTCGTTCTGAAGACCATACTCATTAACCAAGGTACCCTCCACAATCTCATTATTTGAAACACATATTAGTCATGCAAAAGTCCCTCTGGTAATTTGCTGATACTTTGTGATATTTTGTTAATGAACTGGAAAGCTAAATGAATACACTGCAAGAAACGTCAGTTTCCTTTAACATGGAAGATGAGGAGGCTCTGCTGCACATTTGCAACCAATGAACCTTTTTCAACATGCTAGTTTTCTCCCTCCATTTTGGTGTCACCCCACCACTGGGCACGAGGTGGGGAAAGTATACATTAATACATAGAGGGACTACCAGTTGGGACCTAAAAAAGTGATGTATCACCATTCATCTGTACTGCACACCTTTTTTTATATCGTAATTGGTATTTCTTACTGAGAGGTCAGGCATATCATAGACGTATGGTAAGCTGCTTAATTATATGGATGAAAAGAATCTTACATGTAAATTGCAGGTCTTGTTTCTTGTTTGCGTCTAGATGCTAGATGCATGGCAAGGGTGATTTTGAGACATTACATGTGAAATTCTTGTTGCGCCTTGAAACACTTGTGTATGGGCGCACTATAAATAAAATATCATATTAAATTATGTTAGTGTTTATGATAATGTATCTACACTGGGTTATATCACCTGTCTATTAAAACGCCAGTAATGTAAAACCTGATGATTTTTTAGTTAAGCACATAGTCAACATACCACACAGGTGATGGATCAACACAAACCATGATAAATAACAAGCTCCCACTAGGCACATCAGGCACACTATTTCGAAATGTTGCTTTAAAGAAAAATGGAAAATAAAACATTTTTAATCTGAATAAATGCTCATATACTAAAGTGATTTGTGGTTTGTACAGCACATTTGATGTATTTTGTATTGTGTAGGCTTGTGCTTTTTTTACCGGCAGTGTTCTTTTAATACAAGTGTCTAAATCCATTTTACACCTTCATGACACCTCTTTTTCAAACTTCCCACGAGGACTGGTCTTATTCCTTAGGTTAGGAGAGGAGTTTCCGCAATATCAGAAAAGGAGTTTAAAAGGTCTATCAATAGCCTTCTTTCCAGTGAATGAGGTTGGCCTTTTGTCGTAACCTGTATTTCGAAGGGATTGTGTCGTCCGACGTATTCCTTATCTTTGATAATTCGTCTCCAGCTTGCTGGCCTCGGAAATTTTTTCTGTAGAGGGTGCTGCGCGTCGACGTCCGCCGAGTCGATGTCCCTCGACGGCCACCGTATCGGCGCTGACGTCCTCATGCCCATAAATAGCCACACGCGGCGTCCGTTGCTCAGTTCCGTTTTTCCGCGCTTCGTGGGGCCTCGGAACATCGTTGCTCAGTTCAGTCAGAATAAACCTTCTACATCTACTCGAATATACCAACTCGTTCTCGATGGCATCTTCATCGGAACCGACAACGCTGCGATCCGGCTTCCAAAAATTTCGAGACTGTGGTAAAAAAAATGTCGATAACAGATCCACACAGGATCTGCTTGTGGTGCTTGGGAGCCGAGCACCATTGTTCGGAGTGTGAGGACTGCATGTCCATGACGGCGAAAGCCTTGAAGGAGCGCAAGGGGAAGCTCGAGAGAGGTAAGTCAGTCAAAACCTCCTCGAAAGTTTCTTCGGCTGAGTCGAGGCATTTGTCTCCTCGCCGTCGAAAACATTCCCATTCTAGATCTCGAAGTAGCTCCGACCATTCGTAGAGATCAAGACACTCAAAGAAGAGACGTCGAAGATCCCCTTCCTCGTCATCTTCTGTTTCCCCAGAAAGGGTCTCTTGCCCCACAAAACACAGCTCTCAGGCTGAGTGGGAGGAATTCAGGAAGAAAATGTTAAGCGTCTTCGAGAAAGCGGCCCTGACCCCCTCGAAGACAGCTGAGGGCGATACCCCGGGTGAAAAACCCAAAAATACAAAACGCCGTGAATCGCTGCACCCGGCAAAACATTCTACCCAAGAGCGCCACGGGCCATCGAGTAAGAAGGCACCGTCTTTGACGCCATCGTCGAAGATCCCTTCGACGCATGGATCAGCGCCATCGACGCCGTTGTCGAAGGGTTCTTCGACGCATCGGTTGATCGACTCGACACTATTGTCGACGCAGACATCAACGCCGATGAAAGAGAAGACCACGGCTACTCCACAGCCAACGGTGATTCCAAGAGCCTCTGGCACAACGCCGAGACCGTCGTCTACGTCCTCGAGTAGGATCCCGATCCTCTCGAGTTCTTCGAGGCCTCTTCCAGTTTTCTCGACGCCGTTCTCGGCGCCTTCGAAGCCTGTTACATCGGCATCGACGTTTTCTCGCCCAATAATGATGAGTTTGGCTCCTTCTGCCTTAGAAATGGGTTTTACACCATTTCAGAGGTCAGAGTACCCTGGATTATCTTCAAATTATGAAGTAGGGGAAGATTCTGACCAGGAAACCTTCGGGTTGCAGAGGACCACACTACCTGTTTCAGAGGATTTCACCTCTGAGGAAAGAAGGTTGAAAGACCACAGGAGTCATTACATGAGGCAAGTGGGCTGGACACTTGCCCAGAAGTGGAATTTGTTAAGCCAGACCCAGGGGAACATGCCGAAACACTCTATAGAACCCTGATGGCAAGGATTATTGAATTTATGGGTTGGTCTGCGCCTTTGCCTGTTTTTCAACAGGATGACCTGACAGACATATTAGACAAAGGTCCACAGGAGGATCCTGTGGTCCCCTTCCATGCAGCCTTACAAAGAAAGATTTAATCGAATTGGGGAACTCCTGAAGTTATCCCTGCTGTCAATAAAAGATTGTCAGCCAAGTATAGGGTAGCTGCAGCTGACCCTGAATACTTATCAAAACACCCGACTCCAGAGAGCCTGGTGGTCCAAGCGGCAACTTCATCAAGCAGCAGGACCGCTTACCCTACTGTCCCACAGGATAGAGATGACAAGAGGTACGATTCTATGGCAAAGAAAGTCTTCTCTGCTTGTAGTATGGCATTGAAGACCATGAACGCCACCTGTACGCTTGCCAGGTTCAGTCACACACTCTGGGAGTGTGCTTCATCAGCGGCTGACTGCATACCCGAAGGAGAGGAAAAGGAAGCCTTCCTTAACATTATTAAAGATGGCAAGGATGCCATGTGCGAGTCACTTCAAACTGGCATCGATTCCGCTGACAGTATCAGCAGGGCCATGGCGGCAAGTAGAACAATCCGCAGGCATGCGTGGTTGCGAAAGTCTGGCTTTGCTCCAGATGTACAGGCCAGACTTTTGAATATGCCCTTTGACGGCTCTTCATTATTCGGAAAAAAGGCTGATGACAGTCTGGAAAAATTGCATACATCTAAAGCAGCGGCAAAATCGTTAGGAGCTGCAATCCGTCAAACTCCTTTTCGCCCCTCAGGAACCTCTGGAAGAGGAAAGTCCTTTCGCTATTATTCCGCATTCGGGAAAGGCAGATGACAGCCGGCTCAAAGAGGCCAAAGGAGATCCACCCGAGGTGGACGGGTCAAAAGTACTAAAACCCGCAGCAGCAGCAGGTGCCTCTTTACCCTCAGCATCTGCATCAGCCGCCCCCAAACCACTCTGAGGTCTTTCCACACAAAACACCTGTGGGGGGCAGGTTAACTCACCATCTGATGGAATGGCAGGCTATGACGTCAGATACTTGGGCATTGGAGACAGTTGCCCAGGGTTACTGCCTACCCTTTCTACACATCCCTCAGAGTCATCCACCGGGGCACAGCTCTCTAAAAGATCCAGATCCGCTCCTCTTGCAGGAAATTATAGACCTGCTAGAGAAAGGTGCCATAGAACCGGTACCTGTAGCGGACAGGAACAAGGGCTGGTACTCCTCCTACTTTCTCATACCAAAGAAGAACGGAGGACTGAGACCCATCCTGGACTTACGAGAATTGAACAAGTTCCTCAGGAAGGACAAGTTGAAGATGGTAACTCTCTCTCGGATCCTTCAGGCCCTCCAGCTCCAGGACTGGCTGGTATCTCTGAACCTTCAGGATGCTTATTTCCATGTGCCAATCCATCTCAAACACAGGAAATACCTGAGGTTCGCAATTGGCGACTCTCATTATCAATTTCGAGTTCTGCCATTTGGGCTGACCTCCGCCCCGAGGGTCTTCACCAAGCTAATATCGGTAGTGGCTGCGAGTCTAAGGAGGGAAGGGATCCACGTCTACCCCTACCTGGAAGATTGGCTGATCAGGGCTCTATCTTCGGAACAAGCTCAGATCCAGCTAGATTATGTCTGCCACTTCCTTCACAAACTGGGCTTCTCCCTCAATTTAAAGAAGTCACAGATGATACCATCACAGAGACTCCATTTCATTGGAGCGGTCCTGGACACTTCCCTGGGAAAAGCCTCGCCACCAGAGGTGAGGGCTCAAGATATTCTGCAGATGGTCAACAAGTTTCAAAATGCCCAACGTCTCCCAGCCTTCGACTTTTTGAGGTTGCTAGGCCTCATGGCATCCTGCTTCTTCCTTGTGCCAGAGGCTCACCTGAGAATGAGATCTCTTCAGTGGGCACTGAGAACTCAGTGGTCGCAATTCTCACGGAGAATGACAGATCTCCTCCGGATTCCAGACAAGGTAGCCCGCGACCTTCAATGGTGGGCCTATCCAGAGAACATCTTGAAAGAAGAACTGTTTTGGCAACCATGGCCAGAGATAACAGTAGTCACAGACGCCTCACTCACGGGGTGGGGAGCCGATGCCAACGACTTGACCATCAGCGGTCGTTGGTCTCCATCGGAGTCCAGACTACACATCAACCTATTGGAGCGTAGAGCGATCAGACTAGCGCTTAAAGCTTTCCTGCTATCAGTACAGGGGAGAAATGTCCTGATAATGATGGACAACACGGTGGCCATGCACTACCTCAACAAAAGAGGAGGCGTAGGATCACTGTGCAGAGAGGCAATGCAGCTCTGGTTTTGGGCAATTCAGGAAGGAATCTCTCTATCAGCAGTCCACCTAGCCGGAGAGAAGAACTTGACAGCGGACGCTCTGAGCAGGCAGAGCACAGTCTCCCACGAGTGGGAGCTAGCTCAGGAAGTCCTTCAAGAGATCTTCGCCCTTTGGGGAACTCCTCAGGTGGATCTGTTTGCCACAAGCACCAACAGGATGTGCGATCTGTTCTGTTCAAGGGAATTTCCCCCGAGAGGAGCTCTAGGAGACGCGTTCGTAGTGGACTGGGAGTTTCCACTCCTTTACGCGTTTCCACCAGTCCCTGTTATTCCTCAAATGATCAGGAGGTTGAGAAGATTCCGGAAAACCATGATCCTAATTGCCCCGGACTGGGCCAAGAAAACGTGGTACCCGGACCTTCTAGATATGTCCATCTGCCCTCCAATCCGTCTTCCACTCAAAGAGAATCTTCTCTCGCAGAAGGGAGGTCAGGTTCTCCATCCAGACATCAGAACCCTCAACCTTCACGCTTGGCTTCTGAAAGGGTGAGGTACAAGGATTGGGACCTCCCTGATGACGTCATGGAGGTGTTGCTTTCGGCCAGAAGGCCAGCAACAAAGTCTTTATACCGCTGCCGTTGGAACAAATTTTGCAGCTGGTGTAGAGAAGGGAATATCGACCCTTTTTCATGTGGTACACCAACAGTGTTATCGTTTCTACTCTACTTGGCAAACTCAGGCCTTCAAGTTGGCACTGTAAAAGGCTATCTCGCAGCGCTTTCAATCTTCAATCTTCAAGCGCACTGCGGAGGAACCATCGTATTTCAAACTACCTCAAATGATACAATTTCTCAAGGGATTAACTAATGTTTATCCTCCAAAACCATTCCAAGTTCACTTACGGGACTTAAATTTAGTCTTAAACTTCCTAATGGGCACTCCATTCGAACCACTTCACTCTTGTTCGCTGAGATTTCTCACGCTTAAAACTGTCCTATTGGTAGCACTAACATCTGCTAGGAGGGTGAGCGAGCTACAAGCTCTCTCCTGTAAACCCCCACATACAATTTTCCACAAGGACAAAGTTGTCCTACAGGTGAAGCCTAATTTCCTCCCAAAGGTGGTTTCTGAATTTCATATTACTCAGAAAATTACCTTACCTTCGTTCTACCCTCCTCCCCATCTGGGGAAAGAGGAAGAAAGGCTACATAGGCTGGACCCAAGGCGAGCTCTAAGCTTTTACATCAGCAGAATGGCTAGCATCAGGCAAGCAGACCAACTGTTTGTAGGATACTCAGGTCACAAGTTGGGATTACCCATAACAAAACCAACCATTTCCAGGTGGATTATTTTGGCCATTCTGGAATGTTACAAACTGGCAGGGAAAGAGCCACCCCAAAATCTTAGGGCTCATTCAACCAGGGGTATCGCAGCCTCTTCCGCCCTCCAAAGAGGGGTACCGGTCAGAGACATATGTGCGGCTGCCACATGGTCGTCCGCACATACATTCACAACATTTTACAACCTGGATTCCTCCACTAGTCAAGAGACCAGATTTGGCAAAGCCGTATTACATTCGGTTCATCCCTAAAGGGATACATGACATTCTTACTCCCACCTCCAATTACATGCCACTGCTATGGGAGTCTATCAAAGATAAGGAATACGTCGGAGGACACAATCCCTTTGAAGAACAAGTTACTTCTTACCTTGTAACGTTCTTTCGATGGGATGTTCCTCCGACGTATTCCTTATCGCCCCTCCCATCCATCCCCGCAGTAAAACTTCCCTTGTGGTTGCAGTTTACGCTCTTATACGGTGGCTGTCGAGGGACATCGACTCGGCGGACGTCAACGCGCAGCGCCCTCTACAGAAAAAATTTCCAAGGCCAGCAAGCTGGAGACGAATTATCAAAGATAAGGAATACGTCGGAGGAACATCCATCGAAAGAATGTTACAAGGTAAGAAGTAACTTGTTCATTTCAAAAGTATTCAGGTGCACGGATTACACATTGCTTAGAATCAAGAACTACATTTCAACACACATATTAATGGCAAATGTTTTAAAAATTGTTTGGAAAAGATTTACATTTATTACCTAAAGTGGGTAGGTTAAAACCGAGATTTGTAAAAACCTTCAAAAAATGAGCAGCACCTATATTTTCTTGTACATTCATTATGTATGCAAAGATGTAATCTTAATGCGAATAATCATTTTGTTCTCTAGGATTTCGAAACTTGCCACTTGAGGACCAAATTACTTTAATCCAGTACTCTTGGATGTCTCTCTCCTCCTTTTCCTTGAGTTGGAGGTCGTTCAAACAGACAAACAGCCAATTCCTCTACTTTGCGCCGGATCTGGTATTTGATGAGTAAGTATCTATTAATTGCCCTAAACATAGATAATATTATGTAGCACGCACACTGAATTATTAAAACATTGTATTACCTAAATGGAAGAGACAAAAAGGTGCCTCTGTTAATTCTAGACAACGTTGTCATATAGATATAAGCTACCATCTCAAAGAAACAATGAATGAATTTGTCTCTTATACCGTACCACCACACCGTGGTCTGCTAGCTTGCCAGCCAGACCAGGCCAACTACAGTCACTCCTAAATTAGTCAGCTAACTGACACATGCCAAACCAATAACTAAAAGAAATGCAAAATAAGAACTGCTAAGGCATATGAAATATCACACATCGCAAATAAAACACCACCATAAACTGTGGTTGAGATAGGCGTGAGCCCAGTGTGAAAACAGTGGAATCCTTAAATTAAGGTATGAACAGCACCACAGGACAGTAAAATCTATATATCGTGGAAGAAGAAAACATGCAAGAAAGATGCACGGGTGTAAGAAGAATAACTGACGTCACATATTAATGCATATGTAAGTGTGAAAATCAGCATTGACATTCATGTGGGAATGTCACTTATTGAGCAGAATGCAGAATTTTAAATTGCAGAATTGTACAGCAAATCCTGGGTTAAGAAGGCGTCCCAACTTACACCTGAAAGTTTTGAACTGTGATGCGGAGGCGTCCCACCCAGCATCAGCAAGATTCAGCACACATGCAAGCGTGCAACTTTCAAGAGCATCATATAAATCACTAAATCACAGCAATTAGACATATATTGCAAACATTGTGGGAAATAAGCATCAAATAAATGAGCTAACATGTAGAAAAGGGGTTAGTTAAGAGTGCCCAATTATACATAACTGTGTAGTCTCCATAGCAGAACAGTTATGAATAGCAAATCAATACTGCATGTAATATTTGAACACAGTTAATTTTAACTATAGCATTGGATAGGAATACAAATAAAAGTCCCTGTCATGTATGTTGAGACTAGAAGAGCACAGCCTTTGTAATGTCTATACATTGTAGGAGCTGAAATTCCTCAAATGGCTAACACTGGCACAATCAAACACCCATCAACATATTACAGAAGCAACATCATGAAGACTTAAATAGCAAACAGTGTTTAGATTCTAATACCAAAAGAAATGTGTTGCCTGAAAAATTATTAAACCTTCTTACAACAGGAATGCCATAACACATGCTTGATTTTAAAACAACTGTAACAAGCACCATAGTATTTCAGCCAGAAGCCCTTGTTATAACCAGTGACATTATGACATGGAAATTCTCAAAACATTAAGGCTCAAATATTAAAACTTCAACTTACTTTTATGTTAGGAAAACTGTAAAAAAGCTGTATTTCCCAGAATGATCAAATTGAATAAGCATGCTGAGTAAATGTTGCAAATATACTATTATTCCCTTAATAAAGTTCTATAAGGTTAAAGTTATACCTACAGCTCTGTATGGAATGGATTTTATACCTTTAGCTCGAGCAGTTAACTGGCCAATAATTGAAGGGAGACTCTGCAGTTTCTCCCAATGTCCAGTTTGCACTAGGAGCTTGGCCTGCAGTTTCTGCAAGCTTATTTAGATTGGAAGGTCATTTCACTCTGTAGATTGATTCTCACTCCCTAAACAAATATATTATATGAGTATATCAGGTTTCATCTGGGACAGGGAACTAGCGCAGTATTAACAAACTTGAAGATAGAGGCAACTAACATATTATTGAAACTATTGCTGGAGGTGGACCTAATTGATAATCCAAATGGGGTAAAAGAAGCTCTTATGAAAGTGAACTGGATTCATACAATTGATCAAATGTGAAGTTTGGAATTGGCAAAATCATTCTCTGTGGTGGATAAACCTAGAGGAACTCTTCCATCTTATTTATGACATTTTACAAACTCAAAGTAGAGGCAGGAGCTCCTAAGATTTCATCTTAATTTGATACCTATAGGGAATATTTTGAGAATTCGTAATAAGCAACAGCATTTGTTCAATAACTGTAACTTGTGTGGGGAATTAAAGGTTCATCATTTCAAGCATTTGACGGTGGACTGTGGAGCAACGTGGGAATTGAGAGTAAAGTTTTTTCTGTGTTTTGTTGATAGAAAAGAATAGTTAAAAGTAGAGGATTTTTGGATACGGCCATCTGCATGTCATTAAACTTTTCTTGCTTTAGAAGTTCTGAGATTGTTGAATGAATTAGGTTTTATTATATTGTAAACACAAGTGATTTAATATTTAATGTAATATTTAAATGGTGAAATTGTACAAAAAGAACAGGAGCTTAGATTATTCAATAAGCAGGAGTTACTCCCTCTACCCACGCTAAATCATTCTAACTGCCTAGGCTGGAACTCACAAATGAACAAAGATAAACATTCCAAGCATCCAGGGAACATTCTCTGTGACATCAGAGCATGATGTCATCAAGCACATTCAAAGACAGCTACAGGATATAACAGCTACCTTCTCCCAATACAAATAGTGTTAGCAGAAGTGGGTAATTTCAGGGTTTGCCTGAGAGCAATGGGCAACACCTCCTGGCGGTGTCTGCTTTGGAACTTTAGAATATGAAATGGTGCAAGTCTATTTTGAATAGGTCTTGCCAGTTAGTCACCCATGTAGTATCCCTTTCAGTTTGAAACATAATACGTCAGCTACTTGTGTCATTGGACCCTGCGAAATTTGTTACATGTTGGCAGGAGAAGTAATTTTGCCTCTGTTTTGCCGATATTACTTTTCAACATTTTAAGGGTTTCCCGGATCGTCCTGGGATATCTATTTTTATCAGTATACTACCTGCACATTTTCTTTTCACAATGAAATACTGGTCAATATGGTTTCCAATTGTTCCACTAATTTAACCATTACCAATATTAGAGCTCACAATTATGTACTTGTACTTGCTGACAATGTTAAGGTTTGAATGATGGTTCCATTTGAAACCCTCTTTTTACAGTGTGCCCATAAGCAGACACATACATCACAAATGATCAGTTTGCGTGCCTTTGGACCATTTGAGCTAAATTTATGTATTCATTTTCGTTTGGTGTAAATGGTGGGGATGCCTTTGTTTTTTCCCTCTGGTTAAGAGTGGAGTTTAGCTCACCTTAAAATAAAAACATGTAATATTCTTTGATCCTTAAGGGACTAAATATTTAATGAAGACATTTTGTTCATGTGTCATTTTATTGAATATTTCTGTACATATTTGGAAATTAAATGGATTGAAGATACAGCCAGTTTTGAATACATTACATCCTTTTAAATAAAATGATTTGTTATTTAAACTTGTTACAGGCATTTTATGTGTGCCTGTTGAACTTCAGTTGGAGTCCACTTTTACCTAAGCAGTGATGGTTTCTTCTGTGTAAAAATCCGTGGGTAAAATAGATTATATCTGCAGTCCTTGAGTTGAAGATTTCTGTAATGTGACATAAAAACTATAACTGCTCAGTTCACATAAATGATTAAATTGGACCATGTTTCCAGGACCATCGCATGTATGGAGTCCATGACATCCCAGAAGATGGTCAGCAGATAGGATTTTAACCTTGATTTTACAGCTCCCACACTTTACTGAGCCGTGCCCCGTTAACAGGTCCCTAAAACCAAACATGAATGCTGTACTGCTGAGAGTGAACATATACATCACTAAGCAATATGCCTGCGAGTGGATCAATTTTACATTATTTCTCTGCAATCATGGATGCAAATGAACTTCTGTGACGCACATATGGCGTTGTTTTGAGATGTTTTGGATGGAAAATCTAAAGTTCTCAGCGGAAATGGAATTCACCTTGCGCCGTGGATGTTGTGAGAAACCTAGGGGTATTCTCCCATTTGGACACAGTGAATCCTCTGTTCAGGCGGCCAGGGCACGCCATCGCCTTTGGATCCAGACCCTTGGGGTGGGCCAGTGCGGGAGAATCACCCGGGTAGGGGTGTCTGGGGTCATTCTCATGGGAATACCCTATGCGAGACACAGTATCCCCTTCTCACCTGTTATCCACAACCACACAACTCCTGTCTTTTTGGGGTATTTTCAAGCACACATCTCCCCAACCCCCTTCCCCATTTTTGCATAATACTAAGAAGAAGAAGAAGCGACCCAAAAAGGAAGGTGAAAGTTGAATTGTACTTGGGCTGAGCCTGGCGGAGGGAGACTAATGCAACATTGTGTTATTAGGGTTTTGAGCCCGGTTGAGGGGGATCCGGGGTGAACCATGTATTACCCGAGAAAGTGATACCTGAAAGATAATAAGAGCCAAAGTGCCAAAGTAACAGAGTGACCCTGTGTGAATGAACACGATTTTGGTAGTCTCTGTAAAATGAAAGCGAAGTCCCTGAAGTGAAGTGAAGGGTAACTGATGAGAACAAAACAAGGGAAACACTAAGTAGAGGAAAAGTGGATAGAATCCCCAAGAAGGCTTGTTTGAAACAGAACTGAATGTAAAGTAAAAGGAATTGATCTAAAGAAATACAAGTGCCATAATGCAGCAGTGTCAGAGTGGTTATGTATGGTAAAGCAAAGCCATATAGTTTCGAAAGTCTCTGACAGTAAAGCAAAGTGAATCTGTAAGTAAGAAGTTTGGGGAAGGATATCCCGTTTCAATTGTGTAAGCCTGAAAGAGAAGCAAACTTTAAATATTAATTTGCACTCCATGGTATTCTACGAATAAGAGACTTTCAAAGGGGAAGGACTGTCGCAGAAGGCCCTGGTGTTTGTTCTGAACTGTATCCTCTTGTTAGAGAAGCCAGAGACTGTGTTAAACTCGAGTGTACCGTATTGCCCCGTGCTGAAAACATGGGGAATGGCGGCCCTTCGCCTGAACATCCTGACATATAATTTTGTGAACACTTCTTTCTTTTTCGTAACATTTCCCACACTATTTGTATTTAGAGGTAGGGATTGGTAATAGGTTTATTAGAATAGGCCCTTTTAGTTTGATGAGACACTACGAGGACTGCGTTATTATTATTTGATGGTCGTAGCTTGCTACAATCTGTAGATTTAGGATTAGATAGGTGTTTATCAAACCCTTTTTGAAGTTCAACAAACAACCTTGAACTGTGGTAACTTGTGTCTCTCTTACTGTTGATGCCATGCCTTTCTTACAATGTACAGCAGACATATTCATAAACTCATTTTCTCCATGTCTCTGTTGATTAAACCATCTCAATAGATCAGTTGAATTATTATGGGAATTCAAACATTGAAATTGTGGTGACTAATTTAATACTGCCAACCCCATTGAGTTTTTTGATTGCCCTGCTTTCTCATAAACTAGGAATGCTACTTTTCTTCATTTTTATTTTTGTAATGTGGTACTTGGCTCCAGAGTGAGAGTATGAAATGGCTGAAAGTTCAGAAGGTGAGCCTAGTGCTGTTCACGAAGAGCGTCATTTTCTGACCCTACTTATAAATAATCAAGAAGACTTGTTCATTCTCTCTTACATGTTGTCTGTGAACAGGGATATCAATTTGCGGAAAATTACAGGGATTGGGATGTGACACAACATAACTGATGACATCAAGGAAGTGACATCACATGGCCTTTTACCCTGATTTGACTCACAGCAAGTGACAACAAAAACAAACCCGACAATGAAAACGATTAATAACATCATGAATAGTACTAGCTTGAATGAAAGGCTATTTTTGTTTTCAACCATAAATCACCTTCAGCGCTGCTTCAATATATAATGAGAGTGGTTGTGATATGAGGGTGGCACACCCAGCACATCGATAATAGACCAGGAGCACTGTTTACTTGTGCCAGTACAACTTCATATGGATAGTTCCTGCCATCATGTATGTGTTAAAGCCTTACATGCCAGATAAAGTAATAATATTCTAAATAATGCCTCATATGCTAGTCACTGCTATAATGTTGTAGGTGTTGCATCTTATATCCACATAGTGCCAACTTGTACCAGGTTAATCCTCCTTTGTTGGCACAGTCATCATATCCAAGCTACAGCCTCTCAAGTCCAAGTGCTGTGGTCTTATGCCAGGAGAAGGCACAATCACCCAAGTAGTGTCATCCTACGACAGGTATATTCTGACATGCAAGGTAAATGATTCAGCTTGATAATAATACAAACCGGACTCAAATACTGTTTGAAAAAGTAGTGAAAATTAGGCCTTATAAGGTCAAATGATTTTTGCCTATGATCACACTTTGATCAGGTGGATAAGCCAGGATGTGTCTCCAGGTTACCTATTTCATTGTTCTCCGTTTATACTGTACACCACATCCCCTAACATCCTGGAACTCATGTTCAATGAGCACGTAACGTAAATTACGTGCTCATTGAACATGACGCCGCCTGACTTTCTCTCTGCCATACACATGCTCCAGCATTTGCGCCCGCATGGATTTTCATAACGCAAATGCTGGAGATTCCTATGCGTTCCGTCAGCTTCATGCAATAGCATAAAGCAGGTGGACATCATACAGAGAGGAGACATTTTTCACGTTGCCTGCCATGGTCACACATGTCAGGAAAGGTTTAATTGTAATTGTGAACACTGCTTACTGTTGTGTACGTGGTACACGTAATGCGCATGCGCGAGCCGGCGCATGCACGCCAGTTAATAAAGGCGGCGCCCGGCGGCAGTTCGCGCCGGAGCGCCGGAACAGGCGGACGTCTCCAGTGTCCGTTCTTGCGCGATCCATCTGCGCGCAGGGCCCCAGATCTAGGAGGGGCCCGCACTCCACCACAGTGGGCCCTCCGATCACAACACTGGCGACGAGGAGGTACGGTCCACTTCCGTGCCTGACGACCACGGAGTGACGGAAGTCTGCCGTGTCACGGACCCACGGAGCACCGGCGGCCATTTTCTCTTTCACCCGCTCCCCGTCACACGTGGCGACAGTGGTTGCGGCCCAACAGGGTGCTCGTGCGCCACTCGCCAACGGCGTCGGAAGACACCAAAGAATAATTTTTGGAACGCCCACAGTCCTGCAGGCGCAAGACTGTGGCAACCGAGAAGAAAGAAGGGGATTTCGCACCCAACCCTACCACGAGGCCGAGACAAGCCATCCTCTCCCGAGACAGCCAACTGTGAGTACGTGGCACTGAAATGGGTGAAGGTGCCGACGATGAGGGTGCCGCAGCCCCAATCCCCCGCAGAGCTCGCAGCTCCCTAGCCCCCATGCCGGAATTCGATGCCACTGGCCCCCCTTCTAAACTAGGCCCGAAGTGGCTATTGTGGGTCAAAAGACTGGACATGTTCTTTAGGGCATCTGGGGTAGACGATGATGACGAAAAGATTGCAACCATGATCTATTCGGCAGGTGCAGAAGTCCACAAGATCTACGACTCCCTCGTCATCCCCGTGGTCACGTACGACGCGGTCAAGCAGGCACTCAAAGACCACTTCCTACCCATGGCCAATGTAGACTTTGACAGGTTTGTCATGGGCGCTGAGAGACAATTGGACGATGAGCCCCTAGACAAATTCTGCGCCCGCCTGAGACACCTGGCGACCTCCTGCAGATGGGCCGACGAGGAGGAAATGGTCCGCAACCAACTACTGCAGGGGTGCAGCTCCGGAAAACTTTGGAGGCAAGTATTGAGGGAGCCTGGCCTGACCCTCCAGCAGATTCTAGACCTGGGCAGAGCACATGAGCTAGCAGAGGCCAGAGGCGCGAAAATGGACGCTGCCTCGCGACCAGGACACAACGAAGACGCGTTCGCAGTAGGGCGGTCGACTGCGGGTAGGTTGAGATGGGCGCCGAAAAGGCCTGACACCACGTCCACACCAAGCAACGCCCCATCATGCTCGAACTGTGGGTATGACCTCCCCCACAGCGGTGACTGCCCGGCGAAGTCGAGGACATGCGCCCGGTGCGGAACACCGGGTCACTTTGCCAGAATGTGCCGTGCGGCTTCCCCGGTTGCAGCAGCGAGAGGACCAGAGAGAGTGGGGCGAGGTGGTACTCGCAGAGTGAGAGGCATCTCCTCGATTGATCAGGGCCTGCAGGACCTAGACCTCGCGGAAGAAGAAGAGGAGGAGGAAGAAGTCTTCTTCATCTCCAGCATCGCGAAAGGTCCCAGCACGAGGCGCCAACCCACGTGCACTGTCAACATCAATGACATTCCCACCCCCATCCTTATTGACACCGGAGCTTCAGTCTGCGTGCTAGCCACCGAACGTTATGTAGCCCTGCCAGGCCCACCAGAACTGTCAACATCCACAGCAAGGATATATGCATTCGGTGGAGACACTCCCTTACCCATCCAGGGTGCGTTTGTCGCCCCAGTCTCTCATGGGCAAAACTCCATCAAAGCAAGATTCTTCGTCACCGACGTCAGCCCACATTCCTTGCTGAGCTGTGCAGCGTCGGAAGCGCTCGACGTTGTCCATTTCACATTTGGGGTATACCACGCTGATCTGAAAAGCATGCTACACAAGTTCGAGAGTCTCTTCAAGGGCATCGGCAAACTGAACGCAGACCCTATTCGCCTGCACATCGACAAGTCTGTAAGGCCGACAGCCCTCAAACACCGCCGAATTCCCTTTCACCTGAGGGCCCAAGTGGAGGAGGAGTTGCAACAGCTGATTGACCGAGACATCATCGAACGGGTAGAAGGCCCCACCCCTTGGGTTTTGCCCATCGTAGTAGCCCCAAAGCCGAAACAACCAGGGGCCGTGCGCATCTGCGTGGACATGAGGCTCCCAAATGCCGCCATCAAAAGGGAGCGCCACCTCACACCCACCCTGGATGATATCGTCGGTGAACTCCAAGGAACCAAAGTCTTCTCCAAACTGGACCTCAGATCCGGCTACCATCAACTGGAACTGCACCCGAGTCGAGGTACATTACGACGTTCACGACGCACGAGGGGTTGTACCAGTACAAGAGACTTAACTTTGGGATCTCATCCGCGGCTGAGGTCTTCCAGAACGCCATAAGAGGAGCGTTGTCCGGTCTGAAGGGTGTCATTAACATGTCCGACGACATTTTAGTCTTCGCCAAGTCAGAGAGCGAACACCTTAAAAGGCTAGAGCGCACGTTTGAGAGGCTCCAGGCGGTAGGACTAACCCTGCACCGAGAAAAGTGCGAGTTCCTTAAAGACCGGCTGGAGTTCTTCGGGTTCACTTTTCATGCGGGCGGCATTTCCCCAGACCCTGGAAAAGTAAAAGACATAAGAGATGCGCCCCCACCCACATCTCCAGCAGAAGTTCGGAGCTTCTTGGGGATGGTCAATTACTGCGGCCGATTCATCAAAGACCTGGCCTCCCTATCAGAACCACTGAGGGCACTTACCAGAAATGACGTGCCGTGGCAATGGACAGCGACCGAACAAAGATCTTTCAATGCCATCAAAGAGGCCCTGTCAGAGCAGGAGACAATGGCCTATTTCCACCCCAGCCGGGAATCAGAGATCGTAGTTGACGCCAGCCCTGTAGGACATGGGGCAGTCCTCATGCAGGCCGACGAACTGGGGGCCATGAGACCCATAGCGTACGCCAGCAAGGCCCTCACCGACACGGAAAGGCGCTATTCACAAATTGAGAGAGAGGCCCTTGCCATCCTATGGGGGTGCAAACACTTCAGGATATACATCCTCGGCAAACCTGTTGTCGTGGTCACAGACCATAAACCCCTGATTCCCATCCTGTCTGGCACATCTTCCAAGCCGCCTCCCCGTATCGAAAGATGGATGCTGTCACTCATCGAATACGGCGTCAGGCTGGTGTACCGCCCAGGCACCCATAATCCCGCGGACTACCTGTCCCGCCACCCAGGCACGAGAAACGCCCAGAATCCTGTGGAGCTGTCTGACGCTGGGGACGCAGTGCATCTTGTCGTTGAATCAGCCCTGCCAGTGGCCCTGTCGAGGGAGGACATTGCGGATGACTCGAACTCTGATGAGGCATTCCTGCGAGTGAAAAGAGCGGTAGCCACGGGGGAATGGCGGGACGTCCTCCTGAACAACACCAGAAGAAACCCAGAGGTGCAGAGAGACCTACAACTACTGTGGAAGGCTCGACACGAGCTCTCGGTGTCCACGGACGGCCTGCTACTGCGGGGAGACCAGATCGTGATCCCCAGGTCCCTGGTCACGAGAGTCCTCCAGCTAGCCCACACAGGGCATCAAGGCATGGCTAAGATGAAGGCGCGCCTAAGGCTGAAGGTCTGGTTCCCCGACCTGGAACACAGGGTGACCGAATTCGTAAGGACCTGCATCCCCTGCCAAGCCGCGAGTCCGGCGGAAAAGAGCCCGCCCATTCGAGCCATGGAACGGAGCAACGTGCCGTGGGGGACTGTTCACGCAGACTTCGGCTCGACCGGTAGAGGCCTATACTTCTTAGTAGTGACAGACCAGTGGTCGAGGTACCCGGAGGTGGAACTCGTGGAATCCACCGCCAGCGATCACACCATCCTGGCCATGGACAAAATTTTCGCCACCCACGGCTTCCCACTTGAGATCTGCTCAGACAATGGAGCCCCGTTCCAAGGGCAGCGTTTTGCCAGATACTGCGCAGAACGAGGCATCAAGCACCGTAAGGTGACCCCGCTGTGGCCGAGGGCCAATGGAGAGGTTGAGCGTTTCATGCGGACGCTTAACAAAATTTTTCGCATCTCTGTCAATGGTGGGGAAGACCTGCGCCATAACTTAATCGACTTTCTCCGTGAGTACCGGTCCACCCCACATCAGTCCACCGGAATCGCGCCCGCCGAGGCACTGTTCAAGCGAATACCCAGAGGGTTGATACCGGAAGCGGGAGAACGACGCCCAGGGGTGATCGATAACGCACAGGTGGCAGCAGACAGGGCCGCGAGAAACGAGAGTGAGACAACGAGGCGGAAGCTGCCGGAGAAAGAGATAGCAGTAGGAGACACCGTCCTTGTCCGAAACAGGAAGCCGGAGGGGAAACTCTCAATGACTTATGAAACACAACCGATGGGAGTAACTCACGTCAAAGGATCCATGATCACGGCGGCGAACGCGCGTGGGACGGTGACCAGAAATGTGTCCTTCTTCAAACGCATAGGACCAATAACCTCAGAAGAAGAACCGGAAATCCGGCCAAGGGCTGGCGGCAGAAGCGCCGCCGGAAAACGTTGAACCGCCCGGAGACCCTGGAAGGCCAGAGAACCTCGAAAGGAGCCCGCCCAGGTTACCCCCGCAGGGAAGGGCGCCGCCCCCCACAAAGGTTCCAAGACTTCATTATGGACTCAGCAGCCTGAGCAATCAAGTCTGTTAAGTATAAAATGTTTTGAGCCACGTTGGCTCCCCATGTTTAATGTTTTGTTGTTTGAGGGGAAAAAGGAGGGATGTTGTGTACGTCGTACACGTAACGCGCATGCGCGGCCCGCGAGCCGGCGCATGCGCGCCAGTTAATAAAGGCGGCGCCCGGCGGCAGTTCGCGCCGGAGCGCCGGAACAGGCGGACGTCTCCAGTGTCCGTTCTTGCGCGATCCATCTGCGCGCAGGGCCCCAGATCTAGGAGGGGCCCGCACTCCACCACAGTGGGCCCTCCGATCACAACACTTACCATGCATGCATGGTAAGCAGTGTTCGCAATTGAAATAAACCGTGACCGACATGCAAGCATGTCGGGCAGGGTTTAATTGTTATTGTGAGTACCACTTGCCAATGCGAGCATGGCAACGGGCACTCAAAATTAAATTAGGAAACGCTTACTCACTTTGCACAACAGAGTGCAAAAGTGCAGGGCAAAAGTCGGCGTACACACGTATATGCCACCTTTTGTCCTGCACTTTTGCGCGAACATTTGGCAGCGCAGAGCCGCCTATGTGTATGTCAACACGTAGTGGCGCCCTGCCATCAAATTACGATTTTCACCAACATGAGCACCCCTAGCTTTAGTTTTACATACACATGCCAGGATTTCTGCATTGTATTTTTTCATGAGCAGAACCAGTTATTTGTTTAAATAAAGCAGAAGCACAAATCCACAAGAAATATTTATCTAAACCTGTTGGGTAAAATAAGTTTGATTTATTGTGATGGGATGCATGCTGAACAAAGATTCAAGCGTCTTGCTTCCAAGACAACCACATTGACCCTGACCTATCCTCCCGGCCCTGTATGCAGAGATGTAGAGCATCCTACTAAATAATAATTCTAAAGATACCATGGGAAATGCTGTTGTGGAGAAACGTACATCCTTCTGCCAATGTGTGCTCTCTTTCAGGAATTCTTTGTGGTGGTGGCTCTCGCTGTCCAAGCACTCATATTTTATAAAGGTGAAGGAGCCAAAACCATCCTTAGTGTGTGGTCTGCGGTGATCCGCGTGGGGACCAGGGGCGTCCTTAGGACCTACATCGAGGACGGCTGAACATTACTGGTGAGCCTCGCAAGCTGCATTACAAGTGACCTGGCTGTTGGGCTGACATGCTGTCTTTCGCCGCCTCTTCGCCTGCCTGCTGCCTTTCCCTGTCATGGACACGCGGCTGTGTTGAGTCGCCAAGGAGAAGCAAGGCCTCCCGCAACGGGGACTCAGCTTACACTCTATGGACTCAACCTGCGCTCATTCACGTTGTTACCACGCCTCCTGGCCCTCCTATTGCCACGCCCCAAATAGTCACCTGAACCAGGCTTCAAAACCACTGGGTGCGCGCATCGTGCACGCAAATCAAGTGGCATTTCAAGTGTCCTGGCTGTTGGGCTGACGTGCTGTCTTTCGCCACCTCTTTGCCTGCCTGCTGCCTTTCTCTGCCACGGAACCGCAACTGTGTTGAGTCGCCAAGGAGAAGCAATGCCTCCCGCAACGTGGACTGAGCTTACGCTCTATGGACTCAAGTAATTTAAAAGCAGATTGTGCACGCGTTTTGGTGCATTAACGCAGTATTTATGCGTATATTTAGGGTCTTTTGACTCACCACGGAAGTTCTTGTTTCTTAACTTCCCTTTTCTGTGCTCTATTCCTTTAGCCTGCACTCATTCAAGTTGTTACCACGCCTCCTGACCCTCCCATTGCCACACCCCAACAGTAACCAGAACCAGGTTTCAAAACCACTGGGTAGCACATCGCACACGCATCGCAAGTGGCATTAGAAGTGACCTGGCTGTTGGGCGGTAGATGAGTGGTATCCCTTCCCTCTGCAACTTATTGATTCAAGTATTGCTGCTGCTGTCTCTACACTCTTATCACGCTTGCATAGTGGTTGGCTTTGTGCCATTGTATTATTCATAGCGCAGTGGTGTCCAGCCTACGTAGTGGCCGCCTAACAGATCTGCCTTGCGCTAATATATTGAATGTGGATGCTCTTATTTGCAGTGGCAATGCTGCTTCTCGGAATTCTTTGGAAAGATCTTTATATCCTGATTCTAGGAACGATACACTCAATGTGTCACGACCCTCACCCCAGACCCCCACTGGCAAGCCCACTTGCCAGGTGGAATCAGGGCTCGGGTCTCCATCAGGGCCTTGAAGGCCTGGCATCCACTCACAAAGCTTTCTTGGGGCCAGTCCTGGCGCCTATGGCACCAGGCTCATGCACCTTGAAGAACATGTGTGCAGGGAACTACTTTTTTCATTTGGGGCCTTCAGCCAACATGGAGGCATCCACATAGCTTGCCTCCTAGGAACCAAGCTATGCGGTATAGTGTTTTGGGTGTGGTGGCCTGAGGACTACTTTACCTGGACTACTTTGTTGAGGCTATTTAAACCACACCCAAACAGGAAAGCACGCTTCGTGTTACTTTGCAGTCTGCAATGTGACGCTCACCGTGTCCTGTGATACCCACGAGCCTCGGAGAAGCAAACCTGCAAGGAGACAAAAGGAACATCGTTAGCAGCATCTTACCTGCAATATCCATATTATTATCCGCTCGCAGCTCCAGTGAACAGCTTCCTCTGGATCCGCATGCCACCCGGACCGAAAGACCTGAAAGAGGAAGGGAAAGGACAATATTAAAGAAGGCATATTAGACATTGCAAAACCACGAACTGCACAAGAAGCTTACCTGGCTGCTCGCCTCCCGGCCGGCATCGTTCCGGAATTCCACACACGCTGGGAAAACACTGTGACCTGCAAGAAAGGAAGAAAATAGGTTAGCAAAGGCAAGATAATGCAGTGCTGCGCATAGCGCTTACTTACCGCATCGTAGTGCACATCACGCGCCATCATTTACCGGCGAGGCCCAACTCTGCCAGTTTGCCACGCTGAAGCTCCGCACACCTAAGGGAGAAAAAAAGACATTATTCAAACAAAAAAGGGCATGCAAGAATAACAACACTATACAAAAGATGCAGTAAGACCTATCTGAGAGACACCAAACGGGCCCGTGCCAGTGAAGTAATTTGGCCGCACACGCCCACACAGACAACACACCCCTGCCAAGAAGGCAGGACGGAGAGCACGCCTAATTCCACAACAAGGCGGAATCTTCCCCGCAGGCCATACTTGGGAAAACACTGGGAAGAGGATACCAGCAACCAACCCGGCCGAGTGGCGTCCCCGTGGATACCAGGTGATCGTAACACAATGAGAGCATGATTAAAGATTTAACTCCAGTTAAATGTTCGCTTGTGCATGAGGCTGCTGAGGAACCGCTGGCCGTAGTGGATTTTCTTAGTGTGCCCGACTAGCATGCCCAAATGTATTGTTGCTGCAATTTCTTTAACCCTTGAAGTGATTGTAGCTAATGAGGAAGGCGCTATAGGCACCTCATACGATAACAAAGTGACATCCTCTAGTGCAAACAACTCAATGAATACCTCTACCTCGGATTGCGATCCCGCCAATTATAATCTGGCAGTAGGGTCCTCTGCCATTCAGGAGTTAAACAAACGTATCCGGGCCTCTATTGGTGTACTGAAGCCTTTAATTGATAGAAAATTGTTGTTTGATCGCCCTCCCAGTCTTCTATCTCCTATGCCCTACCGCTCATATGTGTTGCCATCAAAAGATTCAGCTCATGGAGCTCCTCCCAAAATACCCTCTAATCAGAGGGAAAGGAATCAGTCCACTATCACACCACTATGCGATTATTCCAAAACTAATGAGCTCTCGAATAATACTAGCCATGACAAGCTCCATGTGGGGGAGGGTAATGATGCGCCTTATACTCCTCCGCCAAACAAGCCTTATTAATTTCCGGTCATTATTAGGATATTGGACTTGCTCGATAAAGGACATGATTTTACGCACATGGAGTTGCGAGAGATGAAGGTTGCTTCGAATGAAATGCTACACAAACTCAATCGCCTTGAAGGATTTATTATGGCAAAAGATGCCAATCCTTCATCACATTGTCTCTCTGCTCTTATATTGAACCAGCCACCCAAGGCTAATGTCAGACCTCTCTACGAAGACAAACAGACCCAGTGCTGCACTCTTAATCCAAATGAGGAGAATCAGGCAGAGAATGAGGATAATATAGACTCATTGCCCGTTGCTTCCTCTATGATGCATGTCATTTGGGCCAATAATATTGATCACATCAAACAGGACATAGGGAGATCAAGTTAGCCTTAAATATAAGGTCACGCTCTCCCTCTCCGCAACGAATACCAGCATCTCAGGATAGTCCGTCTGTGCTGGTAAAAATCATAGAAGAGTCCGCACCTGAAGAGGTTAATGAGTTTACAACCAAAGACAAGTCCTTGTTCATTTCTAGGTGTCTAAAAAAAATACACCTTAAAGCTAAAAAACACGCTGAAAAGCACAGGAAGGAAAAACTGTTGTTGAGAAAAGACGGTATTGTTATCACCGCAGCGGAAGTCCACGTAGAACAGGAAGTGAAGAAGGAGATGCCTCGTCCACAAGATGACGACGCAATTGGTGTCGATCAACTTTCGGAGGAAAGTCGTGCCCTCCTTCTGCCTACTTTACCTTTAAGAATAATAAAAAAATAAAAAATAAATATCAAGGCCCCTCATATTAGTTGCCCCAATGGTGAACAGGTTAAGAATATTCACACTCCTAATTTGGAAAGCAAGAGGAACTTACTGGGGAAGGATTTGTCACCTTGCACTCAGATTGGCTCATCTCCTTGCCACACTAATGTAGCTTTCAAAACACAAAACATATTGGCAAATTATTTCCCTTCTACAGGTATGAAGTCGACCCACAAACTGGAGAATAGGGCAGTGAACCCAGAGCTCCCCAAGGGGAAATCGTCTCACTAACCTCTCAGGGACTATTTTGATAGAAACTCTTGAGCTGGGTGTAAGTGCCAGCCCGTCATATGCTGAGGTGTGCAGCGGTGTTGCTGGCGCTCCCAAACCGCATCGTCCTCTTACTAAGAACGACTATGTCATTATTAGCGGGCCAGGTAAACACAGAGGGCTTCCTTTTCCTGAACCGATTGAGGCTCTAAAAATGGTATCGAAGACACCCTTAGCTCTGCTATATAAGGGTGACTATGGGGATAAGATACCAGATACATCAAACATAGTGATCCCAGCTCAGGGTTCAGGGTCTAGTACATCATGCAGAGCCCCCCTAGGCCCAAAGATCGATGGTAAGACTTGTGGACCTCTTCCAGACCCTCGAACCTATACAAGTATGATTCAGATCTTGAACACAGCTGTAGAGAGTGCTGCTCTTTCTTCTCAACTATTAGCAATGGAATTCAATTTAATTGAGATGAAGCACCCTTTGTTCCATGGTGCAAAGGTTTCATCATATGCTCCCCCTATCTGCTCATCAAAATTGACCCACTCCATTTTACCAACTTCCAATGAACATCTTAGTTCCACTTTAAAGACACCTGTGGTATGTGGTACTATTTCTTCAGTTGCGGCTCATCAGTTGTCTCATTCTGAGCTGACAAGTAAGGAAGGGGAAGCTATATCCCAGGAGTTTAACATTATCGGATTGGAATGGAACCCGGATATACTACGGGGTGAACGGATCAATAGAACATTTTTTTTGGATGTAATTGCACGGATATCCTCACTGCGCATCCTCACCACTGATGATTTTGATCAAATTGCTCTTGCCCATGAGAATAATTACCGAATGTTCTGTTAAGTTTGCAATCCGATTGTGTTGAAATTCATCTGGAGCTTTAGATCTGATATAAAGAATATGGGATTCTGTTTACAAACATTTAATTGTGAAGCTGATACAGATGAGTTCTTGCAGAAGCCTGCTCCAAGGATTGTTGAGCCTCCCCCTCATGGAGCATTGGATGGTTCATCCTTTGAGCAAAATTGTATTTCTCAGCTTTTAGCCATGACAGCGGGGAATCATAACTTGGCGTGGGTTGAGCCTTTAATGCGCTCAACCACTTCTTTTAAAAATGTAATAACTACGACTTAGCAGATAAGGAAATTGGGCCTAGATATCCTTTCATGGAATTCGTGTGGCCATCAGTTGCTCCATGGGTGGTTGCCCACCTTCCTTGATGAAGACCATCTAGACATTATCCTTTTACAGGAAACAATGAGTACAATCTATTTCTAGAAGGCTATAATACTTTCTGCAGTCATGCAATTAAGGGCAAAGTGGGGCGCCCAATGGGAGGGCTTGCAATTGCGATCAGTAACAAGATCAAATGTAAATCGACTATTGTATATACTTCATCTAATGTGTTAGCAGTTGAAATTGTTATGTAAGAAAAAGATGAAGGTCCGTTAATTATGCTATCTTTATACTGAAATCCCCTGAAAATAATATTAGAGGATATTTTTGATTTGGACCAATGTTTTGAAAGTATCCTCACTTTAAGGCCCTCTTGCAAGTTTATTATTGCTGGGGATTTCAATTCATTGTATTTAACGAGCAACGTGGAAAAGTATCATAAACGCAATATAGGGAAGCCGGTAGCGCGTAGTTGGGGCGTGAAATGGGTTGCTTATTTTGACACATGGGAGATAACATTTGTGAACAACCTTGTAGCGGGCCAGCAGCATACATGGAGCCCCAGGAATGCCACCTCAATGATTGATTTCTTTGCTATCTCTAACACATTGCTTCACTTAGTTACGCCAGTGATGATCCATCTGATCACCACTGGCGACCATGCTCCAATACAGACTTATTTGACAAGGTCTCATGATTGTTTTAACATTAACCACTTGCTTCCTTTGAATGAAATTAATCGACCTAAATTGTCGGTTAGGTGGAACCCAGGGTTATGCAAGCTAAAAAAAAAAGAAGGAATATGCTACTGCTTCGCGGAAGTGGATTATCCAGGAATCACCTTTCTTAAAAGAAGCAATTATGGACGAGATAGTATGCCCCGATGGCATTCCACTGTGTGTGTACAAAGCTGAACGGGTCATATGGGCGACCATACTCAAGATCAAGTTTGATGTAATATTAAAAATTGGTAACATTCCGGAACAATGGGCAACATCCATAATTGTTCCAATTTATAAGAAAGGTAATGCACAGGATCCCCATAATTATAGACCTATTTCATTAATTGACACAAGCGCTAAGATATTCGCGAGTCTAATCCTATATGGCTTAGAAAAGTTTACAGCATGTAATAACATCCTCTCTAAAGCTCAGATAGGTTTTAGGAAAGCGATGGGGACCCCGTTGAATGCAACCCTCGTGCCATATTATAGCCAATACGAAAAAGAAAGGGGCTTTTCCTGTTTATATTGCAAGTATTGACCTGTCTTCCGCTTTCGATTCTGTGATGAGGGAATTGCTTTGGCGTAAATTACTTGTATTGGGTATCTACAGGAATTTTATAAGAGGCTGCACTCTAATACTGCATACAAGGTTAAGCTATCTAGAGAAGGTTCTATCACCGAAGCGATTAAAACCTTTATAGGACTCAAGCAAGGTTGCAACCTCGCAGTGATTCTTTTCAATCTATATCTCTGTGATATGGATGATCTATGGAGTGGGTTAGGGATGTACCGCGTTAGAATGGGTTCGCTTAGACTTCATTGGCTAGCGTTTGCTGATGATTTACTCATAATGGATACTACTCCAGCAAGGCTTCAGGCTTAACTATACCTATTTGAAAAATATGCTTATGATCTGAACTTAATCTAATGTTGGTAAAACAAGTATAGTAAAACAAGTATAGTGGTACTTCATGCCGGCAGAAAACTAAAATCATTCAAATGGAAAATTGGGGCACTCATAGTTCAGCAAAAAACTGAAATTTGCTATTTAGGTTATCAACTAAGATGCTATTCTTCCATCACTATGTGGAAAGAAAGACAAATCAGAAAGCTCACTCATTAGGGTGTCAAATGAAGTTAATCTTTGTATAATATTGTAGATTCTCGCTTATGCCGCTAGAAGACTTTTTTAACAATGAAAGTGCAAGGTGTTCTTATCGACATTCTTGATATTTGTCCATTTGATTCCCTCCAAGGTCGACTTCTTAAAGGAGCCTTGCATATGGCAATGTCAATCCCTAACTGTGTGATTAGGCATGAGCTAAATTTGATTTCATTATCATGTAGAGTGTAATGGCGTTTACTATCGAACTATGCTAAGTTTCTAAACCCTCCAAACAATTGTTTATATAACGATTTATGGAAGAAAAAACAGTTTATTCTATTAACAGGTTTCAAAACCGCATGCAGGAGGTCTTGGACAGGTTCGGTGTAACACATAACGATCTCTGCAGCAGACCTGCCTTTGTTAAAAAGAAACTGTTTGAAAATGATTGGATCTGAACTTTGGATCAATTGAAACTCTACTCTATATATATATAGAATATGCTAAATTCACACGGATGTGATTGCCATGTTGTCATTATGTTTCCATATTTCCTTGTTTTTCCATGAGAGGTCTATTTATGCGCTTTAAGATGAATCAATTTAGAACTAAGGAGCGTTGTAGCCATTGGGGGCGGACAAGCCACCATCTATGCAATCTATAAAATGTAGGTTTCCCCTCTGCCTTGAATCGCATGAAACTTTGAAGCACTTGGTATTTGATTGTCCGCACCTTAAAACACCCCGCACGCTCGTTCTATTGAAATTTGCCAATTCCGGATTTGTTGATTGCACTGCACTTTTATGGGACAGACTTAAGAATGGCTCACACAACTCATTAATTTTAGCGTTAGGTCCCTTTTTAAGGGTTATTGAAAAAGAACTTGCGCTTTATTAAACTTTAATCGAAATAAGTTAGCAATGAAAATTCTATAATAAAAAGAAAAAAGAAAAAAAAGAAAATTGTGTTTTAATGCCATATGAGCAATATGCTGTTTTGAAATGATGATTCTTTTGTGGTATTTTATTGATGTAATGATGCATATAGGTATTGTTTTTATCTTGCTGTTAATTTGATATATTTTGTGCGATCTGGACGTTCCTGTTTTTGTAAAGGCTTTTTTTAACCAAATACAAATAAAAATAAATAAAAAAAGAACTGGTGAGCCTCTGTTTTTGGACAATGGAGTCGGACTCCATTCCTCCTACGAGGGGTAAGCTGCGCCTCCTAAGGGACTCGGTACTCTCAAAGAAATCGGGTGCAGTGCCTGCAAGAACCTAGGAAAAAAGGAAAGTGGAGGTAAGGGGTGTGGTAAGCGGTGAGGTAAGGGGTGTGGAGCTGAACAACCTACTAGAAACAGTGCCTCTGTGTTTCCAGTTGGCTGTGGGAAGCAGGGTGAAGCGCGAGAGGGGTGCTACAGAGGGGGTGGATAAGGAGCATAATGTTGATCAAGTGGAAATAAGCCTGGAAGGAACCTGCACTCTGGCAGTGTTTGAGGCGATGTTGTATCAGCTCGAGGCAGATGAGCGGAATCGGACAACAACTGTCGAATCTATGCAAGGGTTTGATTCGACTATAGACACCGCCTGGGACTCAAGAGTAATTGCCGGTCTGCTAACAGACTCAACAGGCAAAAGACGTTGTGGCAGTGGAAGCTTGTAAAAACATTGGCAGAGGAGGACCCTCAAAAGTGGCTGTTAGAGCCGCAAGAGATAGGTCGATGAACCGTCCAAAGGCGCCAAGTGCATAAGTGAGAAGTCGTGGCCCCCATGCATTTGTATTTGTATTTTATTAAATTTACATAGCACTTTAATCCAAAATGCTTTACAAGAGGAACAAGAAAAATACAACAAGCATTAAATAACAATTGAATCACAACGAGAAAACAGTACAAGGAACAATTTACATTATTGCTGCGGTATGGCGAGAGTAGAGAGGGACCAAGGTGTGAGAGGGAGAAGGAGGTACGAATGGTGGGAGAAGCAGAAGTAAAAGAGGAAGCGAGAAGGTGTAAGGGAGAAGAATGGAAGGAATAAGATTAGAGAAGTGAGGGAAGTAGGGAAGGAGGGAGTATAGAGGAAGGAGAGGGTGAGGAGGTGCAGAGGTAAGAGAGGGAGTAGGAGGAGAGGGAAGCGGTAGTAGCAGAAATAGGAGAGGAAGCAAAAGGTGTTAGGGAGGTGAATGGAAGAGATAAGATTTTAGAGGAGTGCAGAAGGTAGAGTAGGAGGGAGTAGAGCGTATGGGGAGGGGGGGGGCGGTTCCAGTGGAAAGGTGGTAGAGGAGGAGAGAGTAGGAAAAGATCAGCAGAGCTGAGAGAATGAGATGAGGTCCCAGTTGAAGAGAAAGCTACCAGCGCTCTCGGAGGGGGATTATGATCTGTTGAGGAAAAAATGCTTGTTTTACTAAAAACCTGTTGGAAGTATGGAGGAGTTGGACTGTTATGAAATAGCCGACTGTATCCTTTTGGCGTCGTCAGGGTTGGTGGAAGGCAAAAATGCAGCAGGGCCAGGTGAAAGGCCAGGCTTTGGGGATACAATCTCTAAAAAAACAGTCTTACCGTTGCCTTCTAACTTAGACTTCAGCAGCATTCTCACCGTGAAGGATGACCAAAGACCCGGAGCATCCCAATTGACACAATACGAAAGGAGCGATGCAGAGGTAACTGAGGACAGATTGTTAATCTTGCAGATGTGTCCCCCTCCGGCGCGCTCTCTCTCTCCCTCTCTCTCTCTCTTTAGACATTCTCTCTCTATCTCTATCTCTCTCCCCCCCTCACTCTCTAGAGGGAAAGATAGAGAGAGAGAGAGAAAGAGACAGAGACAGATAGAGAACGTTGGTGGAAAGGGCAAGACTGATGCCCCTATAACAAAGGAGGCCTCTTGCCAAGGTGGGGGAAAACAGAATTGAGGGGGAAAGCAGGATGGAGGACCGCCCTCTAACTTGTGGCCCATCAGAGTGTCTAACTGAGCCCACTACAGTTGGTCAAACATCCTGTAATAAAGGGAGTTTACCATCGGTCCGTGTGGAAGTGCACCAGGCCCCTATGGGTCTACCTCGGCCCTCAAGGGAAAGCGGAGCCCAGGGCTCAAGATCGCAGCTATCGCCCCCACCTTCTTCTGACAGTTCGCCATCCTCAGACGCTTATAGCACCCCTACAGTGCCTGGCCGCAACAGGAAAAAATGAGGAGGGACTTCAGCCAACCCAAATTCAACCAAAGGGGAGAAGAGGATGGCAGCGGCCTGGATGTGGGCATGATGTCTGCATTAAATATAACTTTGGCTCCTTTTCTAAAGTTATGAGGTTCTCAATGACAACCTAAAAGACCAATCAACTATGCTGGCCATGATGCATTCAAAGCTGATCTTCATAGAAGGGTTTGTGACTGCAGCCCACGGTTCCTATGAGAAATGTTTGGAAGCAAATACCAACTCTCTGAAAACTACTTTGGAATCCCTTATCCAGGAACGCCGTAGAAGGAAACCCCCAAGGCTGGAGGTAGAAGAAGTGAGAAGTGCTGCCCTGAATCCAGTGGAGTTGTATGTGGAAAAGGGAGTAGGGCTGGCTGAATCCTTGGTCTGTGTTGATACAAGTGCCCTGCAGGGCTCCGGAGGTGTGGGAGAACCTCTGGCCAGAAGAAATCAGAATTTGCCTCGCAGGGCTTTGCAGCCCGACCGAAGGCCTGGATCTGAACCTCGATACGCCCAGCCCGGGAACAGCTGAAAGGATACCCCCAGGTAGTGGTGTCATGGATGGAGAGACACCAAACACACCTGAGGGGTAATGTATGAATCCCCACACAGATATTACCCAATATTTTAAAAGGAAAAGTTGAAAAAGCAGATGACCAGACGTTATCAGCATTTTACTGCAAAAAAATAGAGTCTCTTGGCAAAAAATCAAGATCAACCAGCTCGTGAAAATTCTTAAGGAACCTCTCCCTGCCAAGCTCCCCAGAGAAAGGTTTAAGGGGGCAGACTTTGAGTGGGGAGGCCGTATCCAATGATGACTCAAAGGGAGTCCGCGGTAGAGAGCTGGTAATCATTGAACATGGGGGTGAAATCTCAGAAGAAGAAAAATCTGATGGCCACGGTTAAACTGCTAATGAGCCTTTTACACACTTTATTAAAGGATCAAGTCCCAGACAAAGAGTCACCCGACTTCCTTTGGAGAGTCCAGCCCGAGCAGAAGGATCAGGGCTTGGGCAACCTAAGGGTGGGTGTTAGCCTGGAGGTGATGTTGTTGGAGGTAACAAAACTGTCCAAGTACAGGAACCTGGGTGCCCAAGCCCTCTCCATTCTGTAACAGCAAGCGAGGGTGGGGGTCCTGGGAGTAGTGTCCTTGGTGAATGGCAAGTGCCCTGCCTACCGCTGGATGAAACTGAGTGTTTCATGACGTTGGAGCAAAAAAGTAATGCCCTCATAAAGACCTTAGTCAGAACGCCAAAGTCGAATCGTAAAGAAGCTCTACCAGATGATAGGACGTCCTCCAATGCCCAATAGCTGACAAAAGTGGAGTGGTAGGAGGGTGCCCAATGGCGGCCTCTGACAATAATCATGAACACAAGCCTTTTTTATGATCTTCGATGTGTTCACGTACATAAAACCATTGTTGACCAAGCCAGAGGGCCGAAGAACGGCAGGGAGGGGGTGAACCCCTTGTTTAACAGATCGAGTGGTGACAATAGTAGAGGTCTGGACAGGAACACGAAGGCCCTCAAACATGGTGTCCGTATGGAACGGCTGTTTAGCTTGACGGACGCCTCATCCTGAACAGATACAAGGTATTGAGACTCGTTGTATACCGAAACTGAGACCCATTGAAACACAAGACATTTTCTTGGTGGAATTTCCCCATAATTGTGTTGACAAAGTGCACATATATTTATCGTCCTGTTATGTGAATGACTGCTATTAAATGAGGCTGAAGGTTTAATCTCGTTGGGGTTTGATCTAACAAACTTGGCCACACATAGGAATGATACTGTCAGAAAAGGGGCGGAATGACATGGGGGTCGGGAAGGGTTCCACAAAGACATGATCGGCCTGCTGAGGAGGTATGGGATAAGGAGGAGTTTAAGGGTAAAGAGGAGACCAATATGGAAGGGAGACTGCAAGACCAATCACCCGACTCTTCAATCAGGGAGCAAGTTCCAGCAACGGCCACTCACTATAACAGTGGGGGGACGACAGTACAGGCAGAGGAAAGTGACCTGTGGAGTTAAAACAAACTGACTATGATGAGAAGACCTTGTGGACATGGTTATCTGAGGCAATGGTGGTTAAAAAAAAAGGGTGGTCTAGCATAAAAAGCAACCAGGGAGTGGAAAGCCACCTTAATTTCATGGAACACCCATGGCTTCAAACACCTCTTTGGTCTGGGAGTTCTGCAGTCGAGCCCCCCAACTTTGATATGCCTACAGGAAACCGGGTTATTTGACCCCCCGATAATGGAAGGATACTCAGTCATACTTAACCCGGTCATAATGGGGATTAAGGGGAGGCCATCATGAGGCCTTTCACATTGGTGGAGATGGGCTGCAATTTGGTGGTTGTGGGGACTGAACATCCCAACCCATATTTACAAATGGTGTCCATCAAAGCTGCTTACGATCATGGAAGTGAGCACTACATATTATGTAATTTTTATTGCAAACCGGGAGACCAGGGAGATGAGCTCTTTTTAGACACCTTTGTTGATACTCTGAACAAGTGTTTGGAAGCCCGCCCTCGCTCTGAGATCATAGTGTGTGGGGTTTTAATCTTCTTGATTTCGAATGCGGAGTGTGCATAACAAAGTGATGTGGGGGTAGGGGGTGGGGTTGAGGGGTCGAGGACATGGATGTTGGTCCAGGAAACACAGCACAGGAATCTGCACAAACTAAATGCTCAGGTGGAGGGGACATCCCAGCCCACCCCCCCTTGGAAAGGGGGAGGAAAGACTAGCACAATTGACAATGCGTTTGTGAGTGAGAAACTGCTGAAGTACATTAAAAGATTTGAAGTCAGAGAGACACCAAGAAGTGACCAACGTTTTATGTATGTGCTGGTCTACTTATTTAGCTGCTTCCAAAAAAATCTTTCCCCCACAAATGGAGGTCACAGAGGGACAAAACAGACTGTGAATGTCACACAGGGAGATTAAGCTCTTACATGAGAGACTGTGGGGTCAAGTTGGAGACAAGCTAGAAGTGACCTCCTTAGAAGACATTAACTACCCTCCGGCTTCTGTTGGACTTGTGGTGGGCTGTTCAAACAAGACTGTATTCGCCCCAAAACATGTATATAATACAGACATCATGAGGGAAAAAGGTGCCTTAGAACTGATGTGAGACAAATCCAGATTAGGGCCATTTGGTAGTGGAGAAGTTGAGGAAACGTCAACTGAAATACTGTAACTGGTATAAATAGAGGTGGGATCAGTCTGACTGGGAATCCATGCTATTACAGATGCAAAATAAGAACATAGCAGAGGTATGGAAGCTGATAAATTCAGTGGGATCGGGTACTAGAGAGATCCAAGTAAATACAGTTTCCAAGCAGGGATGGGTGAAGCACTACACTGACCTTTTTCAGAATCCAGGAGGTGGGGGTGTGGTCCCAATCCATATCTAAAAGGAGACCATGGGTCTTGGGATATGAGAAAGAAGATGTCTACAACTTAACAATCAATGCGAGTAACTCTAGAGCAGCGGGCCGGATGGTCTAACCAATGTAATGCTGAAAACTGAGCCACGGGCATGGGCTGATTTTCTATGGGTCCTCTTCACAAAGATCGAGAAGTTGGGAACAGTCCCGGACTACTGGAAAACATCAATAATGGTCCCGATTTTCAAAAAGGGCATCCGGAACAACCCAGTAAGTATCGGCCTATTGCTCTGCTAGATGTTATTGATAAAATCTATGCAGCACTACTGTTAAAAAGTGTAAGGAAGTGGCTCTCTAACTCTTTAAGCTTCGATTTATTATTTATTTCAGTTGGGCTTTGTGAAACAGGCGTGGATATTTTTAAACATATTTTTCCTGAACATCCTGAAAACGAGATCCCTTAAAACCAAAAAAAAGATACATTTGGCTTTTGTGGACCTTGAACAGGCTTTTAACTCGGTCGATAGACAGCTGCTGTGGGACACACTGGAGAAGGGGGGATGGGGGGCCCGGGCAGACTGTTACAAGCAATTCTGTCCCTATACTCTGACACAAGTGAAAAAATAAGTACTCTTACATCCCGTCCCCTTTCATCCATACTGTATGCGCATCCCTTCCAAGGGACGGGAGACAGAACCTTTTTCTCCAGAAAAACCCTTCTTCCCCTTTAAATGTAGAGGCGCGCGGGGCGCAGCCCAGGGAGTATGCGCTGCCCTGACTCCGCCCTCCAGTGCCACACCTCAGTCCCCTTTTCTGCGTCGACGGGAATGGGCCGAATTCACCAGCGCTCCTGGGTTTGGCTTCGGCCATGTAATTCCACGCATGAATACTTCTTTTCTTTGTCCTTTTTATCTTATCTGTCACTCAGGTACTCGGTCCTCGGGCGTCATGCTCCTCCCTGGCGCATGTCGACTTCTACAGTGTTCAGCAGGTGTCCATCCTGCCCAACTTCAGACCCCTACGCCCTCTGCCTACGTTGCCTTGGCTCAGACCACGTTTGGCAATCATGTTCGGCGTGTGACTTGCTGTCCTCGAAGGCGCTGAAGAACAGACTAGCCAGCTAGAGGGAGCTCTTCCAGAGGTCACCTCCAGAGGATCTCAAGAGCTTCGTGAAGCATCGTATCAGTCCCAAGGTAAGGCTGCTATTTTCCAGCACACCCCGCAAGGAAGACTCCTTCCCAGGGACTCTCCCGCACGGGAGGGACCGGCCAGGTCCTTCTACCAGCACATGCACCGAGGCTGCTGCAGCTACTGGCCTTCGTGTCGAGGGATCCTCGGATCCTCCCGGGCTCAGTGTTGAGGGACCAGAAGGTTCTTTAACCGGGTCTACACCCGAGGGGCTCCACCTTTTTACAGGCACCATGGCAGAGGGGCTACGCCCTATTTCTGGCAATACGTCTGAAGGGATACACCCTAATACCGGAATTAAGTCCAAGGGGGTGCCTAAACGCAGCTCTACCAACCCTCGGGTCGAGGTTGTCACACCCACTGGGCCGAGGCTCGAGGAGCAGGGTAGGCCTTGTGATCCACACGCAAGAGTCTTGGATGAGTCCGGACCCTGCGGCCCAAGCACCACGTCGCATGCATGTGGCAGGCAGCTCGACAAAATGGCCGCCGCACCAGAAAGAGGCACCCATTCGAGGAATTCGGAGAAGAACGAGTGTCAAGTTGGGACTGGCCTTAACCAGGTACGTGGCCTACAGTCTACCCCTCATTTGCGCAGGGCAGTTTTCCTTTGCGTCCACATGGACAGGGTATGCAGCGGCTCCAGCAGCACCCCACTACCCCATCGGCACCCCTGCCACCTCTTTGGCCAGTGAGGAGGTGCTCTTCGAGAAGTTCCTCGGCCTCATGAGGTCTCCGCAGATGGGGGTTATCATCAAAGACGCCATCGGGGAGGTCATCCTCGCCATGCTAGCGGCACCACAGACACCTCCATCGGGCCCCCAGGCCCAGTGCAGCCGCCTCCTCCGTCTCCACAGCCAACTCTGCAACCTCTGCCACCTCCTCAGTCTCTGGCTATGGTCCCTGTACCCCAGCCTCCGGCGCCATCTACTCATCCTCCTCCACAGGATCCTCTAGATCCGCAGGATACGGACGAGGAGGAGGATCCGGACACGCCATCCTCAGCCAGGGCCTTCCACAAACGTATTGCTGGCCTGGCGGAGTACCTGGGCCTCTCCCAACACGAGGTCAAACAGTCGGCAGAGGGGGTTCTGGTTGAAGTCCTCACGCGATGCCCCTCTGCCAACATGGGGTTTCCACTGCAAACCAATGTAGTCTCCCTGGCCAGGAAGGCTTGGCTCAAGCCCTACTCGGCCCAGCTGGTCAATCGACGCCTGGACGCCAAGTACAGGCAGATGGAGGGGATACACTCTTGCTATCGACCCATCCTCAGCCACACTCCTCCTCTGTGATCGCTGCAGCATCACTATAGTCCCAGCCTCAATCGTCCTCAGCCACCTCCTCTGCAGCACTGCTAGCCAAGGAGAAGATCTTGGAGGCGTATGGCAAGAAAATCTACTCTAACGCATCCTTGCACCTTCGTCAGGCCAACACAAACGCCATGCTGGCTGCCGCCAACCAAAGGATATGGCGGGAAATTGTGGGCTTCCTCTCGGAACTCCCCACCCAGTGCCAATCACGCTTTAAGGCGGGGCTAGCTGAAGCCAAGCTGGTGATGCATGACCTCATGGAATCCACAGTGGCTCATATCAATACCTCAGGCCGTGCCATCTATATTGCCACAGACATGAGAAGAACAGCCTGGCTCCGGGCAACAAAATTCAACCTGGATGTCCAGGAGCGCATTCTAGATCTACCGTTCGAGGGGGGGACCGCTTCCACTCTACGGACGAAGAGCTGGACAAAAATAAAAATAGCTCACAAACGGCAAAGTCTCTATCCATTCTTGCAAAGACCATGCCCAAATCGTACACCCAATCTCAGCAGCGCTCGGAAAAGGGTCGTACATATGGAGGGTTCTGCGGCTTCCAGGAATGCAGATACAGGCAGCCGGACCGCTCGCCGTCTCAGAACCGGCGCAAACAACAAAAAGGGGGGGGGGAGTAAGGGCTTTTTCCAGCCCCCCTACTCAGCATCAGCCTTTGAGGGAAAGACGGCATGACACACCCACCCCTTCGAGTCGGCTTGCTCTCCATGCACATTTCTGGTGCCAGAATTTTGCGGACCCCTGGATCCTCTCTGTAGTATCCATGGGGTACCGCCTTCCTATCCCAGCCTCTCCTCCCTTCTCCCCTCCATGGAGGACCAGCATAAAGCAGGCGGACCCCATAGGGATCCATTGTATACAACAATGCCTGCCATCCGAGCATGGCACAGAATGTGTGCAATTACAATTGAACCCTCTCTGACAGGCTTTCATGCCTGGGAGGGTTTCATTGTAATTGTGAGTGCTGCTTGCCTTCCGATCATGGAAAGCGGCGTACACAATGAAAAGTAAAAGCTGCGCGTCATGCTTGCATGCCAGGCAGTGTTTTCTCACTTTGACAGTGGAGTGCAAAAGTGCAGGGCAAAAGGCCCTGCACTTTTGCACTCTGACATGAAAATGATGAAAACTTGGCAGTGGGTAACCGTTTACGTTGCACGCATTGGCTTCACGCTGTCAAAATATAATGTTTTATAACATGAGCTCAATATTTTGAATACCGTAAAGAAATGTTTATCGGCGTCTGGCATAGAACCAAGTGAAAGCTGTCCCAAGTACATGGCAAGGGCATTAGTGGTGGTCCGAGAACACCCACAACCCTCTCGCAAATGCAAGGCTGCAAGAGTTCCCAAATCGGTTGTGACCAGCAGAAGAGGACTTAACATAGACTTGAAGTGGAAAAGGATTTGATAAAAGGGTGGTGTAAGTGGGGTAGCAATGGGAAAGCCTAATGTGGGCAATTGTTGCATGAAACATTTCTGACACATGCTGCAATGCAGCGACATGTACTGTATGGGTATCCTCAAATGCCACTCAATTAATGCCAATTAACGCACCAATGAGTCTCTTTATGTGAATGTGACCCCATTCATGGGAGAAGAAGGCTGCCAAGATGAAGGGGCACACAGGAACGGTGGACGGTTTGATAATGGGGAAGCTGTCTTCGGGGTTCCAGGGACAGTCAAATAACACCACTAACGTTGTCAAACAATTGCCACATCCATCAGAAAAGCAGATCCCCACAAAAACACGAAGGTACTCCAGTTACTCTTGACTGTTTGCCAATGAATCCTGGCAAGGAATTCCCTGTCTACATCTGCAGTGAATACTAATATGTCTAGGGAGAAGGAAATATGTGTTCATCATGTGAGCATCATAGCACAGTTGTTTTGAAAAAAAGGCATTCAGAATAGATATTGGTATTTGTGATCTGGTTATGTTTAAGTGATTATTAGCTTGTTGTCATCTTGCTTAACTATTGCCTCTTCCGCATTCTGGCAACAACAGTTATAATATGCATGTAACAATGTTCTCTTGTCATTCAGCCAAAATGATTTATAAACTCTGTAAAGTATTGCCTCCTCTTTACTTTGGCAATGCTAGTTATTAGTGTGTTTCTGTATTGCCCCTTCTTTACTTTGGCATTGATATTAGTAATTTGCAGACTTGTGTTTTGCCCCTTCTTTAATTTGGTAAAGGTGCCGACATTTAGAACAATGATTGTAATCTTTCTCTCCTTGCCACATCGCAAAGTTCATATTCCGCCAACATGCTTTCTTTATATTAGTTCGGTATTCACACTGTTAGTGGTCAGCAGTCGCATATGCAGCGTACTGGGATTACCCTTCACTGGGAAACTCAATGGCTTTTGCTCACGTGTCTGTGCGAACTGCTGCCACTGCTCGCTCTGCTTTTTCTGCCTCCATCTGCATGGCAGGCTACTTCTCGGTTCCCACGGCCATTGCCGAACAGGAAAGGAGCTTCCCTCGCTCCTAGTGTACACTGGTGCTCTCCTGCCGCCGGGAAACCGCATGCTAGCAGGAGAGACTCTCTCAGGGGGAAAGCTTGCCGCAATGCTACATCCCATTGCGCGACCTCTGCAATTTATTTATTTACCTGGGAAACCCTCTCAGGACCGATACCCGCTTCACAAATAGCGGCAGTCCCATGTTTCACTTCTTCTTCCACTTCTGCTTCTCCTGCAACTGCAACGGGTGGTTCACTGCAACTCCACCCTCTCCTCTTGTTCTAATGGCCTGGACCTGAGGGGGCCTTGTATATTCAAGTGTCCCGCTCAGGTGTAGGTCATTAAAGCCACTAGACTGCATTTTGTAGTTTAGTGCCTCTGAGCCCCTCTTCCTCGTCCCAGTAAGTAGAACATTGTGGGACTTGAAGTCCCCAATGCTCTGGTTCTTTCTTTCTTCACATGGTTAGATTCTACAGTAGGCCATTCAAATTGTAGGCTCCCTAGGAAAATTATTAAGGGAGTCATCCCAGTTTTCCAGACCTGGTCTCCCCTAATGTGATCCTCCTACAGAACACCCGCAGGGTCGAGATCAGGAAGCATCTACCTTTCCCTGGCCACATGAGAAGGGTCCCAGGACAGGGGATTCACCTCTGATTCATCACACTACCCAACCTAATTGCAGACTTGTATGCGCAATACCCCAGTAACGAAAAACATTTTCATTTCAATTTTTAAAAAAAACCATTGACAGCCAATCTGTAAGTACTAAAATGAAGGTGGAACAGAGAAGCTTGTCACCACAAAAAATGACATTGCAGTTCCATCACCTCTATGCCAAACACAGCCTCTTGGTCAGAGGGGTATGGGTTTCAAACATACGTCATTCCGTATTGAAGCTTTGCCCAGCACTTTATTAATCTGCTTGCACCCTAATAGTGAACACCTGCTATTTACTCTCTGAAATCCCTTACCAAATACCTAAATAACAGGAATAGAGTGAATTAAACACAGAAGGACAGTAGGCGAATTCAAGGTTAACTGAAAAAGGGCGCAGGAGATTACAAAAACCCATCACCAGAACTAATAGTAGACTTCTGTAGAAAAAAGGGTGAATATTATGACAAAATAGAGGGGTGGGGGGGCTACCAGTATTACCAAATCACAGCGAATTCCATGCACTGGTGCCGTGCTAGAAACTTTTTTAGTATGTAATACTGCATTCTCTTTGGGAAAATATCTAAACTCATTTAAGGCTGCTAAATTGGTGCATACTCTGAGCGTATTGCATTATATAATGCAAGGGACGCATCTGTGTGTGGGCAGGGTATGGGATGGCTGGCACTGGTGTCACTCTGAGATGTGTGCTTGCAGCAGAAACTTATAGAGAATCCCTAGCTATGGTAGCTCACCAGAGTGGAGATTCTGAATTGTATGAAAAACGCAGTTTTGGAGTTGCTGCATAGCAAGCTTCAATTCGGGTAGGTGCGTAACATCTGAGGCCTTTCGTGGAACTGTCATCTCAGGGACGTCATTTGGGGGTCGCCAGAGGTCACAAGTGCGACCCCTGAGGTCTCCCTTGCGACCTCTGTGGTCTCCCATGCAACCTCTAAAAAAAAATATATTTTTTTTTTGCAATGCAAGTTCCTGGGCTGTGGCCAGCACCTTGTGGCTCTTTAATTCTGGAGTGGCTGTCTTTCTTGTTCAGGCCCCTTAAAAAAGAAGAAAAAGAAGAAAATGAGGGCCACAAGTCTAACACTTTCAGCACTGAACCTAAATAAGAAAGAATAGGAATGGCAAAAAATGTGTCTTTCTGGAATTCTATACAATAATTGCTAGACTCAATAAAGGTTTATTTCAGGCACACTTCAGTCACTGATTTAGTCTGTTCTCAAACACCTCAACTCAGTCGTTCATCCTTCTGAGGTCGATAAATGGGTACCAACACAGGTTGGGTGATAGTGGGTGTATATGTCTTCTATGTAAAGCGCTTAAGCGTAAGTGCTATATAATAACACATCATTATCATTTGGTCATGGACGTCTGCTTGCAATCACAGTAATTTGGTAATATGGGCCTATATACACTGATCTTAACAATACATATGGCGATCCATTCAGGTATGAAATGTACATCACAGTGATATAGTGATATCGTAACCATATTTTTCCTAGTGTACAATGCTATGTGATGCCACTTCCTGTTTTGTCAACGGGTGAAAGGTTGTGTTCCATCGCTTCCCGCGATATCACTTTGGGGTGGGGTCAAATGACATCACTTCCTGTGATGTCATCAGGGGGTCAAGGGTCGTGTGATGTCACTTCCGCTACCCCTGGAATTTTGATGAAATGACGTCCCTGTGTCATCTCTGACATGTGGCTGAGGTATTGCTGTGCGTTTAAATAACTCGCCATCATCTAGGTGATAATAGGCTGTGGGGCATATATCCAATGTTCTTTAGCATCATTGCTGCCATAATAGCGTACTGCTTTGTTTTTAACACGTTTGATCAATATCTCAAGAGTAAATCTGCCATTTTAGGATCAGGGATTGCCTGCCATTTTGCCTCGGCTTGCACTTCTCGGGCCCATCATCGAGGAAAATTGCAGATGCTATGTGTCACCCTTTTGGAAAATAATCTGCACTCTAAATATGTAGTATTAAGTTGAACTTGCAAATTGCACATAGTTCGTGGTCTATGCTAACTCTGATTAATATGCAAGTAGTAGTGTGCCCACAATCATTATCTGATTATAGGTGGCCGATGTCTGGTACCACAAGTGTTAAACACATCTGCAGCAGTGGCTTCTCTATCCTCTAGGCGGGTTGGAGAGAGGAGAATGGGGAGGGCGTTCAAACTATGACTCCTGGTTACAGGAACAGAAACCATTCACCAGGGTCATCAGCTTCAGGCATCTCCAGACCAACATTTTAGTGTGATATAGCATAGGCGTTGGGCAATGCCTCCCTTGAGAGGACAAAAAATGACCGCCTCCCCTGCCCAATCTCATCCCAAGACTCCCACATACCCTTTCCTTGAGAGGATTCAGGAGAAGATAGAGCTCTCTTCTACCCTTTTTACAAACGCAAACAATGAGATGTTAGTTGGGGTGGTTTTAAGATCAGGCTTCTCAAAGCGGCACAGAGGGGTACTGTAGTGAAAATATTAGACCTCGAGAATCACCATGCTAGAGAAAGAGAAAGCTGGCGGATTTGAAGAAACATAATGAGTACGTTGAAAAGGAATGTAGTAGGAACAACCTACAGCTCTACAGCCTCCCTAAAGAGTGAGATGGTCCGGATGAGGCCGTCTCCTTTTCCATCTTCTTGCCAAGATTGTGTTTCACGGTCACCACAGCTTTGCACAAACAGATTTCATGCCGCTGGGCGCTTTCTGGACAACTCCCTCCATGCCTCCCCTGTACGCATTGAAACCAAAGCCTAAGGGGGCTGTCACAAGGCAAAATAGGATAAACAGGAGTCCGATATAAGAAATTAGATTTTGGCAAAGGTTTATTGTGGCTAGTTACCAGTTTGCGCCAACTCTGAAACAAGCATTGGCAATGCCAACAGTTTGGGCTTTTGTGTAGTCATGGGAAAGGCACTTGTATCAGGTGCAAAATGGGGCGAGTACCTGGGCATCTAATAGCAGTGCCTGGCAAATTCCTTTTACTTATACAAAAGCCAAAACTATTGGCTTTGCCAATGCTTTGTTTTAACAGGACTTCAGTGAAGGACACGGAAAGTGCTTCTAAATCGATGTGCTAAAGGCATACCTGGTTTGACATTGTTATTACACCAGTTGCGTGTTTACAGTTCCAATTAAGTCATTCAATCTCAGAAGACTGCTTTCAAAAACCACTGACAGGCACTTCTGAGTGCAAAGTTTTATTGCAGGGCTTGATTAACGCAAGCTCAAAGAGTTCCCATGAGGAGGTGTTTTTGGCAGGGAGGGTCAAGAACAGAGTGGGCATGGCGTTAGGGATTAGCATGGCCATGGGCAGTCAATGGGTGGGCTAATCACCACACATCTTGAAGCTTTGTGTCCCTCACATGCCATTTCTCCCTATCAGTACTCCAATGCAATAGTTTCGTCTAATAGCCCAAACTAAAAAATGTACCATAAACCTTCAGTAATAGACACAGTGGCATCTCCTTGTTTCTAATGGTTCAGGTCTCCCCAATTGTATTTCTCAATCCAGGTTCACTTCCTTGTAGAAAAATCGGATCACAATCGCACTGTCATGGGGGTTTTAAGTGCCTCGACACACCTTTCTTGTCACCCTGCTTGCAGGTCTTTGGCCCTCTGCTTCTCATCCTCAATTTAGGTCCTGTGCTTCTTGTCCTTGGCCCGAATATCTGGGCATTGTGTGTGCCCGTATGTTAGGCTTTGTCAAGAGCAGAGCCCGGAGCATGACACCTCCCTGTGCCAGAATCCTGGCAGACTATGCCTTTATCATGTCTCTACTTTACTCAACAACAGGTTGCCACTTTTGCATGCTGAAGAGGGGTCTCAGACTGTTTTGCTTTATACATAGCCTCTGCACTCGACCACTCCACAACACATGGGCGTAGGACTTTGGGGGGAAAGGGGAGACAAATCCCCCCACAATTTTAAGGGAGGGGGATATAATGGCATTTATCCGCCCCCAGAATATGTAAGTGTTGTCGTGCACAGTGCAGTGCACTGTCCCTCTGCACTGTCTGCAGTTGCATCATGGATCGTGTAAAAATACTTCTGCAGGCTGTAGCATGTGACCGAGTGTGTGATGTCGTGAGGCAGGGGCCGATCCTTAAGAAAACCACAACCCGATGTTATGACAATATGCAGTGTCCAAGTAGAAATGCAGGTAAATCCAGCTCTATACGCGACTGCTTGTGTTCCAAAAATATTTTGAATTACACTGTGAAATGTATGGTGTACTTTTAGAGAGTTTTCCTTCATGGTTTGGGAAACGCTGATTTTGTGACAAATGTTTTATCCACACAAAAATGCCTTTTAATTGAATCACTGCCGCTACATCCGCCTTCAGAGCAGCTTTATTTTTTAAAGATGACCCAGTGTTAAAGGTCCCCAAAATCCATTTTTTGTTAGACATGGAGGAGATGCCGGGATTAACCCATGTTTCTCCTGTTTGCACAGTTGAACGCCAGCAAATCACATCTCTCTCATGCCACCTACAGTGTCTGCCATTTTAGTGGCATTTACATTATTGGGTGGTAAACTCTGTGACCTGCGGTCCAGAAGGGTAAATGTTACTAAATTATTATTATTTTTTTATTATAATCTGGCATGGGTGCTGTATGTCCATCATATGACGGGCACATATCCTTACTTGGACACGCTTTAAATAATGCACTGGCTGCCCTTTGCTCCTGAAATATGGATGTACAAACCTATAGGGAGACCCCCCATGTATTTTGAAGCCAAAGTGAGGCGAGGCTGCTGTGCTGCGTTGGCCACCTGCTGTAATCTGCACACACGCATGTGGGGAATGCGCACACGCCAGAGCAATGTGTTTAAAACGCTGTTTATACCCGTTGGGGGCTTGCCCTCTGTGCTGGTGGCACTGGGGTGGCAGTCTGTGTGACTCCCGGGAATGCCCACTTGCACCTGGGAAATGCACCCTGACCCTGGGTCACCATGAGGGGATATTGGACGATATCCAGTGATCTGCCCAGGATGTTAATGGGTCTGTGTGTTTTATACTTTTGTAGGGTACTGTATTTACTTTTGCAGGGCAAAGCGGTACTTTTTGAGGGCAGGCACACAATTAGACTTATTTGGGCAGGGATTATTTAAAAGGGCTGTGAGCTGCTCCCTGAGTAGTGGATTATAGGAGATCTTAGGCAGATCACTAGACTGTCACCATGGCGATGCGCTAACATTGGGATAGGGTTCAGGGCTGTATGTTCATATTTAGGTGTACATCTTTTGGTGATATGGCCTTGGAATTTGCACTTCACCCTAGGCCGAATGTCTGAGCCCATGCCGCACCATGGTGACGGTTCGAGTTCACCAAGCCTGTGTCAAAGTGAGCTAGACAAACAGCAGCACCTGTACCACCATGTAGGACAGGGTTGCTGGGTATGAGATCTGCCAAAAAATGTCTTCCCCCCCCTTACCTGCAATCCGACAACATCCATCTGCCCCCTTTATTATTATAATGCGATTGGACTGCTTTAAACTGTCGATGCTGCCGGAGCCAGGATTCCAACATGAGATGGTTAGGGTCAAGGGCAAAGCACAAAGCACTTAACCACAAGGCCTCTCCATTGTCTTATCAGGATATTAGTAAAATGGCTTGTTTTTAATTTAAAAGGTGTGCACCTTTTTATTATTTGCTTGCAACGCTATAGTAAACTCTCCATTCTAGGTGTGCATGATTAACCTTCTGAGAAGCAACTAGTGGCATGGGTGATGTTGTAACACTGTGAGCACAGGAAAGGTCGCCTATATTAATAATTGGTCTTCTTGTATAGCTCTTCATGCAGATTCCTCTTGCTTCTAAGCACTTGTACTAGTAGGTGTTATTATCCAATAATGTAATGCTACTCAATGTATCAACCTTGAGAGCATGAATGGCTGGATCAGTCCTACCGCAGTATTCGAACTTCAAAGCGCACGGCACATGTAACTCAGAAGGGGATGCAAAAGATATATTGAGCACTAATATAGGTTTCTTGGTTAGCATTGAGTGGCATAAGAATATATTTATCTTCTGAAAGAGTGACACCTACTTGGAGCAGTCCCAGCAGCAATGAAGGTGTGGACCAATACAGACATTAGAGGAAAACGGGGCATTCTGGAGTGCACTCGGGGTGCATTTGTCCATGCCCAGTAGGCTGGGACCCGTGCAGACATTGTGGGCCTTGGCTGTCTTTGAACTTTATGGGCACTGTCTGCAAGTTGGTGTATAAAGTGTTTCTCAAGTGCGCCCGGCAAAGGCTGTGTGGGGACATGGAAGATGCATGATAAATGTGGATTCCCCAGAAACTGAACTAAATCATGTAAGCATGTATGTGTCACCCTTTCTCAAATCTCATGCTGGACCTCCTTTGCATCTTGTACTCATGTTGGCCCTGAATCATGCTGTTCCCATCTTCATCTTGTATCCTGGCTTGCAACATTATGTGTTACTACTGACTTCTGCAGTTGCATTTGCTCTCCCCTCTTGCTTATCCACTCTTTTAGACTGCTTACTCTCTGTTCTCTCCTCCTCTCCCGTTCTCCCTTTTCCTATCTCCTCCCCTTACTTTCTCCTATACACAGAATTGTCCCTGGACCTAGTATGATAGCAATCTCCTCTGACTCGCCCTCCCTCCCACCCCCTCCAGCACTATCCGAAATGTCACCAGGCCTAGTACGATAGTCGCTTGTTTTGTTCCTCCCCTCCCCCTCACCTTTTGTTTTCTCCGGCTCTACCACAAATGTTGTCAGGCCTAGTACGGTAGTCGCCTGTCTGTTTCCATTTCCTTCCCACTCTCCCCCTCCCTTCCTTATCTATGTCTTAGCTCTTGCACTATCTGAAATGTCGTCAGGCCGAGTAAGATAGTTAATTTCACATCCTTACTGTTCATAGCCTGTAAGAATTTCATTGTATTTTCCCTTGTTACCTCCCTTGCCTTGAGGTGCTTTGAAACACATTGTGTATAGGCCCTATATAAATAAATGATCATATCATATCAAACTATCATATCATATCATGTCCCCCGGTGCTGTTGGATCCCACTGCATTTCCGCTGATAGACAAGTGGTTCAACTAATAGAGTACAGAATGTGTGCTTTCAGGGCTTGGAGGGATGTCTCTGGTACCAATAAAGCCCATCCAAACAAAGTGAGTGCTGGCCATCCCCCTTTGAGCCCAGAACAGTAATTACACAGGCCTTAGGTGAGATTATTATATAATCTTTCATTACATGCTGGGGGACCCCGTAGCCCTTACTCCTCTGCCCCCCCCATCTTCTTTGTCACTGCACTTGCACGTTCCAAATATCCCAAAGCCTAGTAGGACCGCTGTTTGGTTTATTATTTCTTTTCTCTTGTTTTATACAATGATGATAAATGTAATTTAATACATACTGCTATTTTAATTGTAAATTTGTGAAAAGTCAAGTTCTTTGACTAAAACACAATAAATAAAAAAACAAAGTACCCAAGGTGTCCCCTGTCCCCCCAGATTTTATGTGTCTCCTACGCCCCTGCCACAACATGCTCATACCGCTACCATTCTCAGGCTGACTCTTACTCCAGAACATATGGCTGTAGAAACAGCTCACACATATTTGATTTCATTCCTCTGAATGTTATATATTCTTCCTCTGAAAATAAATCACTTTCACGTAGATCTATAGTCAAAACCTCTTTATTTTTCAGAGGTCAATCATTAGCTCTATGTGTTTTAGGGGCTTTTTCCCCTTCTTCGGGAGCTGAACTGTAGGTATAAACATAAAGGAACAGAAAATCTAACATCTCCTTATTGTATAGTTCATGTATTCAATACATACATTATATATTTCATCATGCAATTAACCCTAGTTATTGCCCTACCATAGGTTCCAAACTACTTTTTCCCCTGCTTCATGATCCAAGTCCCAAACCACCTATCTTTTCGTGATGTGAGGCTCCATCAAAGCAAATCAACACCACCAATGTATAGACCACACAAGGTTGATAAACAAAGCGTGTATGACCAAAAAGTCCAAAAGCCATATAACCAATGACGTAAAGTGCAAAGGGCCCAAGTCCAGTAAAAAATGGAGAGTCACATACCTGACCCACTACTACTGAGAACCTGAAGCTAGTTCCATGTGGCATACAGTCTGTTATCATTCCCTATTCAGCCTAGGCCAATTGGTACTGTAAAGAAAGGTAAAGCAGACCAATAAGTGCAATTGATTCATAGGGATGACCCTACTCAATGCAAAACATTTTTTTATTTTTATGATATGGTTAAATGAATCAACCTTTAAAAAAAAAGTTTAATACATAGTTTTACAAAAGCAGGCGAAAAAGAAAGGAATGAAAAGAAAAAGAGCTCTATTTACAATTTGAAATCTAAAAACACCATAAATACAATGATTGGAAACAAATGTAACAATTTCTAAAGAAAATAAAAAATAAAGACTGTTTTAAATTTGTACAATACATCCATAACTTAATCAATATGAGATTGAAACTCAATGCAACTGCTTAGGTAAAGTTAATTTGGCAATTATTAATTGATTATGCTTATACGGTAAGTACTTTAAAATATAATTAAGAATTGCATCTTACAATTAATTAAACATATCATTTTTCAATACAACTATGTAGGGATCATAAGTGTTACTTAAAAACTTCCTAAACTCCACAGAGTTTTTATCGGTTTTAACTTTTAACATCATAACCTTATTACCGAAAATATTGATTTTTGCTCTTTTCAACAGTAATGCAGAGGCCATTATGATTCAATATTACCTACATTCAGATGTTCCAAGAATCGAATGGTGGCTTATCTGACAAAACATTAATGGTGTGCATGATCTTGAATATGTCACACCTCAGATACCTTTCAGCATACCTCCAACTAGTAGATGCTTGCTCAGACTATGCAAGAAGTCCTCTGGGTTGAATTTGCCGTGCCTCAATGATTCTGTTACAAGCATAGGTACGGAATCTGTAATATACAGATATAACCATCATAAGAATCAGATTTCTACAAAGGGGGTATATCTTAAGGATGCAAGCGCGCGCCGCAGGGCGCAAATCCCTCTTACCCATAATCTATTTTGCGCTTTCAATGCTGTATCTTTCTCACACATCCGAACGCTTGTTCCAAATGCCGATATCCCCTGCTGGTCATGTGTTAAAGCGCGCGCAGTAGCGTGCGTGATCAGATGACAAGCCGTTGTCTGCACATCCTCAGCGTTGGAGTGGCTCGCCCCTGGCAGCCATATTACACAAGTTTACGTATCCTATCAAAATGCTATTCCTGTGTAACAGAATGGATTAATGTTGTGTTATACATTCTGATGAAAAAAACGCCACAACCATGGATATGACTGAAGGGACTCCCGCTATTTCGGCACCAAACCGGTTTATTAACTACACTCTAAAATGATTTTTATGATTTATTTTGAAAAATGATTTAAGGAGTATGCAATGTAGTTTCTATTCTATATTACATAAATATCTTCCTTATACGTCCGTGTAGGGGAACAAAGAATATAAGAATGCAGAACTTTTGTGTCGCAAATGTGTGTTAGACTGGAAAACCTGCCCATAATGATGCTAATATGCAGCTTCGGCCGCTTCAGAAAACATTTTCGGAAGACGGCGCTGTGTGTCGATTTGGTCGACTCGATGTCCCGCGAGGGCCTCCGTCTCAAGGATGATGTCACTGAAGGTAAATATAGCATGCGCAGCGTCCACTGGCCTCAGTTCAATTTTTCTGAGTAAGCTTTCACTTTGTGAACTACAGCGCGCTTCATATATTTCTCCAAAAATTGTCAACAATGTCTTTGTCTACGACAACCCCGAAGACCGGGTTTAAAAAATGCCAAGACTGCAGTGCTAAAATTTTGCTGACTGACCCACATCAAGTGTGCTTGAGGTGTCTCGGTGTGGAGCACAAGACCTCGACCTGTCAGAAGTGTCAGTCGATGACTGGAAAAGCTCTGAAGGAGCGTAAAGGGAAATTGGCAGTAGGTATAATCCCCCAAAAATCCACTTTGACTACTCAGATGAAACGAAATTCTTAAGACGAAGCATGAGACGACTCTCCACGACGGAAGAAGACTAAAAGGTCCAGATCACGGAGTGACTCCCACCACTCCTCGTCGTTGTCGAGGAAATCGAAGAAAAGGCATCATAAATTGCCTACTTCGTATTCCTTGTCCGACACCTCCTGAGAAAGGACTATATCTTACCCCACTAAAGCCTCTACTCCGGCTGAATGGGAATCAGTCAGGCAGGAAATGCAAAAAAACTTTGAGAGCCAGTATCCCTCAAAGCAAGTAGGCTATGCTCCTAACGCACCTTCTGAAGCTGGTAAGGGAAGGGCTTGAGCCAAATCCCACGCTCCCGCGAGCCCGGGACGAAAGGCAGATTCCCATGGAGAGCCGACGAGGCCTCCACAAGTTGAAAAGTCATCAAAGAATCCTTCAAGCCATCGAAGTGCGTCACGGACAAAGTCCACGGACAAATCAAAGTCATCAACGGTAGTGGCGCAGTTGACGCCATCAGTGCCATCAACACCCATGACGTCTTCGTTGAAGACATTGACTCCATCAGCATCTTGCTTGAAACCATCAAAGCCATCGATGCATTTACTAGTAATTCAAAAAACCTTCACACCTTTGCCTAGAAAGGATATTTTTAAATCGGTCACATACATTTATGAAGACAATGAGCCTTCAGATGACAATGATCCACCTTTTTGATTTGTAAGGAACTCATGGTGGCAACAGTAAAAACAGACACAAGTGATCATAGTTCAAGGGTGTTTATTAAACTGTATAGGCAGGTTGTAAAAACGCCTAATCTAAACCTAGAACTAAGATGGGAGAAAGCTACGACCATCAAATAATAAGGCAGTCCTAGTGGCGTCTTGTCAAATAAAAGGGCCTATACTAAAAAAATATTGCCAATCCTTACAACTAAATACAAAAAGAGTGTGAGATAATGTTCACAAGAAATAAAAAGGGTTTCACAAATGATAAGTCAGGATGTGGTCCCCACGTTTTGAGCTGGGAGAAGGCGGAACTCCTGAGCACAGCACACTCGCAAGCTTTCCCCAGCACAAAGACTACAGTTCCGCTGTCAGGTATCAAGACCGTCGGTGGTGAAGTCTCTTTTCCACAAAAAAAACTATTGCCTCTGAGGACCTGATGTGTTAAGAATAACAAACAAAAAGCTACTTTCTGTATGTATATTGGGTGAGAACTTTTCACCCCTGGATCGCCCTCTTCTGGGCTAAGATCCACAAAAGTTTCTAACAATATCAGGACCTTCAGTGGTTAAAACTTTTGCTTCTGAGGGCTCTATATGCTCAAAATAACAAATAAAAAAAATTCTTGTGTATTTCACCTTGAGTGAGGCTTCTTCACCCCTCAGTCCCCCTCTTCTGGCCGCTGACCCTTTTCGAATATCAGCCTCCCTTTGTCGGGGTCACTATGGCTTGTATTCAAAAGCTTACATCTGCTATATTTACTTGTCATTGGGTGATGGCTTTTCACCCCTGGATTCTCCTCTTCCGGGCTCAGAACCTTCTCGAATGTTTTTCTTCCTCTGTTGGGTTCACTACGGCATTCACGTGTCGTTGGGTGATTACTTTTCACCCCTGGATCCCCCTCTTCCGGGCTCAGATCCTTCTTGACTGCTAGCCTCCCTTTGTCGGGTTCAACTGTCGCATTCACAAGTCTCAATGTCTAAAACAGTTCACTGTGGTCCTCCCTCTGTTGGGTTCACTCTTGTCAACACAATGATCACTGGGGCATCATGCTCTGCCCCTTGTTTTATTGGCATCCCTCAGTCGGGTTCACTCTTGCCAACCATACAGTTGCCTCTCCTTTTTCACTCTGCAGAATTCATCTCCCTTAGCTTGCCAATCACGTACCAGTCAAAGACTTTCGACTGTACAGGGGGTTTTGCTAGACACCTGTATGTCCACTTTGACATTTCCCTTGCAGCTTTCTTGGCCTTGTGGTTTCGGTAGTTCAAAATAGGGGAATTAACCATATTCTCCTGAGTGAGCACCCACGTGGTGCTGGACCCCTCTGCAGCTGGATTTCCCCTGAAGAGTTAACAGTTCTTTGATTTCCCTTTAATTTGTCACTTTAAACTTTCTTTCAATACAGTTCGATTTCTTATCGGTTCTCCCCTGAACTCACCCGCTGGGATGAACTGCTTGGCTTTTCTTGTCTCTGGAGTCAAGGATGGTACCACGGTCGCCAGCGTGTCTCCCTGTCCTGATTATCAGTGTAGGAGCGCTCCATGTACCGTTGACATCTGCTGCAACACATGCTGGCTTTTGTTCGCAGTCTTATGAGTCTCTTCACGGAGGCTTTGCGGGTCTGGGGCTGAAAGGGTAAGGTTGCTTCTCTGTTTGTCGCCCCTTTGGTTCTCGTCGCCTTTCTCCTCCTCTTGAACTACCGTGCTTGAATTGCTCTCTCGTCCTGCGGTCTGCCTTACTCGTAGTGTGCTCTCGTGCTCGACCTTTTATCCCTGTGGGGAAAGGAAAGGGCCGTCAGGTGTGTGTGATTCTGGTCAATTGCCGGACTTTGCCTGACCCTTGTGTTGGGACATGTCGGTAAATGGCTCTGGTGTTAGTCTGTTGTCTTTCGTGTCGTGAGAAAGTGTTTATGTTGGGAAAGGGTTGAGGGGGACAGAGCCTCTTAGTATCCTACATGGTAGGATGGGTCAAAGGAGTTATAAGAAGGGGAATACCGTGTTTCACCCATCAGTGTCCCACGTCCACTCCCCGAGGACCCCCTGTCCAGGTGATCCACCTGCACTGGTCCACCCCTAGGAACTGGATCCAATAGCGATGTCCGTGTCCTGGCCAACTGGATGACTGCTCCCCGGAGACTAGCAAACAAGCCACCTCTAGGTTTCTCAAAGATTGCAATATAGCACTCCTAATGTCCCTGATAGCTTGATATCAGAGGAATCTAGGTTGCAGTATCTGCATGAAAATGTATGGTCAGCCAGTGGGTTGGACACTTCACCAGTGTTGGATTTTGGTAAACCAAAACCAGATGATCACGCAGATGCATCTTACAGACAGTTAATCACCAGGGTCACTGATTTTATGGGATGGAGCAGGCATGCCCTCCCGTTCGAACAAGATGACCTCATGGATTTCCTAGATAAAGGTCGTCAAAGGGATCCTATCCTTACGTCACTCTACAAAAGAGAGTATGCGCAAATTGGGAAGGACCGGAATCAAATCCGGCAGTCAATAAAAATGTGACAAAAAAATATAGGCCGTCAAGTAGTGACCCCAGCTACTTGTCCAAACATCCTACCCCAGAAAGTATGGTGGTGCAAGCAGCAACCGCTACCTCCAAGCAGGTTGCCTGTCCGACCAGCCCGCCAAATTGGGACGATAAACGTATAGATGCCTGGTCAAGGAAAGTCTTTTCTGCTGGGAGCATGGCTCTCAAATCAGCCAACTCTACATGTGCACTTGCAAAATGTACCTTCAGCCTATGGGATAATGCATCCGTGGTGGCTGAACATATTCCCGAAATAGTTTTATGTGCACTTCATGGCAAACAAGCGACACCTGAGGTTGATTTTGTCCTACACACACAAAGTGGTTGTTTTGCCAAAAAACGTTTGGTTCTGTGTGTTGTAAATAATTTCTGTATTTCCGGTTAAATACCGTTTGATGTCATCTCTTAAGTGTCCATTTTATGTTGAATTGTACAACTTTAGATAAAAAACAAGATTGATCCTACAGAGTATGAATAAGTGATTCTTTCTTTAGATATGCAGAGGGTGACAAGAAGGAGGAGTATTCTGTGAACATATTTTTCTTGGACCTATTCAATTGTAATTTTTGTTTCCTAAAGCAACCCTTCTGGGTAGAATAGGCCAAACCAGGAGCCCAATTGTTGAATCCAAATTGATTCCACCTTAAGCCAGAATGAAAGCTTTGGGAAAGCAGTCCTTCATTCGGTTCAATACAACCTTTGATTACTAAATTCATACTCCCTCCGCCAAAACTAACACCGCTTTAGGAGTCTCTCATAGATGAGGAACACATGGCAGGACACAATCCTTTGAAAGAACAAGTTACTTACCCTTAGTAACGTTCTTTCGACTGGATATTCCTCCCATGTGTTCCTCATCACCCCTCCCAGCCTACCACGCAGTAGAATTTCCGTGAATTACACTTTACGCTCCTTCCGAGTCTGGTATGGTCTAAACCACATTAATGCTGGTAATTCTAATGTAAGAAAAACACACAAAAAATAACTGAAGCCAACGGGCAATGCGCGTTTCATATAAATATCTTTGATGATGTCATCCTCGAGACCAAGGCCCTCAAGGGACATAGTCAACCACATCGACACACAGCGCCATCTGCTGAAAATAAAAATCATTCTGAAGCTGGATATAGGAGATATAGATGAGGAATGCGTGGGAGGAACATCCAGTCGAAAGAATGTTAGCAGGGGTAAGTAACTTGTTCTTCCCTCTTATTGGGAATTAAGCAGCATGCCCTGACCTTTCTCTATCTGTCATTTAACCCATTACCTGATGCCTCAGTCCAGCCTACTTCCTTTGTTATATACCTTCTGCCACCTCCACTGATGCCACCTTCCAACCTCCTTCCCTTATTTTGACCCTGACCACCTCCTGTTTTCTCCCTTCTACCCTCCATGCCTTACCTCCAGTCTCTATGTAACATTTTTCTCCTCACTCCTTGATCCAGTATTTCCTCCAGCCTCCCTCTGATGTTGCTCACTAGCCTGCTCTCTCCCTTTATCACCTCCTCCAAGGTTTTCTGTGTATTTTCTTCTATCCCCTTTTTCTCTCCTATCTCTCCTGGAGACTTCCTCCAATCCTCTCCTCGTGTTTCTTTACTGACTTCTTTATATCTTTGATCTCTCCTCCAGCCTTTCATTTCCAAACCTCACCTCCTGTCTCTTTCTCCTACCATCCCGTTATTCAGCTCAATGTCATCCTCCTCTGTCTCCCACGTATTTGACTGCCTGCAGCCTGCCACCATGGCTGCTCGAGCTCCAACCCTCTTGCCGACTGAACTCCCATGGCTTTTCTTGGGCCCTAGACCTTCTCCATCACCATGTGTGGATGACTGACAATAGTTGGGTGATTGTTGTAGTGTGAGGATTGGTGCCTGCAGGAATTGAACACCTGATTCATATGTGGATAATGAAGCGATGCCACCCTGCTCATGCCACAGGTCAAGTCTTCTTGAGGCTCTCCTGTCATGTTGATTTTTATCGTCATGCCTCTGATGTTGCTCTGCACTTCTCGCTTGTGCAACGCTCCCCTGTTGGGTCTCCACTCTGCCGGCAATTTGCGGAACTCTGACTCTTATTGTCAGCTCCCTCTTGGAGAAACAGTAAGACAAAGAGCCTGATTTCCTGGTTCAGGTCACCTCTGTTGCCAGATGATATCTTGATCTATAACCGTGGTTTGATTTGACACAGGGCCATGTGTCTTCATTAAAGAGGCAGACAGTGCTTGAGCATATCCTTGTTGACAGTCCTCTGCCACATCCCTGAAGAGAAATGGGGTGGTCCGGGGATCTCCCATATAATACCTCTCGGCCAGACATCACCCCACGGTGGTGGCACCCTACCCCTTGGACCACCCCATCCAATGCCCCAAAGGCCTTGGCAGGGGACTTCATCATAGGGCATAACATTAGTGTCTCATTAATTTTTCTATCTTGGACAAGTCCTCATATGCTCTGAGAAAAATGCCAGATCACATAGAATGACAACAGCCTCATATTGGACAAGGCTGTGGAAAGACAAAGGATCATCTTAGTAAGCAGTTACTCTCTTTGTGATCAGTTTTAAACAAGCACAGTGTTGGAGTTGGCCCTTTTCACTATTGCCCATTTAAGGTAACATACTACAAGACTGTGATGAATAGAAATCTCAAGGACTTTAGAGACTTATTTTACAGCCTTATAGACTAGGAGAAGGAGGTGGCAATTTTACAATATGTTCATTATGTAAGGTGCAGAAGTGTCAAAAGGTCTACTGTCCATCTGTGACAGTCTTCTTTAAAACACCTGACAGTTGTGAAACATGATCTGTTATGTCTGGTTTTGGATCTACCCTTCTAAGTCTACTGCAAACCAGATCTAGGTTATGCCTGTACATGCACCATTTGTGCGTGATTTTCAACATACCCCCTGAAATGGTCAGATGCCATTGCTTCTCGCTGGTTTACAACCTATGAAGGATTTTTCAGTTGCTGGTTTATGATCAATTATCCTTGTCTGATTTTACCCTCGAGCGGTCTGAGAAGGCTATATAATGTTCTAGTTATTGACAATTTTGCAGTAGTTTTGGCTACACTGTTAATACTGTAGTCTCATATAGAGTGCAGTGCCAGAGAAGACCTATGCATGGTTTCTCCTTGCCCCTATCTTGGATAATTAAGTGCTACACATGTTCTGATTTTTTGGCGACCAATTGAGATGATCAGTGTTTTTCTATTTTTTTCTGTAGTTTTTCTATCTCTACTGAGCACTGGTTTAAGACTCCTAATATGTCACCAGTCTCTATAAGGAATTTATTTGAAACTCTGCATACATTATTCTCTCTGTGCCTACACCCACTCTTGCATATTGACAAATATTGTGTCTTGGAGCATGAGGGAGATCAACTAACCTATTAAAATAAGAGATCGTCCCTGCACATTTAATGAAACTGCAAGTGCAGGGTGGCTGAGAGGAAATGGCGTGCTTCTGGTACATCCTGTGACAAACTGGCCTGCCGCCTGCTCCAAAGGCAATACCGGCTCTCTGTCCGCACCAAGAAGAGAGCCCACATCCAAGCCCACATCTCTGCGGCATCTAATAATTTGGCCAAACTCTTTAAAATCTGCAAGGAACTGGCCAATCCTGTTGCAGTCTCTACCTCTCCTGTCCCCTCCCAGGCCCTCTGCACAGCTCTGGCTTCTCATTTCATTTCTAAAACTCATGACATCCTGTCTTCTCGCTCGTCCTCTCCCCCTCCACCTTGCTCTTCCTATGATCCTTCTTCAGCTACCTCTCCCCCCTCCTTCTCTGCCTTTCCCCTGTTCTCCCCAGATGAGGTTTCCAGACAAGTCCGATCTATGAAAGTCTTGTCAAAACAGGGTCACCCCTTTTCCTCCAAAACCATCAAGGACTACATTGACACCCTGGCTCCTGCTCTTGCTGACTTCTGCAACCACTCTTTTGCCACTGGAGTCTTCCCTTCCCCCCTGAAGTACTCCCTTGCGCATGCTCTTCTTAAGAAACCTTCTGCCAACCTGTCCTGCCTGGCTAACTATCGCCCAATCACCATCACTCCTTTCCTGGGCAAACTCCTGGAAAAGCTGGCCATCTCCCAGCTTAATCTACACACTGAATCTGTTGGTTGACTTCATGACCATCAGTCTGGCTTCAGAGCTGCCAGAAGCATGGAAACTGCTCTCCTGAACATCCGTGAAAACCTGCTCTCTAACCTTGATTCCAACATCTCCTGTGTCCTCCTCTTACTTGATCTCTCTTCTGCCTTTGACACAGTCAACCATGCCATCCTGCTTCACCGATCAGGCCCTGGCTTGGCTGACTTCTTTCCTTTCCGATCGACCCTCCCAGGTCCAACTTGGGTCCTTCCTCTCCTCTATCTCTAGCTCTACCTGTGGTGTTCCCCAGAGGTCTAACCTCTCTCCCTGGCTGTTCAACCAATACCTGGCACTTCTTGCCCACCGCATTGCCGCGCTCTGCCCCAACTTTCAGTGCTATGCGGATGAGGATGCGGATGAGACACATGTCATTTTCAGGCTCACTTCAGCCACCTCTTCTCCTTCTCTCCTCTCATACTGTCTGTCTGCTATCCAGGAGTGGTGTGCCCTCAATGATCTCTTCCTTAATGCCAGTAAGACTGAGATTCTCCTCATCAGCACACCTGCTCTCCTGCTCCCCCCTTTCTTGTCATTCTCTGGCCGGCCTCTCTTGGCCCTCTTCCTGCTCCCACTCTCCTTCTCTCCTCACTTCTCGGATGTCTCTAAGAAGTCTCTCTAGGCTGGATTACTGCAACAGCCTCTTTCTAAATCTGCCTGCCTCTACTCTCCGCCCTCTGCAACTCATCCAAAACACGACTGCAAGACTTGTCTTTGGCCTCAAGCAACAGGGATTGTATCTCTCCAAGACTGAAAACTCTGCACTGGCTCACAGTGGCTGAGAGGATTAAGTTCAAACCCCTCTGCATTTTCCACAAGGCCTTTTGGGGCTTGGGGACTCAATACCTTCAACTCTCACTTCCTAAATATCTTCCATCTGGAGCTCTTTGCTCATCCGCCTCCAACTCTCTCAGGGTCAGTCACTTCTCCGAGCAACAAGTTGGTGGTTGATCTATTTCTTCAACAGGGGCTTCCCTCTGGAACAGCCTCTCTGAAAATTAAGGAGAACCACCTGTTAGGGAGAATTCTCTGTTTAGGCTGAATTTCCTAACATAGTGAGTCCCCCAGCAGCTTTGCTGGGTTTCTGGAGTTTGTTTTTTTCTCCTGCCAATAGTGAGTCTCTTTTCCTCACACTCTTGGACATGATTTGAGGGGTTCCTTTGGCTGTTAATGTGTTTTATGGGCTATGGGGTCTTTTACTCCATAGGGTCTCATGTGTTTTTACTATGTGTGTTACACAGCACCCTCAGTGCAGTGACACAGGGGTGTCATACTGACACCCCACCATAGACTCCATACCCTGGGACTGACTACTGTCTCCCAGGGCATGTAAAGTCACCATTGGCTTTACTAGTCCCAAATTATGAACAGAAACCAGTACAAACCATCATATTGTGGATGTACTGGTCGGGGCAATTCGATTGCCCCGGGGTCTGTTAGTCGAGGGGGCACGTCTCCGTCCCCCCTGATCGAGTTTTGGCTGGTGGCAGTGGATACTACCTTTTATATTCGACCGCGAATATATCTCTATGGGTTTTTCCCATTGTTCGAGGCTAACAACTTTTTTTTTTTTTTTTTTATTATTTAATTCTTATAGCCTCGAACATACCGCCGGTTTATTTATTTAATATTAATTCGCCGGTTGGTATTTTTTGCCAGAACTCGATTCTAAAATGGCGTTTGTGTTCTCTTCTGTGACTCCAACCCAAGTCGACCCCTTTGTTCCACTTTTTGGCGGGCTTCTCCACAGAAGCCTCCAAAAGTGGTGCCACTCTGTCTGGGTACCACAGGGAGTGTGGGAGGGGGTTTTAGGCACCCTGGGCTGAGTTACCTTGGTAACTCAAGTCGTACTGTGGTGTGATTGGCCCAAGTGGTGAGCCGGCCGGCTCACCACTTAGCAGGTTTGATTGACAGCTAGGCTGAGTGAATGGGGGTGTGCTGCATAAAAGCAGGGCTTTGGTGACTGGAACTTCAGAAGTCGCCACAGGACCTGAAAATACGACCAGGGAGAAGCTGAGCCGACCTGCTACGACGACACCACCGGTGGAGCCCTGTGGAACCGACTCACCACTTCCCAACGACAGAGAAGATCTCCTGGCTGGAGAGTCTTCTTCCCCTGACTGGTGGGCACAACCAGTTTACCTTCTTTTTCTCGTATCCCAGGACGTCTTGTGGTCGAATTGCCCGTGCCAAGCACCCTGGCAACCGGATAGCCACTTACCACTGGACCGCGAACAAAAGGACCGCTCCTTTTAACTGAGAACTCCGCGGCTGGTTTCTTCCCTGGCAGTGCAACGGACTCCTGCTTTCCTCCCCGACGAGATCCTCTCTTCCTCCGGACGAAGCACCGACTTGCACCCGCTGCCAGGAACAACTTCCCCCGCTGGAGTATTCTCACTACTTTAAGGTACCGTGTCCGCCAGGCCTCCCTTTCTAAAGATTGCTACAAGGTAATAATAATCCCTTAACCTTCTGGACTGAGCTGGCCGCCTTGATCATCTAACTGGTCCCTTTCTTTTGGTCCAACTCCTTTCTGAACCTTTTTGAGACTTTTGTGCACTTTTCAACCGTGTGACCTTGGACACATTTCGTTCTGATCCTCTTAAAGTGGATCCGGCTTTCTGAACTCTAACTTCACGTTTTGACTCTGCCTTCCTCTCTTGCTGTGTTCTTTTGAAAGTGTTGGGATCTGTTTCAATTTATGCTCTGCCTTTCTCTCACTTTTAAACCGAATTATTAGAATGCCATCTGCGTTTAGCGCTCACCGCTGTCTGAAAATAAGTGGGGCTTTACTTAAGACTTGTCTAATATTCTTTTACGGGAGTGTATATCTTTTAGTGACCGTGTTTTTGAACTTCTTGATATTAGTGCCAGTGTGTTTTATTAGATGTGGTTTTAAATAAATAATTATATCTCTTTTACGACAAGCTCTGGTCAGTGTTTGCTTGTTCAACTGTGTTCTTTTTGACCTATTGTGAATACTCTGTATACTGCCTAGCTCTTCTTGAGGGAAGTCTGACTGCTCAGCCATAGCTACCAAGTGAATCTGTGTGGTACAGACTGCTACCAAGTGGGTTTACTACCAAACACCTGTAGTCTTTAATCTTTTGCAGTGGTCCCAGAGGAAACTGCACAGGTTTCTGCCTAACACTGGTGTACAGCGGTGGGATTGGTATTGAGTATACACTTTAGTGTGCTTTTTGAATACTTTAGGACAAACTAACCACAAAGCTTAGCACTAAAAAGCTGATTTTCTAACAATGTCTGCTATGGAGAGTTATACCCAAGAATCATTGTCTGCCAAAACTGCTGATTGCTTAAAAGTATTGTGTAGACATAAGAATCTCTCTGAGAAGGGCAAGAAAATGGAACTTATAGAAAGATTGTTAGAAAACTGGGTGGTACAGAGGAATCTACCCCTCCCACCAGCAAATGTAGAAAACAGTGATGGTATTGATCTAAATCAAAGTCTTGATAATGAGTCAGAAGAGGAAAGTGAACCTAATGAAGTTAGCCAATGTGGCCTCTGTCTGCCTTACCTACTGTACCTACTGGGCCTCTACCAGGTCCTACATGTAACCCTGCTTATTTTGAACTTGAAAAAATGAAGCTTGAATTAGAGTACAAACGTTTTATTGCTCAATCTGAAAGAAACCAAGAGCTAGAGTTCAGAAGAATGAATGCCCAGGCTGAGCAGAAGCAAGCTGAGTTAAGACTCAGAGAAATAGAGCTTAATCACGAACTAGAAATGAAAAAGCTGCCTGTGGAAAATGCTTCTCTCTCCTCTGGTTCCTCTAGGAGGTACAGTCCCAAAAGACCCCGGATGCCTAAGGAATTAGTGGGTATGTATGAACCTAAGTTGGATGTGTTGGATTGGTTAAAAATGTTTGAGTATAATCATGGGCTCCAGGACATCACAGGGAATGAGTTACTTCCCTGGTTGTTCTCTAGGCTTCCCCCTGTTGCAACTGATGTGGTAATGGAGTTGGGGGAGGTGGATAAGAAGGATTATGAATGTGTGAAACTAGCTTTAATAGATAGATTTGGGAAGACCCCTTCCCAGTACCTTAAGAGGTTTAGGACCCTCAAAAAGCATGATGGTACCCCTTGGGCTACCTGGGTGAGTGAAAGTTTGAAAAATGTAGAGGGATGGATTAAGGGTTACAGGGTTAACACTTATGAAGGAATGAAGAATCTTGTAATGTTGGAGTCAATTTATGATGCCTGCTCTCCTGAGCTCAGACAGCACTTGGCTGATTCAAAGGAATTGGATTCCAGGAAGTTAGCTAAGGCTGCTGACTTGTGGGTTGCCAACAGGGCCACTCACAAGGATTCTGGGGCTCCTCAGAAAAAGGATGAGGGAAAACAGCCAAAAAAGGACTCCAAAGAAAATTCTAATAATTCCCATTCCAAAGAGGGCCCCAAACAAAACCAAAAGGGTAAGCCACAAGGGAAACCAAATCAGGCTAGTGTACCTCCTGGTGCCAAACCAGAAGGAGGTCAGAACAAGCCACCATTCCAGAAAGCATTTGGTAAATGCTTTGTTTGTGGCTCTACTGACCATGTGAAAGGAGATCCCAGATGTAAGGGTAAACCTTCAGGGTCCAGCTTGTCTCCTTAGCCTTCGCTCCAGAGGAGGAAGTACAAATGGCAAGTGGAAACTTTCTATTACTGGCTGATGAACCCATTGGAGTCTCAGCCAGTGTTTCTTTAGTGTCTCTGGGTTTGTGGGAACAACAGAACTTAGATGTCTAATTCTATCCCAGATAATACTAAAGAGTATTATAAGGACAGTGTCCAGGTGAATGGTCAGGAGACTCCTGCCATTAGGGACACTGGGGCCAGCATAACTGTGGTGGACAAATCATTTTTTCAGGCTGAGGATGTTGCTAAGGCACCCAAACGCCTCACCAAGTTAGCTGGAGGGCCTGTGCAGATGCTTCCCCAATGACCAGTTCTCATCCAGTGTAATGACATGACTGTGAAGATACCTGTCAGCATGCATACAGAGTGAGGTGCCAGGAAGGGTTCTGTTGGGTAATGACTTGAAAACTCTTGGAGTAGTGTCACATACCCCCAGACCTCCTAGTAAAAGGTTACAGGAGCTCACCAGACCTGCAAGGGAGAGAACCATGAGAGGTGCTCCCAAGGAGATGATGAAGAAAGAGATCACTCCTGCTCCACTGGAGATGTCAGCTGCTGTCTCTAAGAAACTAGAAGAAAAAGGGAAACCTAAAACTTCTAAAAAGAACCCCACAGCCAGCACTCCAGTGCAGCCAACAAGGACTTCCCCTAGGTTGTCCAAAGTTACACCAGTAACTCCCCCTCCAGCTGAGGCTGAGAAGGAGGTACAACCCTGTGTGGTTGAACTAGACGCTGAGGAAGAGCTAGTGGAAGGCCAGGAACTCATTGGAGATCTGGATCCTGTTGACCATCCTGAGCTGCAGTCTTTACTGGCAGAAGGTGGACCCAACAGGGCAGACTTCAGTAAGGGACAGAGAGAATGTCCAACTCTGGAAGGTCTTCGCCACCAGGCAGATGCTCAGGCTGAAGGGTAAGAGCCTGGGAAATATAGGTTACACTGGGAAGATGGCCTCTTCCACAGTGAACCAACGGAGTCTGCACCTGGGGACAACAAACAACTTGTAGTACCCCAAGAGAACAGACCACAGTTCTTGCAGTTAGCCCATGAGATTCCTTTGGCTGGTCACTTGAGTTTCAAGAAGACTAAGGAAAGGCTCTCACTATACTTTTATTGGCCAAAGATGAGGGCTGAAGTAGATAAGTACTACAGGAGCTGCCACACCTGCCAGACTTCTGGTAAGGTTGGCTCCAAGAATGTGGCACCTTTAGAGCCTCTCCCTGTAGTGGGAGTCCCATTTGAGAGAGTAGGGATTGACATTGTTGGTCCCCTTGATCCTCCAACCTCCTCAGGCAACAGGTTTATACTTGTTGTAGTAGACCCTGCTACTAGGTATCCTGAGGCAATTCCTATGAGGACTGTTAGAGCTCTGGCTGTGGCTAAGGCCCTCCTTGGTATTTTTACCAGGGTTGGGTTTCCTAAGAAAGTAATCTCTGACAGGGGGTCGAATTTTATGTCCCACTACATGAAAGCCATGTGGAAAACCTGCAGAGTTACTTACAAGTACTCAACCGCATACCACCCTCAGACAAATGGGCTGGTTGAAAGGTTCAACAGAACCATGAAGAGCATGATAGGTGCTTTAGAGGACCCCCTTAAAAGAAAGTGGGACCTTCTACTGCCATGCCTTCTCTTTGCTTATAGAGACGCCCCCAGGAGGAAGTAGGTTATTCTCCCTTTGAACTTCTTTATGGTCATCCGGTCAGAGGTCCATTGGCCCTGATCAAGGAGGGGTTGGAGAGTGCTCCTTCCCCCAAGCCAGTCAGAGTGACTGACTATGTGATAGGTCTCCGAAGGAGAATGTCACAAATGATGGCAGAAGCAAGTGATAACTTGAAAGCTGGACAAGCATTGGTCAAGCACTGGCACGATCAAACAGCTAACTTGGTTGAGTTTACTCAGTAGCAGCTAGTTCTCGTTATGATTCCAACAAGGCAGAGGGCCTGGCAAGACAAATGGATGGGACCCTTCAAGGTTGTGGGTACACTTGGAGAGGGCAACTATTTGGTGGACTTGGGCAATCCCAAAGAGGCTCCAACAGTCTTCCACACCAACAGACTAAAAGCGTATGTCTCCAGACCTGATGTAGGAGCTTTGCTGCTAGCATCATCAGAGGAAGTAGAAGAGAATGAAGCTCTTCCTGATCTCCTCAGAGGCTTACCTTTAGACGAAAAGATTGTCATGACCACTGCTTCCAAGGAGTCAGGACCTGCCCAACATCCTTGGAAGCAGGCTCATAACATATACTATCGGCACCAGCAAGTCCCAGTAGGGACCTTTTGGACCTTGTCCTGGCACCGGTGGTGCCAGGCTCATAGCATGGACCCCTCCCGGCACAGGAAGCGCCGGGCTCATAACAAGTGTGAGAGTGCTTGGGTGGACCTACCTGCAGCAGACCATGCTGCTTACTTACCAGCAAGATGATGTTTCACTCTCTTCTGGCAGGGACTACTTTTCCTTCTGGGTGGGGCAGGCACCACTCCCTGGATCATTGATGCTGGACCTCTTCTGGAAGCAGGAACTCTTTTGTCTGGGCGAGGCTGTGGAAGAAGACACCTAAGCACTCCTATGGACTATTTAAACCACGCCCGATTGATGCAAGGTGCTTCGCGTTATTCTGCATCTGCAGCAGGACGCTCACCGTGTCAGCTCCAGTGAATCTTCAGTTCCGGATCCTGTGAATACGAAAATTACCTGCTGGGAACCTATCCTCAGTCTTCAGCAGCTCCTGCAAAACAAAAGGCACAGGTTAGGCAACGGCAGAATTGGCGGTTCAACTTACCCGATCCATCGGCAGCATTCAAGGCGTTTTTTCTGCATATCTCGTACGGCATCGGGCCTGCAAAGACAAAGAACATTGGTTAGTAACGCTTAGTTACAAAACTGCTTACTTGTGTTACGCTCGCTCCAACTCTGCTCGCGCTGCATTCCGGCACCTGTAAAGACAAAAGAGACATTAAGGTGCATTCTACAGCCCTAGAGCAGCCTTTCTACTTACGTGCTTTCGTATGCCCATCATCTTGTTACGCTCTCTGCCACGAACCTGTGGGGAGCATCTTCTTCGGCACCGACAGCATCTGAAAGGGAAAAGACAGACATTAAGGAGATAAGACATTTGAAGAGAGCAACCTAAAGGGAACTTTTATACTTACAAGTCACGCTCGTGCAGCACACGGCGGCATCGCTCTCAACTTACCCTCTGCAATTAAGAGGCTGAACTCATATCCAGTGAAGTAACTGGACTCAGCGCCCCTGCCTGAGACGCAGGATGGAGAGCCTAGCATTTACCTATTTAAGGTGAGCACAACCATCGACCGAGTACCACGGGGAGAGAGGGGAGAGGGAGAGAGGGGCTTGGAACTTCTCCCAATCTTCCAGGCACTAATACCTTGATTTTCCACTTGCAGACACCTCACCCTTCAGGTTAAACTTTCGGTGAGAAAGGGGCCGAATCCGGGAGCCAAACGTATCCTACGCCTGACACTGAAGACGGTTGCATCGCCCAGCCAAGACCCGCGCCTCCGAGGGAACCAGGTGAGCGTTACAGAACGCGAAGCCTTACCACATATTTCCCGCCCAGGGTGCAATGGAAACTTCAGACACGGACCAATTGGCCCAGTTGCTCGGGGAGTTGAAGGCAGAAGTACACGCAGCGCGCCAGGAAACAAATGCCCTAAGGAGGGAGTTAGTGGTTTCTAAGGAACGAACAGACGATTTGGCTAGGCAATTGTTGCAAGCCCAAGCGGGACAAACTCCTCTGCCTACCCCTGGGGGGAGCCATGCTCCAACGACTTCCTCTAATCCGGTGCAAATTAATCTACCAGGAAATCTACCTCTGGCCCCGCCCGAACGCTTTTCAGGTGATCCGAAAAGATATGCTGTGTTCATCAATCAGTGTCGTTTGCACTTTTTGTGTAGACCTGCCGCTTTCCCAACGGACCAGGCTAAGGTGGCCTTTGTGCTCTCATATCTTAGTGGCAGTGCCGCAGATTGGTCTATTCCTTTAGTGACTCAGGATAACCCAATTCTTTACAATTTCCAGGACTTCCAAGCTAGTATGGAAAGATTGTTCGCAAGACATTCTCAGGGACAGGCCCTGGACGATGAACTTCTTTCACTACGACAGGGCAATCAAGATCTTCTGGCCTACATTGCATCATTCAATAGACTAGTGGTTGAAACCGGATGGCCTGAGGATAAGAGGATCACCCTTTTCTACAGAGGCCTGCGTGGAGAACTCAAAGACGTTCTGGCTCAGGTGGTGAATCCTCCACAAGACTGTTCCGAATACATTGATCTGGTGGTTCAATTGGATCATAGAATACAAAATCGAAAAGCCGATCGTTCCAGAATTGAGACTCGAACCTTTTCAAGACCACAGAGTTCCGCTAAAGGAAATGATCCCGTGGAACCCATGCAGATTGGGGTTGTGAAAGGACCTCTAACCCAAAAGGAAAGGGAAAGGAGAAGACAACTGCAATTGTGCCTCTATTGTGGAAACTCAGGGCATTTCCTTCAAGATTGCCCTGTGAAACCAAGGAAGAAGATAGTAGGAGCTTCCGATAAAGGTGCCAAAGGTTCAGAGTCGGAAAACGACCTCGCCCGACAAGTGTAGAGGTCCGCTTGCCGAGCGTTAAAACCAGTTCTTTGACCTCGCATTTCATCATGCCCATGGTCCTCGTGTGTCCAGAACAACCCAATCGTATGCATGCCATTAAAGCATACATTGATAGTGGCGCAATCGGCAATTACGTGGACTGTGAATTGGCCGCCAGGATGAATCTATCTCTTTGTCCTAAGAAGGTGAAAGACGTCATCACCACCGTGGATGGTACGGAAATAGCTTCCGGACCAGTAACTCACACCACCATGGAAGTGACGTTGGTAAGCCAAGATGGACATCAAGAGAAGATCGTGTTTGATGTGATCAAGGCTCCGCAGTTTCAAGTTATCCTGGGAATCCCTTGGTTGGAGAAACACAATCCCCAAATCGATTGGCGAGCAAAGACAATCCGGTTTCCAGAATGCGCTCCTACCTGTTATACTCAGCCTACCACTAAGCTAGTAGCAACTACTTCTGAGAGTCATCACCTGCCTCCTGAATACCGGGAATTTCAGGATGTCTTTCGAAAAGATCAAGCTAATTCGCTGCCTCCTCACAGAACATACGACTGCCAGATAGACTTGGTTCCGGGATCCACTCCTCCGTGCAGTCGAATTTATGCCCTCACAGAACCTGAAAATCTTCACCTGAGGCAGTATTTGGACCAGTACCTGGCTAATGGATTCATCCGTCCTTCGAAGTCCCCAGCCTCTTCAGCTTTGTTCTTCGTTCCAAAAAAAGGAAGGAGACCTGAGAACATGTATAGATTACCGTGCCCTGAACCAGATTACGATTAAGAACAGATATCCGTTACCATTGATCCCTGAACTTCTTGACCAAGTTAAGAGTGCCTGTATCTACACAAAGCTGGACCTCAGAGGAGCTTACCATTTAGTACGAATAAAAGAGGGCGACGAATGTAAGACGGCCTTTCGTACTAAATATGGACTGTTCGAGTATCAAGTAATGCCCTTTGGGTTATGTAACGCACCGGCTGCTTTTCAGTATTTTATGAATGACGTCCTCAGAGAGCTCATCGACGTATGTGTAGTTGTCTATATTGATGACATTCTGGTCTACTCGTCCTCTGAGGCGGATCATCGAAAACACGTCACAGCAGTACTGGAGAGGCTCCGAAAACACAGACTTTTTGCAAAGCTGGAGAAATGCGTTTTTCATGTCACGGAGGTCGAATTTTTGGGATTTATTTTGTCACCTAATGGAGTCCACATGGACTCAAGAAAAGTGGACGCTATCAGTAAGTGGCCCTCACCAACGTCTGTGAAAGGAGTTCAAAGCATGTTGGGCTTCGCCAACTTTTATCATAGATTTATTCCTGATTTTTCTCAAGTAGTCCAACCCATTACTGCCCTTCTCAGAAAGAATAAACGTTTCGAGTGGTCTACGGAGGCGGAACAAGCTTTTCAGTAACTAAAAACAAAATTCACCTCGGCTCCAGTTTTAAAACATCCTCGCCCGGAACTTCCCTATATCGTGGAGACTGATGCTTCCAGTCTCGCAATGGGAGCAGTGCTCTCGCAAAGAGACCCAGAAACAAACCAGTTACACCCAGTAGCATTCTGGTCCTGCAAATTTTCAGCTCCCGAAATCAACTACACTATTACAGATAAGGAACTTTTGGCTATTAAGTCCGCCTTTAAAGCCTGGCGGCATTATCTCCTGGGAGCCCGACACACAGTCACCGTCATCACGGATCATCGTAATTTACAGTACCTTAAATCAGCCAAAGCTCAATCATCTAGACAACTTCGCTGGGCATTATTCTTTGCCGAATTCGACTTTGTGATAACTTACCGACCAGGCAACAAGAATGGTAAAGCAGATGCTCTCTCCCGAATTGGAGTAGGTGAACTCACGACCAATCCTGAACCAGTACCCATAATTCCGGAGCAGAGAATCCTGGGTTTGATAAGTGCACAAACCATTGAAGACCTTGAAGCTAAGGTTAAAGAACTTCTGACTCCAGCAGAAGTGCAAGACTGGCAACTCAAGGGAAAAGATTTCACAATGGATAAGAACTTACTATACTTTCGAGGAAGATTATATCTACCATGCACCGATTTACAAAGACAGGTGATCTCTTGTTACCATGACTCCTTAATGGAATGGCATCCCGGCATTGCCAAAACGTCGGAAAAGATAAAAAGATATTTCTGGTGGCCGTCTTGGAGAAAAGACATTAAAAATTTCATAAATTCCTGTGGTGTGTGCGCTCAAAGCAAAAGCCGGAAGGAGAAGCCAGCAGGTCTCTTACATCCAATAGACATTCCTCCACACCCATGGCATACTCTCTCCATGGACTTCATCACGGATTTACCACCATGCTCGGGATTTAATACAATCTTAGTGATTGTGGACCTATTCTCGAAGATGGCCCATTTTATCCCATTGAAAGGGTTACCTACAGCTTCAATTCTGGCTCGAGAGTTCCTCGAAAACATTGTTCGGTTGCACGGCTTTCCTTCAGTTTTAATCTCAGATAGAGGAAGTCAATTTATTTCCCACTTCTGGCGGAGTTGTTGTCGCCTAGCCCAAATTGACGTAAGGCTTTCAACCAGCCACCATCCCCAGACCGACGGGCAGACCGAGAGGACCAACCAAACCCTGGAACAGTATCTGCGCTGCATGTTACAACAGTCGGAGGACACTTGGAAAGACATTCTCTGGATTGCGGAGCACGCTTATAATAATTCAGTCCATGGCGGAACCGGAAAAACTCCTTTTTTTCTTTTATATGGACTCCACCCTCGCACTTCAAATCTTGATCCACCTCAAAATCTTGGGACACCCGCTGTAGATCTGCATTCTACAATCACTCAAGCCTTTAAAGAGGCCACGTCTCACCTTAAGCGGGCCAAGGACCAATACAAGAAGTGTGCGGACATACATCGAAAGGAAGCTCCTCAATATCTTGTGGGAGATCAAGTCTGGTTATCCACCAAACATCTACTGCTAAAAGGACCGCATACTTTCAATCCGCGATACCTGGGACCTTACCCAATCACTGCCATAATTAATCCAGTGGCAGTTAAATTGGGCCTACCTGCCCATATGAAAATACATCCAGTTTTCCACGTTTCTCTACTAAAACCCTTGCAACCTGGAACCCGTTTGACGAAATCTCCAGACCCTATTCTTGTGGACGGAGAACTGGAATTCGAAATACAAGACATCTTAGACTCCAAGATTTCCAAATCAAAATTATACTATCTGATTGACTGGAAAGGTTATGGCCCCCAGGAACGATCTTGGGAACCGTCAGAACATGTTCATGCACCCCGTCTGGTTAAGAAATTCCATCGAACTTTTCCTGATAAACCGAAACCCCCGGAGAAGACAAATTTGGGAGGGGCCTTGAGGGGGGGTGCTGTCATGACCACTGCTTCCAAGGAGTCAGGACCTGCCCAACATCCTTGGAAGCAGGCTCATAACATATACTATCGGCACCAGCAAGTCCCAGTAGGGACCTTTTGGACCTTGTCCTGGCACCGGTGGTGCCAGGCTCATAGCATGGACCCGTCCCGGCACAGGAAGCGCCAGGCTCATAACAAGTGTGAGAGTGCTTGGGTGGACCTACCTGCAGCAGACCATGCTGCTTACTTACCAGCAAGATGATGTTTCACTCTCTTCTGGCAGGGACTACTTTTCCTTCTGGGTGGGGCAGGCACCACTCCCTGGATCATTGATGCTGGACCTCTTCTGGAAGCAGGAACTCTTTTGTCTGGGCGAGGCTGTGGAAGAAGACACCTAAGCACTCCTATGGACTATTTAAACCACGCCCGATTGATGCAAGGTGCTTCGCGTTATTCTGCATCTGCAGCAGGACGCTCACCGTGTCAGCTCCAGTGAATCTTCAGTTCCGGATCCTGTGAATACGAAAATTACCTGCTGGGAACCTATCCTCAGTCTTCAGCAGCTCCTGCAAAACAAAAGGCACAGGTTAGGCAAAGGCAGAGTTGGCGGTTCAACTTACCCGATCCATCGGCAGCATTCAAGGCGTTTTTTCTGCATATCTCGTACGGCATCGGGCCTGCAAAGACAAAGAACATTGGTTAGTAACGCTTAGGTTCAAAACTGCTTACTTGTGTTACGCTCGCTCCAACTCTGCTCGCGCTGCATTCCGGCACCTGTAAAGACAAAAGAGACATTAAGGTGCATTCTACAGCCCTAGAGCAGCCTTTCTACTTACGTGCTTTCGTATGCCCATCATCTTGTTACGCTCTCTGCCACGAACCTGTGGGGAGCATCTTCTTCGGCACCGACAGCATCTGAAAGGGAAAAGACAGACATTAAGGAGATAAGACATTTGAAGAGAGCAACCTAAAGGGAACTTTTATACTTACAAGTCACGCTCGTGCAGCACACGGCGGCATCGCTCTCAACTTACCCTCTGCAATTAAGAGGCTGAACTCATATCCAGTGAAGTAACTGGACTCAGCGCCCCTGCCTGAGACGCAGGATGGAGAGCCTAGCATTTACCTATTTGAGGTGAGCACAACCATCGACCGAGTACCACGGGGAGAGAGGGGAGAGGGAGAGAGGGGCTTGGAACTTCTCCCAATCTTCCAGGCACTAATACCTTGATTTTCCACTTGCAGACACCTCACCCTTCAGGTTAAACTTTCGGTGAGAAAGGGGCCGAATCCGGGAGCCAAACGTATCCTACGCCTGACACTGAAGACGGTTGCATCGCCCAGCCAAGACCCGCGCCTCCGAGGGAACCAGGTGAGCGTTACAAAGTTTGAAGGAGTAAATCTCTCTTCAAATCTGACACCTGAGCAACAGGAAGAGTGCAATCTATGTTAAATCAGTTTGCCTCCCTGTTCTCACTTTCACCAGGCTTTACCCCTTGGGGACAGCATGACATACTCACTGGTGACTGTCTGTCAGTCAAAAGCAGAGGATATCGAATGTCAGAGAATGTAAGAACCCACATCAAAGGTGAGGTCAGCAAGATGCTTGATCTCGGGGTAATAGAGCCCTCTACTAGTCCATGGTCTAGCCCAGTTGTGTTAGTACCAAAGGCAGGATCTAAAGAACTTAGATTCTGTGTGGATTACAGAGCTCCTAATGCAGTCACTAAGACTGATGCCCACCCTTTGCCAAGGACAGATGAGTAGGTGGATAGACTTGGTGCAGCCAGGTTCCTCAGCACATTTGACTTGACGTCAGGCTATTGGCAAATAGCCCTGACAGACCATGCCAAGGAGAAAACTGCATTTTCTACCCCAGTTGGCTTATACCAGTTTAAGGTTATGCCTTTTGGGTTGCAAAATGCACCTGCTACATTTCAGAGGATGGTAAACCAGTTTCTGAATGGGATGGAGGACTTCTGCATGGCATACTTGGATGACATAGCAGTGTTCAGCAATTCCTGGGAAGAACATGTGGACCACCTGAGATATGTTTTGCAGGCTCTTGGAAAGGCCAATCTGCCCATAAAGGCAAGTAAATGCTAGATTGGACAGAGTAAAGTGGTCTACCTTTGACATGAGGTAGGAGGTGGAGGAATAAGGCCTTTGCCCAGTAAGATTAAAGCTGTGTAAAATTGGACAACACCTACTACTCAGACCCAGGTGAGAGCCTTCTTAGGCCTCACTGGGTACTACAGGAATTTCATAGAGAACTATGGGTCCATAGCTTCTCCACTGAATGTCATCTCCTTTCCCAAATTCCCTAAAAAGGTTAGGTGGAATGAGGAATGCAATCAGGCCTTTGAAACCCTGAAAAAGGCTCTTTGCCAAGCCCCAGTACTCAGAGCTCCTGACTACCACCAAACTTTCATTGTGCAGACCGATGCTTCAAATGTAGGAATAGGTGCAGTCCTCAGTCAACTGGATGGGAAAGGTAGGGAGCACCCCATTTGCTTCATCAGTAGAAAACTGAAGGATCCTTAAACAAGGTGGGCAACCATTGAACGAGAGTGTTTTGCTGTTGTGTGGGCTCTGAAGAAGTTTAGGCCATACTAGTATGGTTCTACTTTTGTCATTCAGACTGACCACCAACCCTTGAGATGGTTAATGCAAATGAAAGGGGAAAACCCAAAACTATTGAGATGGTCAATCTGCCTGCAAGGGTTTGATTTCACCATTGAGCACAGGTCAGGGTGTCACCACCAAAATGCTGATGGTCTCTCTAGGATGTATGTCATCGACTAGAGGTATGAGATTCATCCGGGAGTGAATTAAATCCTCCTGTCCCTTAGTCTGGGGGGGGAGTGTTAGGGAGAATTCTCTGTTTAGGCTGAATTTCCTAACCTAGTGAGTCCCCCAGCAGCTTTGCTGGATTTCTGGAGTTTGTTTTTTTCTCCTGCCAAGAGTGAGTCTCTTTTCCTCACACTCTTGGACATGATTTGAGGGGTTCCTTTGACTGTTAATGTGTTTTATGGGCTATGGGGTCTTTTACTCCATAGGGTCTCATGTGTTTTTACTATGTGTGTTACACAGCACCCTCAGTGCAGTGACACAGGGGTGTCATAGTGACACCCCACCATAAACTCCATACCCTGGGACTGACTACTGTCTCCCAGGGCATGTAAAGTCACCATTGGCTTTACTAGTCCCAAATTATGAACAGAAACCAGTACAAACCATCATATTGTGGACGTACTGGTCAGGGCAATTTGATTGCCCTGGGGTCTGTTAGTCGAGGGGGCACGTCTCCGTCCCCCCTGATCGAGTTTTGGCTGGTGGCAGTGGATACTACTTTTTATATTCGACCACGAATATATCTCTATGGGATTTTCCCATTGTTCGAGGCTACCAACTTTAATTATTTAATTCTTATAGCCTCGAACATACCGCCGGTTTAATATTAATTTGCCGGTTGGTATTTTTTGCCAGAACTCGATTCCAAAATGGCATTTGTGTTCTCTTCTGTGACTCCAATCCAAGTCGAGCCCTTTGTTCCACTTTTTGGCGGGCTTCTCCACAGAAGCCTCCAAAAGTGGTGCCACTCTGTCTGGGTACCACAGGGGGTATGGGAGGGGGTTTTAGGCACCCTGGAATGAGTTACCTTGGTAACTCAAGTCGCACTCTGGTGTGATTGGCCCAAGTGGTAAGCCGGCTGGCTCACTACTTAGCATGTTTGATTGACAGCTAGGCTGAGTGAATGGGGGTGTGCTGCATAAAAGCAGGGCTTTGGGAACTGGAACTTCAGAAGTCGCCACAGGACCTGAAAATCCGATGAGGGAGAAGCTGAGCCGACCTGCTATGACGACACCACCGGTGGAGCCCTGCGGAACCGACTCACCACTTCCCAACGACAGAGAAGATCTCCCGGCTGGAGAGTCTTCTTCCCCTGACTGGTGGGCACAACCAGTTTACCTTCTTTTTCTCGCATCCCAGGATGTCTTGTGGTCAAATTGCCCGTGTCAAGCACCCCGGCAACCGAATAGCCACTTACCACTGGACCGCGAACAAAAGGACTGCTCCTTTTAACTGAGAACTCCGCGGCTGGTTTCTTCCCTGGCAGTGCAACGGACTCCTGCTTTCCTCCCCGACGAGATCCTCTCTTCCTCCGGACGAAGCACCGACTTGCACCCGCTGCCAGGAACAACTGCCCCCGCTGGAGTATTCTCACCACTTTAAGGTACCGTGTCCGCCAGGCCTCCCTTTCTAAAGATTGCTACAAGGTAATAATAATCCCTTAACCTTCTGGACTGGGCTGGCCGCCTTGATCATCTAACTGGTCCCTTTCTTTTGGTCCAACTCCTTTCTGAACCTTTTCGAGACTTTTGTGCACTTTTCAACCGTGTGACCTTGGACACATTTCGTTCTGATCCTCTTAAAGTGGATCCGGCTTTCTGAACTCTAACTTCACGGTTTGACTCTGCCTTCCTCTCTTGCTGTGTTCTTTTGAAAGTGTTGGGATCTGTTTCAATTTATGCTCTGCCTTTCTCTCCCTTTTAAACCAAATTATTAGAGTGCCATCTGCGTTAAGCGCTCACCACTGTCTGAAAATAAGTGGGGCTTTACTTAAGACTTGTCTAATATTCTTTTAAGGGAGTGTATATCTTTTAGTGACCGTGTTTTTGAACTGCTTAATATTAGTGCCAGTGTGTTTTATTAGATGTGGTTTTAAATAAATAATTTTCTGAGGCTTGTGGAATCTGCTTAGATCACATGCTGTGCATAGGCCGACATCTAGTGGAACCTGCGGAGTATTACAGTTTGTTTTTCGAAACTCGAAAATGGGCGTCGACACAGGGCGTGCCATTAATACTATCCCTAATGTGACATCCACTGTACCCAAGATCCCTCACGCGTCTAAGATCCTCAGATTGTTTTTTTCCCCCATATTGGTCAGAAGCATTTTGCGGAGTCCCCTGGCCTTAGCCATACTTTTGCTAAAATATCGATTAATTTACATCCTTTCCCCATCCCAACGTCGAACTTCGACACTCGACGCAGGCTTGGAGAAGAATTCGACCGTCGGCTGCTGCACGACGGATTTGGGCCTCGGAAGGCCTCCGGCCTCGGCCCGGGCCTTGGAAGGCCTCTGGCCTTGGCCCTGCACGTAGGGAGAGTGGGGGGTTGGACATACTCTACACTCTTGGTATATAGGTACACCTTATACTTTTCGTACACTTACCAGCCCGCTGCCTCAAGGTTCCTATGGAGGGTACCCCTTTTCAATTCTGCCCCAAGTACAATCGCAAATACCCTTGGGTCGACAGGCACGCCACGTGCAATCTCTGCTTGCCGAGGGACCACCCCGAGGCGAACTGCAGAGCGTGTAGTAGGTTTAAACCTAAGACACTTAAGGACCATTCGACGAAGCGTTGGGCCCACCACGCCAGGCAGGCGGCCATGGCAGCGGAGGGCGCCTTCAGCGATGGCAGCGACGCCGTGCTTTCGGACAGCGAGGGCATTACAGCGTCGAAAGACAGCCGAGCGCAGGTCCCCGACCTCGGAAGGTCGTCCGACAGGGCGGCTATGGGGAAGACCCCCGGCGACACAAGCGCTTCACCCACCACTCACACAAAACACACGAAGTCCAACCGAGACTCGACAACGTCGAGTTCTCGGAAAGAGGCACATACAGAACGGTCCAATTCGGTGTCCTCTGGGCGTTCTCGATCGAGATCGCCGCATGACTCCAGGCAATCTTCCACTCTTGCCAAGAGTGCCTTGCTCCCTAAGCTAACAGAAGTTCGATCTTCGGAGGACGAAGACGACTTCCACCCCCAGGCCGCTCTCCAGGAGTCGGAGCCCGCAGACAAGATCAGCGCGGCCCCATGTTCGAAGGACAGGGACTCTACCCCCGATCCTTGACGCCAGGCGTCGAAAACCTCCGGAACCACAAAGGGACAGGGAAAACACTTTTCCACTCACGGGGAGGGGGGAAAACAGCAGAAGAAGCAGCCACTGCACTCTTCCACACATGTGAAACACTCCACTCCTCCTAAACAGACAGACAAGCCCAAGTCTGCTACTATTTCTAAAACCAGCAAATCTACTCAGGATAAGTCTCCTAGACTTTCTGAGAGAGTCATTCCCAGTTCCAAAGAATGTTCGAGTGATGACATAGATAGGGTCATGTCAAGGATGTCTTCTTTGGCAGACTTTTATGATAAAAATCCAGACCATTTCCTTTCATATAATCCACAAGGGGCTATACCCTCAGGCTCTAATGATCCTATCCCCCCCCCCCCCCCCGAGTAAGAAGCCCCGGTTTGAGGACCCCTTCGATGTACAACCATGCTCACGGCCATACTCACAGTATCAAGGAGAGACTTCCTTTTGTGAGGACCAAGAATTTGGCATGGTAGAAGAGCAAACCGGGACGGGCTACTATGGGGATGATGAGGACCAAGAAGAGGAAGAGGAAGACCCTGAGACCTACAGAGTAGATTCCCCGGTAGAGAAGGAAGCCCCGGTTACCGACACCCCGATAGATAACCAACCCCTCCTGAACGAGGTTCTCGCACGAGCAGCAGAACATTTCCATATTGACACTCACTGTGTCCAGGAGGAGAGGGACTTCGACGAGGAGTTAGTGGGAGAAAGGAGGCATGTTGCCCAGACCATCCCTATCCTTAAGTCTATTCAGCGAAGAATAGACCCGTCCCTGGTGAACCCGAACCTCACCAGAGCAGTGAATCCCAGAGTTGAAAAACTTTTCAGGGCAGCCCAGTCTGACCCTCTCTATATAAGAGGACATCTGAAGCCAGACTCCCTAGTTGTCACCAATACGCGTAAGAGGGCTGGAACACCCTTGTCATCGTCCGAAGCTCTTCCAGACAAGGAGAGCAGAAAACGATATGGTTTCGGCAGGAAAGTAGCCTCAACGTCCGCCTATCAGGCAAGGATTGCAAACTCCACCACCCTGTTGGCCAGCTACAACTGCCATCAGTGGGAAGAAGTTGCGGCACTCAAAGCCTCTGCACCAGAACCCTTAAAGGGCCAGTTAGCACGAATTTCCGCAGAGGGTAGAGCTTTGTCTGGTTGCATTTTAAAAGCAACTTTTGACGCCGCGGACAACGCAGGCAGATTGATAGCAGAAGGTACTGTTATCAAGAGACATGCATGGTTACGGCAGTCTGGTTTTAAGGCAGAAACCCTGGCATCATTGTTGGACAAACCGTTGGAAGCCGATCTGTTGTTTGGTAAGGCGGTCGAGGACGCGCTGAAGAATGCCAAGGACGAATATGAGACACTCAAGTCCCTTGGCCAGTTAACCAATAAACCCCCTAACCAGAGAGGGAATGGTAATTTTCGTCGCCCACGCGGCCAAAATTCCCAGAGAGGATCAAACTATTCCCAGGGGCAGGGTACACAGTGGAGCAACAACAGCCAACAGTCTACCCAGGGTTACGGCAGGGGTAATAAGAGAGGACGTGGTAAAGGCAGAGGCAGCCCCAGTAGAGGAAGCGGCACGCCTCCACCAAAGCAGTGACGCTCAGTTCAGGGTCCCTTTTCACGCAACCCCAGTAGGGGGACGCATTTCCAACTTCACCCAGGCTTGGGAAGGGATCACATCAGACAGATGGGTGCTGTCAACAGTATCCGCAGGGTACTGTATAGTACTACTGCAGCGTCCCCGCAACCATCCTCCACGACAAAGAGTACACTCTTTAGAACATCAGAAGATTCTCCTCGAGGAGATCGCCAATCTGCTAGCAAAGGACGCGATAGAACTCGTCCCGGGACACCAGGTAAACAAGGGCATTTAGTCAACTGCCAAAAAAAGATTTGACAATGCGCCCAGTATTGGACTTACGGCCTGCCAACAAGTATGTCAAGCCCCAAAAGTTTCGGATGACTACGCTACAAGAGGTAATCCCCCTCCTAAAAAAGGGGGATTACATGGCAACCTTGGATATGAAAGATGCCTATTTTCATATTTCCATGTTCCCAGCGCACAGAAGGTACTTGCGCTGAAGGTGGACAGTCGGCACTACCAGTTCAAGGTGCTGCCCTTCGGGATAGCTTCAGCACCAAGGGTATTCACCAAGGTACTGGCGGTGGCGGCTGCACACCTACGCAGGGAGGCAATCCCGGTGTACCCTTATCTGGACGACTGGCTCATAACGGGGGAAACCCCAGTAATTTGCAGAACAAACATTCAAAGGACTATCGACCTCCTCCACGAATTAGGCTTCTCAATCAACGAGAAAAAGTCAAGCCTGGTGCCAAGCACCTCCAAACAGTTCCTAGGAGCAATCCTAGATACTCAAGAGGGGTTGACATTTGCTTCAGAGGAAAGAATTCGGAATATACTACTGCAAATTCTGCAATATCAGTCCGGTGACCAAATAACGGTACGCAAAGCAATGCGTTTGCTGGGCATGATGGCGTCATGTATTTACCTGGTCCCCCATGCGCGCCTGCGCATGCGTCCCATGCAGGCATGGTTGGCGAAACAGTGGTCTCAGGCAAGTGGTCAGTGGGACGATCTAGTGGTCATTTCGCCAACACTAGTACAAAGCCTTCACTGGTGGACAAGAGAGAATCTTGCACAGGGGAAACCCTTTTACGATCCCGAGGTACAGGCAGTAGTCACTACCGATGCATGTCTGACGGGGTGGGGAGCTCACCATCTCCACCACACAGCTCAGGGTCTCTGGTCTCCCTCAGTGGCTAAGAACCACATCAACCTGCTAGAGCTTCTGGCAGTATTCAGAGCGCTTCAAGCGTTCAAGCCCTACCGACTAAACCTTTCAGTGCAAATCCGGACGGACAGCACGATACCTGAACAAGCAAGGAGGGACTTGTTCGCCAAATCTGTCCAAGCTTGCCCAGAAAATCTGGATATGGGCACTCAGACGGAACATCTTCCTGTCATCACATGTTCCAGGGGAGCTCAATTCCCTAGCAGATGCTCTGAGCAGAGACTCCCTCCCAGAGGAACACGAATGGGTTCTACACAGAGAGGTCGTAGAAAATATCTTCTCTCAGTGGGGTTTCCCCACTATAGACTTATTCGCCACAAGCGAAAACAGACAATGCCCAGGATTTGCATCCAGGTTCCCCCAACCAGACTCCCAGGGGAACGCCCTGTGGATGAACTGGTCAGGGATGTTTGCGTACGCTTTTCCACCAACTCCTCTTATCAGGAAGGTGGTCAACAAGATGAAAAGAGAGTCGATGACGCTCGTCCTAGCTGCTCCCATGTGGGCAAGACAACCGTGGTTCCCACACCTACGCAGGATGGCGGTGTGCGAGCCCATCAAACTTCCGGCCTGGTACAACCTACTGTCCCAGCACCAAGGTCAAACAGTGCATCAGTAACCCAACTCAATGAACCTGGCAGCATGGCTCCTGAGGTCATAGAGTTTGGACATCTCAATTTACCACAGAGGTGTATGGACATCCTAAAGGAATCTAGGAAACCAAACACAAGGCATTGCTACTTTGACAAGTGGAAGAGATTCGTTATCTGGTGCCAGAATAGACAAATCAATTCAGTTGATTGCACTCCTTCCACTATTGTTACATACATGCTCCACCTGCTAGATGCAGGATTGGTTTTTAACTCACTGAAAGTACACCTGGCAGCCCTGTCGGCATACACCACTTCCCATAACAAGGTCTCGTGGTGGAAAGTAACAGTAGTTAAAGCCTTCATGGAAGGAGTAAAGAGACTTCACCCTCCTATTTCAAACCCACCACAAGGGTGGGACCTTAATGTGGTGCTATCTAAGCTCATGGGCCCCCCTTTCGAGCCCATGCATAAAAGCAGTCTCAAACACCTGACTTATAAAATGGCCTTCTTGGTAGCTATTACTTCTATAAGAAGGGGCAGTGAAATTCAGGCTCTGTCAGTGCAGGACCCCTTCTTTACTGTCCATAAAGACAAACTGGTTTTACGCACACACCCTAGGTTCTCACCTAAGTTTATATCTAAATTCCACGTAAACCAGTCCATCGAGCTTCCGGCTCGGCTGAGGTGAAACTACAGACCCTAGATGTGCGTAGGGCGGTCCTCTACTATGGAAATAAAACCAGACCGCTAAGGAAAACAGATCAACTGTTTGTCTCCGTAGCTACAGGCAGAGAGGGGGATCGCGTCTCTAAAGGTGCCATCTCGAAGTGGATTATTAACTGTATCGAGCTGTGTTACTCACTCTCTGAAAGTACTCTGCCTTTCACGCCAAGAGCCCACTCTACTAGAGGCATTAGGGCCACTCTGGCTTTCATTGCAAATGTACCCCTTGACACCATTTGCAAAGCAGCTACTTGGAGCTCTATTCACACTTTTACTCAGCATTACTGCATTGACACCCATTCCAAGGCAGATACACAAGTGGGACAAGAGGTTCTAAGACACTTATTTGCTCATGACCCTTCTCACATCCCACCTCCTTCTTCAGGTACTGCTCGCTAATTTATGCACAGCATGTGATCTAAGCAGATTCCACAAGCCTCAGAAGGGATCCATTACTCACCGTAATCGTATTTCTGATGCTTGTATCTGCTTAGATTCACATGCGACCCACCCTTCCTCCCCTCTGAGAGAAGGCGCATGGTTGTTTGTAGTCTTACCTTTCTGTCTATCTGCTTGGATTATCTGTACTCACGCTACTCCTCATGCTACCTCATGTCAGAAAAAATACAATCTGAGGATCCTAGACGCGTGAGGGATCTTGGGTACAGTGGACGTCACACTAGGGATAGTATTACTGGCACGCCCTGTGTCGACGCCCATTTTCGAGTTTCGAAAAACAAACTGTAATACTCTGCAGCTTCCACTAGATGTCGGCCTATGCACAGCATGTGAATCTAAGAAGATACAAGCATCAGAAATACGATTACCGTGAGTAATGTATCCCATATCTCTTTTACACCAAGCTCTGGTCAGTGTTTGCTTGTTCTACTGTGTTCTTTTTGACCTATTGTGAATACTTTGTATACTGCCTAACTCTTTTTGAGGGAAGTCTGACTGTTCAGCCACAGCTACCAAGTGAATCTGTGTGGTACAGACTGCTACCAATTGGGTTTACTGCCAAACACCTGTAGTCTTAAATCTTTTGCAGTGGTCCCAGAGGGAACTGCACAGGTTTCTGCCTAACACCACCTCTGGTTCCAGAAGCACCTCAAGATCTTCCTCTGTGTTTCTGCTTTCTCTCCTCCTTTCCCCTGCTAAACTCCTGGCTGAAACTGAAAACTGCACTGGTCACCTAGCTACACTCTGTTCTTGGGCCCAGGTCCCCTCCCCGCCTGTTGCACATCTGCACTGCCCCCTGGCAACCCTGGCACTCTGGGGCTGTTTCTGCATCCCTGCAGCCCCCTACCAGCACTTGCCACCTTGCACCTGCCTCCAGCTGGCCGCACTTCTTATTTATTGTTCTTATTTATTATTTTTATTATTTACTTTTATCCTATGTACTGCACTTCCTCTCCCCTTTTCCCCTCGCACTTTTCCCCTTCCCCCGCTCTCCTACCACTTGCGCGATCTCAATTTCACCTGGCCTAGTAAGATTGTTGTCTTTGTCTTCCCTCTGTTCCCCTTCCTTGCTGCGTCGCGCCTTGAAACACTTGTGTACAGGTGCGTTATAAATGCCATATCATATCATAACTCAAATGTTCCATTGCATTAGTGCAAGAAACCAATTGAATAATAAAGAATCAGCAAAGCTCAAACGCCCATCAGTGACCGAGGTAATAGGATCTCCAGTGCCCATCAAAAAAGGGATTTGCAGTCTAACAAGAAAAGAAATTACATTCACCTTGGCCAATTTTAAATCGGGTGAGGAAAGGAAATGCCTTCTAGTGGTGGATTGGGTCACTTTCACAGTTTTAAGTGTTTATGGACTCACTCTGGGCTAACCCTTGGTTCTGGAATGATGTTAAAAGATCAATCATGTCCCACAGGTTTATCAATGTAATCCTGGGGGACTGCAACCAGCGCATGGTTCCAGGTTTTTCAGGTAATCATTACAGAAGACAAAACCTACAAATCCCTTAGATCCACCATTGTGACTCGTGGAGGCGCACCGGCGAAGTCCCGTGAAGTCCCGCTTTGCCCGCTGCTCTGTTCCGTCCTCCATTTGAATTTGGACTACTTTGACTACCTTGACCATAAGGTGAAGACTGCGGCTGCATTGACCTGCTATATATGAACTTGGGACCTTTTATATATATATATAGCAATATACGTGTGCTAATTGTGTTTCTCACTTACTTATAGGCACTTTGTCTGACTACTATTGTGGGCGTGCCTATAAAATAGAACTCGCGCGCGCACCGGCGAAGTCCCGTGAAGTCCCACTTTGCCGCTTCGCCGCTGCGGCGCGAGCAAAGCGAGGGGCTTCTCAGAGAAGTGAGTGAGATTACTGTGAGATTACTGTGATTATATTGTCAGGCACTATATATTTCACGGAACGTCATCGACCCATAAATTTTGTAATTCTGGTGGTTCTTTAGCAATTCGGCAGTGAATCTTTGAAGCAACGTCATGAATCGTAATATTTATACCTTACGCACTGGAATGCCGCCACTACCATTGCCTAAATTGTTTGCCAAAACATGTGGCGTGAACCCGAATTCCAATTCCAATACTACCACTGGTATAAATACCACGTGTGTGAATGAATCGAGTTTAAAAAAAGCATTGCCCCAAGTGGCGTCAGGACCATTGCATGCGAACAAATTACATGTGCAGGCCGTCCCCTGTGTCTCGACTCCGCGAGCTACAGGGGCCGGGCCTGTGGCTCTTCTAGTAGCCAAAAGTAAAAAAACAAGTATCTGCTCGTGACACCTTATCATCAAGACAAAAAAAAAATGTTACAAATTCGAAAGATATTAGATCTTTTTATTCGGACTGTGTTAATTCTAAATCCCTTTTACATCTCTCACAAAGTGATAAACAAGTGGGCCTCAATACCTCCAACCAAATACAAGAAGTGTGTGGTTCTACTGTGCATGTATCACTTTCTGACAGCACAGTGTTAAGAAGCGAATCTGTGGCTCACTATCCACCCTCGAAACAAAATCTTGAGGTTACGAAATGTCCAGAGGAAATGGTGCTTATTGATCTGTCTCCCCCTGATTCTGACTTTTTGTTAAATCAAACATTGGGAGGTTTGTCCTTTTCACCTAAACTATTTTCGAATGGGGGGTGTACTAGATCAAATCTAACCTCTTCTTTTATTTATCCCACTCCACGGAAATTCTCACCAGTGAACCAAATTCCTCCTTGTTCAAACATCTCTAAAGTGCTAGAACTAACATTGGGTGCTATGAATCTGACAATGCAAACTCTGACAACGCTATTTAACACTTTGAACTCCAAACTGGATGTACAAAGCACACAATTACTTTCAGTGCTGGCTTGGCAAACCAAACAAGAAATAATCTGGGCTAGTCAAGGTGTGAATCCAAAGGTGAACCCTTGGAACCCAGGGCTGACAGTCGACCAGTGTTTATCGCCCATTATGTTTCCACCGGTGGTGCACCTAACTTCAGCTCCTATGAGTGTGGCGGGTCCGCCGGTGGTGGACTTAACTTCGGCCCCTAACCTTGTAGTTGATTTAACCGCTGTTCCTTACTCTGTACTGCCAATATTGTCACAAAACTCAGTAGTTAATGTGAGCATGGACCAACAAGGAGTTCACCCTTTGTCCCCAATCACCGTGGACAACTCTGGAATTTTGTGCTCGCTTCCTTATATTGGTCAGATTATCAGAGAGGCTACTACAGAGGCTACTGAGGATGTTGAAGATATGACGACAACCGAAACACCTCAAGCTCAATTCAAAATATTTACCAAAGAATCTTCTATCTCAGGTTCAAAGACCTGTTTGTCCAATAAGGAACCATCCAAAAAAACGAAAATGATGCAACCTGCATTATCTAAAAAAGCTAAAAATATCAAAAATACAGAAATACCCAGTTCAGCAAGCTCTAAATCATTTTTTAATACGCTTACTTTACCGAAAAAACAGGTCCAGAAAACCTCATGTATCATTACAAAAAAATATGCACATCTGAATCAGCTGCGTAAACTCAAGCTTGATTGTGCCAACAAAAATTTGGTTGCAGCCGAACCCTATGCGCCATTAGATCATCTAGTGCAAGCTGTTCAAAATTATGAACTTGCTGGAAAGAAGCAAGCTCTCTTTGAAACCCAACCATCACAATCCAAACAGTCAGCTGGTTCCAAACTCGAGCTTTCCTCTAATACAATAAATTCTAAAGCTGCGATACCCCAAGGTGTGTTTAGAGAAATTCCTAATAGCTGCTCCACGACTCAGCCTCCTACAATTCCACTGCCCCCCTTGGCTAGCTGCGAGCAACATATGCTAGCAAGAAGACGATTAGAAATCAGAAACGAAGTTGATGCCTATATGAGTGCTTTTTCAACGTCAACAACTTTTAAAGCCCCCATACTTAAATCTGCAATATCAACCACTTCTATTCCTCAGGTATCTGAACGCACGGTTACGTTTCAAGGTGTTGATGATGAAACAAATTTCCCAGTGGATCCACCGTTCTCAAGTCAGGAAGCAGAAATTGCTTCTCTAATAAATTCTTTACGATCTAAAACAAAACAATTTGGTCCTACTAACTCAATATCCGCTCCTAACAAACCTCAGACAAAATCCATACTGAAAACAAAAACAGATAAAGAATCTAATGTCGCTTTAGTGCTGGGCTGTCGGCCGGCCCCCTTTCCGCAATATGTACTTAATAGACATAGCATCTTACAGGTGTTTTCTGATATTCCCATATTGCAGGATATTGGATCGGCCGACATTGCTCAGGTGGAGTTCTTCAATGACAATGTAGTGAGTACAGCTTGTATCTGGCTGACGTCCCGCGTTATTAGAAATTTGATATGGGACGCCAAAGCCCAATTATTAGATCTTGGATTCATATTATTACTAGGTCCCGTGACGCCCACCAATGGCTCCCTTTGTGCGGAATCCTGGGTAAAGACCGCGTCAAATGAAATTAATAAGGCACAAAGTTTTACTGAGACTAACACTGCTGTTGCCATCTCGAACCAATGCCGTTGTAATTGTGATTCCAGAAGCTAACTTCCTTGCAAGGTCAATAAAGCGCGAACCATAACCCTAGGGTCTTGGAACACTCGCGGCCATCGTCATCTAATTAATAATACACAAGACCCTCTCACAAAGTTTGATGTAATTCTTCTGCAAGAAACCTGGTTCTTATCTGCCCCTTTATGGGATAACCATGGTTTACATTTCTTACCTGCAATTAAAGGTGTGATGGGTCGGCCGATGTCTGGCCTCGTGACTGCCGCCAAAATATCTTCACAAATCGGGATTATTTTCTCATTTGCTCCAAATTCCTTCTCACAACTGACAATCATATCCGTTGCAAAGACCTTGTATGCGATTATTAACTTGTACTGGAACCCCAAAGGCATTGAGATGCAAAACTTTTTACTTGATATATCCACCATGTTAGACTTCATTATATTAATACCTAACATCAAGCACACTATTGTTGCTGGAGATCTAAATTTGCATTGTTTACATGGCGATAAATTGCAAGAAAATAGCAGGCAAAGGTTGTGGGAGAACTTAATGCGCTCTAGAGGGTTTTGTATGCTGAATGGAAGCAAATATGATACTGGTGAAATAGCCTATACGTGGCAGCAGGGCTGGAAAAAAGCCACTATTGATTATATCTATGTTGACGATAGGTTGTTTTCCAAAATCAAATTTTTCAAAATTCAGCAGAACTTGAATAGTGATCATTGCATTCTCTCCATTGAATGGGCAGTAGATGGCACTCCTTTAAAGACTCCTTCCAAAATCGATCAGGGGCACTTAACGGTATCAAACTCTTTAAACCGCCTAAATTGGAATGAAACCAGTCTTGGGAAATTTGATGACGCTTTCCGTACATCCTTGTGTCATTCACGAAACAGCTCACAAGCTAATTGTGTCCCCTACTATGACCTTATGCAATATTACACCAACACTAAATTGTGCAAACCAAAAGCATCTAAGCATATACATATGTTTGACCTGGAAATCAGAAATAACAAAACTGAATATCGCCGTCAAATGAGAGAGGCACTGAAATTACCTTTGGACAGGAGGTTAGAAGCGCTTAAAAAAGTAAAGACTACATATAGAAATTGGCGGCGACAGTATCGTAGCAAATTATATCAGCGTGATGGCGAGCAAATGCTAATGCTGACTTGTAACAGTAATGTGTCGGAAATTTGGAAAGTAATAGCTAACACCTTATTTCCGATTCAAACATATTTACAAACCCAGTGTGTGCCGGAAGTAATCTGGCTCAGCTATTTTTCCAAAATGTATGCACTTCCACCTAACTCCGTGAAATTGGACACACTCCCTCATCAATCCTTTCATATTAACATTTCTAAAGCCGATATACTCTATTTTATCAATAAAATTAGCCAATCTAGAGCTTCTGGACCTGATGGGTTGTCGAACAAAACTTTCAAGCAACACCCAGTTCTGTGGACATCGATCTTATATCAGATATTTGTGAACATTAATGTCACTCAGGAAATCCCTTTGTCATGGAAACACTCTCTTATTGTACCGATACATAAGAAAGGTGATCGCTCTCTACCTGAGAACTATAGACCAATTGCATTGTTAGATGCGCCTGGTAAATTATACAGCCGCATTATTTTGCAAGAATTAAACAGATGGTCAGCGATCTCCTTCAAAAGAGATCCCTTTCAAACTGCGTTTGTGGCAGGCCTAGGGACCTCGGTAAATTTGATAATGCTGAACATGATCAAATCTAAATATGCCCACTTAAATCAACCATCATATATGGCCTTTGTGGACTTTCGGTCTGCCTTTGACTCGGTAGACAGAGCACTATTATTCCAAAAGCTGCAAAACTATGGCTGCCCGTCGTCTGTGCTAACAGTAATTAAGATGTTACATTGAAATACGTCCATGCAAGTGAGGTTGTCAATCGAGGGCATCTTGTCTGCAAATATTGACACCTCAAGGGGCCTTAAGCAAGGGTGCATTTTGGCATCTACCTTATTTAATCTCTTCCTGCTAGATATCGGTGGTGCTTTTGAAGAAACAGTCTCTGACGCTCCTAAACTAGGCACGCAAAAAATCACATGGCTGCTTTATGCCGACGATCTGGTTCTAATATCGCAAACACCGCGAGGGCTTCAGAATTTGTTAATTAAACTGGAGACGTATGTTGACAAGAATAATCTCACAATTAATGTCAACAAAACACAAATAGTGATTTGCCAAAAAAAAAAGATAACAAATTGGGCAAGTACAAATGGCTTCTGAAGAATTTGCCCTTAAAACTTGTCCACAGTTACAAATATCTGGGTTTACCCTTTTCCGGTACCGTGAAAAATCAAATTTATCTTGACACATTAAGAACAAAAATCCTGATGCTAACATCGCAAGCAAGGATAATTTTGCACAGATATGGCAAATTTACTACAACTCACATAGTTACATTTTATAATCAGAAAGTTGTTCCGATTGTTTCCTATGGAGCTGAAACTTTCCAGCCACGACGTAGGGACATTTGGGATTTACTAGAGGGCAAATTCTGGAAAGCTATCTTTTCCTTGCCCAAGTGTACTCCGATGTGCCTTTTAAGGTACGAGTTGGGTTTAATTTCATTGTCTGCAGTGGTGGCATGGAAAATGTGTAATTTTTATCGAAAATGCCTTCTTGGTTTTGACAATACAAATATTTTGTGTACGCTAGCATTTTATATGCGTTCATCGCATGATGCTTTTCTGAAGGATTGGGTAAAGAGCATCTTGGGATGGTTGGTAGAAGCTGACGTCTCAATTGAGCTGTTGTTAAATAACCCTGACAAAGCAAAGAAAAAAATCTATTGGCATGACTGGATTATAACTTACCAATTATGCTCTAAATATATGGATTATGACGCGAGCCTTTTTCCACCAAAAAAGTATAAGCAAATGGCTTGTTATCTTTTGAAGTGTCCATCAAACATTGTTCGCGTCGAAATGTTACGAACACGTTTAAATTTGCATTTAACAAATCAAATCCTTGCTAGACGAGGCATAATCGCTAAAGAACATCAGCATTGTCGATTTTGTCTAAACCAAAAACAAACAGAAACCCTGATGCATTTAGTAGTAAGTTGTCCTGCTTTAAACGGATTGCGTGAATGCTATTTTAACAATGTATTGCAATTGATTTATAACTATTCTGAATCTGAAATTTGGACTATTTTAGTGACGAGCAATCGAACTGCAATCCACATTGCACTCACACAGTTTATAAAAACAATTTTGCCATGCAATTAGGCAGTCTGTTGTTAGATGTTAAATGTGGATTGGTTCTGTTTTTACTTGTTTTTCGTTTTTTATTTGATATTTTTTTATTTTTATGATTATGATGACTCTTTGCCAATCTATGTTTGTTAACTGGTCACGTAATTAGTGAATGAAATTTTCATTCTTCCTGACTTTTGATGTAAATATTCGTAAGCTAGTAAATGTAAGTGTAATACATCTAATTTTATTATATATCTGTTATATGTCAAGAATTGTTATGTAATTTAAGAGTTTTCCTTTTGAAAGGTTGATTAAATCAGCCAACCAAAATAAAAAAAAAAAAAAAAAAAAAGACTCGTGGAGGATATTGCACCTCAAGGATAGGGGCATACCTGTCTTCTCACAGACACACTTTGACTACATTGTCTTGTCTAAGTTACTCCTGTCGTTCATTGTTAAAGCAGAGATTACTTTTGTAGTAATAACCATGCAACAGTAGTTACATCCATCGAGCTGGATTTTTATATGAAGGGTACCAGTCACTGGTGATTAAAAACAACTTACTGAGTTTGTTAATATCATGAAGAAATCTACAGAGAAGCTTCTGCAACTCAGTAGTATTGATTAAATGCCCTTTAACATTATTGGGAATGCATACAAGGCCACACTTAGAAATGTAATTATTCACCTTGTGGCGAAAACAGAAAAGACAGCGAGTATTACATCAGCAGGAAATTTAGAAAGCTGAACAGGTTTAGACTGCTAACAAAAATGAGAGCTCCCATCATAATCATGAAATTCAAAATACAATACAACACATTGGCCATTAACAATGATTGCAATACACTCCTGAAACTAAAAGGTAGGTACTTTAGGGGTGCTACCAACAGACATGGTAACACCCAGTCCCTGCACCACCAAAACAATGGAACTGCAATGTCTGAATCAGAAATCATGGAAAAGCTTGCCAACTAATAAGAAGGCCTCTATACCATAGAGTGCATTCCATTTGATAAGTTAATAGACACATTCTTGGGAACCTTCCAAAAGTCTAGAATAGATAAGGAGTTGCCTGCTGCAATGCAGGAATCTTTAACCATAAACAGAATCCTTATGGCCATCATAAAGCTAAACTATAGAATATCTCGAGACATCTACAGGCTTTGCTATTAATTCTTTGGCCTAATGGCCTCTAATGTATAATGCATGTACAATCGAAACAGGCTCAGATGGAATCACGCTTTTGGATGCTATGATTTCTATCTTGATAACTCGATCCTCATAAAGAACTACCACCCAAATAGTGAATGTAAAACATTTGGTAAAGTGTTACTCAAAAGGATGGAAGAAGCTCTCACTGTTCTAGTTAAATCAAACCACTGCAAATATATATAAAAGAAAGTAGGATCATCTTTGCAAACACAAGGCTGCATTTTACAATGTTAGTTGAAGCAGAGAATACAGACCAAAAACGGGTGGAAAAGGCAATGGGTGGTGCTGAAAAGGCTTCCACATATGGTGGGAGAAGGTCCCTGGCAAGAGTGATGGCTTAGTATTTATTGGCGTTGGCATTCACAAGCTTGGGCCTTCTCTACACTGCTCCAATTGCAGTCTTTCCAAATGGTGCCTCTAATTTTATCTTTTCCTAAAAAGGGCAAGTAGGTCTTCTACTCGTCCTTATTGTCCTCTCTTGCTAGAGTCGCTTTTAGAACATATTATAGAATGTGATCTCATTAACGGCATTCGGATCAGATGAAAGTAAATAAGTGTCTTCCTACACAGTTTATCAATTTAGTGATCCTCAGCTTTCCATACATGTCCATTAACTTGTGGTTAGAAACTTCATGTGGAGAAAACTTAGTCCAAGAAGTGCCTTAGGGTGCAATTTTTGACTCCTCCTCACCATCCACATTGCTCCAGACAATCAATCTTAACGTGCTGAGATTGCTAGGGAAGATCGAGAACACTTCATCATGTTGGTCCCATTTGGCACTAACATGGTAGGTAGTTTTAGATGCTATCACATGTCTTGCTTTTAATACTATGTCTGATGGCAATGATTCTACCTCAATCAGGTAAGTTCCCACTTTTTATGTTTATGGGGGATCAGTACTCGAACGGGAACTGCAACAGGGTATTCGCCTAGGAAGTGTCTCATCAGTGCTGGAGTGATTTAACCCTCAGCACGACACAAGCAGAAGGGATTTTTCCTTGACCCTTACCTGTATAGAACTACCAATCTCTAACAGTTGGTCCACAGTGTTTTTCTACATCATCACCACTTTTCCTCTGGGTCCTGAAGGAAGCAAGAAAGTCTCTGGGGCGTTGAGTTGACAAAGCTAAAACTAACCCTTATACCATCCTTGCAATCACAAAAGTGTTTCTCGGCGCGGGATCGGGCCCTGCAAGGAGTTTCGTACTGTTGTTGAGCAGATAAATGCCTACATCGCGAGGAGACATTCCTCGAAATAATAATCATGTTTGAACACCTGCCAGGGGTTTAAAAGAATCATTGTTGATACTGAAGAAATCATTGTCCTGAAGATGGCCCAATATCTTAGAGTCAAAGGACACTAGGCATAGTGTCCAATGTATTAAAAGGGCCGAAACATGTCGACTATCTAAGACACCCATAGCAACAAGTGTGGGTTCTTATGTAACGAAAGGTTATCCACTACATGTTTTGTTTTGTATATCCCCTTGTTTCAATTTAGTGATCTGTTCCATTTTGTATGTTCTTGCCTCTCTGTAAGTCAAGATTCTAATTTGTGTCAATCATGACAAAAAAATGAATTTCTTATGTATGTTCTTGCTACACTCTATTTTAGTCTTTCATTGACAATTAATAAATCAGGTTTTCACTATAAGTGCTTTTTGGTCCTACCACACTTGTTGTTTGTAACATGGACTATGTAAACTATATTGTGTCTAGTTTGCAAACATTATCACTCTTATTGCGAGGTGGTGTAAAGAGGGGTAATCAGTCTCATGGTTGTACACCCACCTGATGGCAATGCTGCCATTTTCATGGCTAGTCTCCGTTTGACTTGACTGGACTTTAAACTGCTCAAGTACTTCTGGAACAAGACACAAAAAATAGCACTTACCAAACTAAAATTGGAAAAGTGTAATGGAGGGGTCAGCTTTCCAGATTACGAGCTATCACAGAGCATTCACTTTAACCAAGCTAGGAGCTAGTACTCTAGACCTGCGGGAGTATTAGAGTCGGTATGGATGAAAGATGAGAGATCTTATCCCTTATCTTACATTTTCTGAATTTCTGGTAATGGACAGTGTATTGCATGTTCAATCATCCTGTGCTGCTTAAGTCTAAGTAACAATTATTTTAATAGACAGCATGACTTAATCCACATTAATTCCCAAATGTACAGACACTTCGAAATGATTGGGAAGCCGTTAATTTGGAAGCTATGGTACACAAAAGATGCAGGTTTTCATACCTTTTATAGGACTAACTGAAAATACTGTGCAGAGATGGAGCAACGCATTTGCTTTCCAGGGTACCGCAGACCTCTTAGTTAGATTGTGCAATGTGAAATGATTCTTAAAGAGAAAGCCACAGCATAGTTTGTTCTCTAAATGAACTATGGTACCAAATTCATACATCATACCTTAGCTAATGGGCAAATAGGTTGTTATGCAGACTTTCCTTAATCTTCCCAGCCTGGGAATTTCTACACTACTTTCAAACAAAACAGGGTGTAAAAACATTATCAGCAGATTCCTCTATAATAACCCTTCATACTCAAACTCGGGAAATAGCTCTGTCACTACTTAAAGAGTGGTGCACAGATATTGCAAGACTCATGGAAACTAATTTGTGTGGCAAGGGCAGTATTCTGACCCTGCCTACAGGGGATGGGAATCCCTCTCAGCCCAGTGCGGGAGGCCTACCAAGTAGGAATCCAGAACCAGTCCTACCCCAGAGAAGGATGGTGGCAGTGAAGCGGGCCCCAAATCCTGTCCTACCAGCATGTTCATGTGCAGTACTCATTTGCATCAGCCTATGCCTATGACTCCAAGTGCTCTCCCAGTGTTTTATTCTATTTTCAGGAATGCCTGTGTTGGAAAACAAGAACCTGCAAGAAGTGGAAACAGCAGTATCTACAGCATAGTACGAAGAAGCTCTGCTTCACAAAGGGAGTCAGTGCAGAGCAAACCGGGGATTGGCACACCCACAGGTTGCCCAGTGAAAGCAGCAGGGGAAAAGCCACCAGGGACAGGCAAACCTCAGAACGAGGAGCCAGAGCTCCAAGGCGACTCTCCCTTAAGATGTGCACCGCACGCCAGCTCCTTTATGCTCCCGGAAGGAAACTGCGCAGGCACCCTAGACCACCAGGAACACCAATCCCACCACAATAAACCTACCTTAGGCGCGCCCAGACCAGACCCCCCTAATGCGAATTGGGGGACTGTCGCCATTGCCAATCCACAACAACCCTGTGCAGAGAAATGGAGGGGATTTATGGGGAATTATGCAGACTATGACAAATGATTGTCTTGTAACTTGGTTTCCGGGCTCATTTAATAATTTGTTCGAGTGTGTCCAGATTTTAGTTTTTTTGGAAATCATTTTGGTTAAACCAATGTAAAATCTCTTACATTTCAAGACACTTTCAGTCGGCTAGTTGTTTTTTGAGTGATTTGGCGATTGATCCCACTGTTAAGAGTAGTACAGCCAAGCTAATCGCCTTTCTTGTTGCGACAGTACTCATATGCATTACCTTTAACTGGAAGAATCTGGCATCAGTATCGTAAACCACAACTGATGGAAACATTTTTCTTACATGCAAAACTTTGAGGGTCACACAACAAAAACTTTAACTTGATGTGTCCACTTCTAAGAATAATTCAAATTACAAAGAATCCGAGGTGGGTGCCAAAGAACCCATGAGCATGTCAGTAGTTAACAGATTAATTCAATTTTCTGCTGTTTTATGCATTAACATGGAACTTTTCTTTTTATAAGTGAACTAGCAGAAGTACCCGTTCTACAAACGGGTTCTGTAGAAAGACATAACATTGCTCCTGCAGGTCCCTATTCCAATTCGCCTATCGTTGGATGTGCTTTGCACCCTGAAGTAAACTGCACTGCGAATGGGCGTGTGTGGCTGGCTGACATACCCCAGAGCAGACGTTGAGGGGAGGCAAGAGTTGTGTGCTGCTGCATAATGGGATCTTCTGTGCTCTCTCCCCACCTGTCGTTGCACCCTGGAGTGGTGCAGTTGATTGCGGTGCAAATATTTAGGAAACTGTCCATCCTAGGGCCTGGACCTCGAGTTTTGGTCCTCGTGTTGGGACCAGTAGTTATACGACCACATTGATCTTTTGCCTATTTCAGGCAACCGTCTCATGTGTGAAGGTGCTGAAATCCAGGGAAAGGGGTGGGGTGTCCAAATGTCATATATCTAGTTATATCAGAAAGGTGCTAACGGGTAACTATGCAAAATGTGGTTCAGATTGGTGAAACGGTGTGGAATTGAATAAGGAACAAGACTTTGCCACGCCTTAAACCCACACATTTTGACTTCTGCTCAAATCTAGGGAAACGGGTGTAGTGCCCAAATGTCATATAGCTAGTAATGTCAGGGGGGTACTAACAGGTAACTATGCAAGATTTGGTGCAGGTTGGTGAAATGGTGTGGAATTGTATAAGGAACAACGCTTCGTCAAGCCACAAACGCACAAACAAATGTTGACTATTGCTGAAATCTAAGGAAAGGGGTGGGGTGTCCAAATGTCGTGTAGCCAGTAATGTCCGGAGGGTCTTAACTGGCAACTATGCAAAATTTGGTGAAAATTGGTGAAATGGTGTGGAATTGTATTAGGAACAACGCTTCACCACAAATCCCTCCACAAAAAAACAAAATGACTTTTATATATATATAATATATATATATATATATATTTCTGAGGCTTGTGGAATCTGCTTAGATCACATGCTGTGCATAGGCCGACATCTAGTGGAAGCTGCGGAGTATTACAGTTTGTTTTTCGAAACTCGAAAATGGGCGTCGACACAGGCGTGCCAGTAATACTATCCCTAGTGTGACGTCCACTGTACCCAAGATCCCTCACGCGTCTAGGATCCTCAGATTGTTTTTTTCCACCATACTGGTCGGAAGCATCTTGCGGAGTCCCCTGGCCTTAGCCATACTTTTGCTAATAATTGAAATTTATTATTCTTTATTGACATCCTTCCCCACACCAACGTCGACCCTCGACGACGGCTGGAGAAGACATCGACCGTCGGCTGCTGCACGACGGATCTGGGCCTCGGAAGGCCGCTGGCCTCGGCCCGGGCCTAGTAGGCCGCTGGCCTCGGCCCTGCAAGTAGGGAGAGTGGGGGGTGGTACATACTCTTCACTCTTGGTATATACATACACCTATATATTTCCTACACTTATCAGCCCGCTGCCTCAAGGTGCGTATGGAGGGTACCCCTTTCCAATTCTGCCCCAAGTGCAACCGCAAATACCCTTGGGTCGACAGGCACGCCACGTGCAACCTCTGATTGCCGAGGGACCACCCCGAAGCGAACTGCAGAGCGTGTAGTAGGTTTAAACCTAAGACACTTAAGGACTGTTCGACAAAGCGTTGGGCCCACCATGCCAGGCAGGCGGCCATGGCAGCGGAGGGCGCCTTCAGCGATGGCAGCGACGCCGTACTTTCGGACGGCGAGGGCATTACGGCGTCGAAAGACAGCCGAGCGCAGGTCCCCGACCTCGGAAGGTCGTCCGGCAGGGCGGCTATGGGGAAGACCCCCAGCGACGCAAGCGCTACACACCCTACACACACTAAGCACACTAAGTCCAACCGAACCTCGACGACGTCGACTTCTCGGAAAGAGGCACAGATAGAACGGTCCGACTCGGTGTCCTCTGGGCGCTCTCGATCGAGATCGCCTCATGACGCAAGGCAATCATCCACTCTTGCCAAGAGTGCCTCGCTCCCTAAACTAATGGAAGTTCGATCGTCGGAGGACGAAGACGACTTCCACCCCCAGGCCGCGCTCCAAGAGACGGAGCCCGCAGTTAACACCAGCGAGGCCCCACGCTCGAAAGACACAGATACGTCTCCCGATCCTCGATGCCAGGCGTCGAAAGTCCCCGGGGCCTCCAAGGGACAGGGAAAACATTTTTCCACGCACGGGGAGGGGGGGAAACAGCGGAAAGCACATTCTTCCACTCCTGTAAGACCATCCTTCCCCCCTAAACAGACAAACAAATACAAGTCTACTGAGAGATCAACTTCCAGCAAGGGTACCCTTGATAAGTCCCCTAAATTGCCTACTAAAGTCATCCCCTGTTCCAAAGAATGGTCCAGCGAAGACATAGACAGGGTCATGTCAAGGATGTCTTCCTTGGCTGATTTTTACGACAAGAATCCAGAGCATTTCCTCTCGTATGACCCTCAGGGGGCCACACCCTCAGGTTCCACTGATCCCATTCCCCTAAGTAAAAGGGCCCGGTTCGAAAGACCTGAACCCTTCGAGGTACAGCCTTACTCTACTCCATACTCTACTCCACACCCCAGGTACCAAGGAGAGCCTTTCCCTGAGGGGGACCAGGAGTTTGGAATTATGGAGGAAAAAACCGGGACGGAATACTATGCGGATGATGAGGACCAGGAGGAGGGAGAAGATGAGCAGGAAATTTACAGAGTAGATTCCCCGGTAGAGAACGAAGCCCCAGTTACCGACTCGCCAGACGATAACCAGCCCGACCTTAATGAGGTTCTCGCTCGCGCGGCAGAACATTTTCACATCGACACCCACGGTGTACAGGAGGAAAGGGACTTCGCAGAAGAGTTGGTGGGAGAGAGGAGGCCGGTCGCTCAGACCATCCCTATCCTTAAATCTATCCAACGTAGAATAGATCCGTCCCTGGTGAACCCAAACCTCACCAGAGCAACCCCAGGGTCGAAAAACTTTTCCGGGCAGCCCAGTCTGACCCTCTCTATATAAGAGGACATCTTAAGCCAGACTCCCTAGTTGTTACCAACACTCGAAAGAGGGCTGGAACACCCTTATCTTCGTCAGAAGCTCCTCCCGACAAGGAGAGCAAGAAACTTTACGGGTTTGGCAGGAAGGTAGCCTCAACGTCCGCCTACCAAGCAAGGATTGCTAACTCCACCACCCTGTTGGCCAGCTACAACTGCCATCAATGGGAAGAAGTCGCGGCACTCATAGCCTCTGCTCCTGAACCGTTAAAGGGCCAATTGGCTCGGATCTTGGCAGAAGGGAGAGCCGTGTATGGTTGCATATTGAAAGCAACTTTCGACGCCGCGGACAACGCAGGGAGATTGATAGCAGAAGGTACTGTTATCAAGAGACATGCGTGATTACGGCAGTTGGGGTTCAAAACAGAAACTCGGGCTTCATTAATAGACAAGCCGGTGGAACCCGATCTATTGTTTGGGAAAGCGGTCGAAGACGCACTGAAAAACGCCAAGGACGAATACGAAACACTTAAATCCCTTGGCCAACTAATCAACAAACCCCCTAACCAGAGGGGGAACAGTAATTTTCGTCGCCCACGCGGCCAAAATTCACAAAGAGGCAACTATGCCCAGGGACAGGGTACACAGTGAAACAACAGCCAGCAGTCTACCCAAAGTTACGGCAGGGGTAACACAAGAGGTCGTGGGAGAGGCAGAGGCAGCTCCAACAAGGGAGGTGGCACGCCTCCACCAAAGCAGTGAAGCTCAGTTCAGGGTCCCTTCTCACGCAACCCCAGTAGGGGGACGCATTTCCAACTTCACCCAGGCTTGGGAAGGGATCACCTCAGACAGATGGGTGCTGTCAACAGTGTCCACAGGATATTGTATAGAATTACTGCAGCGTCCCCGGAACCATCCTCCACGACAAAAAGTACACTCCCTAGAACATCAGAAAATCCTTCTCGAGGAGATCGCCATTCTGCTAGAAAAGGACGCGATAGAACTCGTCCCAGGACACCAGGTAAACAAGGGTATCTATTCAACTTACTTCCTTGTGCCAAAGAAAGATTTAACAATGCGCCCAGTATTGGACCTACGGCCTGCCAACAAGTATGTCAAGCCCCAAAAATTCCGTATGACCACGCTACAAGAGGTAATCCCCCTCCTAAAAAAGGGGGATTACATGGCAACCTTGGATATGAAAGATGCTTATTTTCATATTTCCATGCTCCCGGCGCACAGAAAGTACTTGCGCTTCAAGGTGGACAGTCGCCACTACCAATTCAAGGTACTGCCCTTCGGGATAGCTTCAGCACCAAGGGTATTTACCAAGGTACTGGCGGTGGCAGCGGCACACCTACGCAGGGAGGCAATCCCAGTGTACCCTTATCTGGACGACTGGCTCATAACGGGGGAAACCCCGGGAATTTGCAGGACAAACATTCAAAGGACTATCGACCTCCTCCACGAATTAGGTCTCTGGTCTCACTCAGTAGCCAAGAACCACATCAACCTCCTAGAGCTTCTGGCAGTATTCCGAGCGCTTCGGGCGTTCGAGCCCCATCTACTAAACCTGTCGGTGCAGATCCGGACGGACAGCACGACAGCCATGTTCTATCTGAACAAGCAAGGAGGGACTCGTTCGCCAAATCTGTCCAAGCTTGCCCAGAAAATCTGGATATGGGCACTCAGACGGAACATCTTCCTGTCATCGCAACATGTTCCAGGGGAGCTCAATTCCCTAGCGGATGCTCTAAGCAGAGACTCCCTCCCAGAAGAACACGAATGGGTACTTCACAGAGAGATCGTAGAAGATCTCTTCTATCAGTGGGGTTTCCCCACTATAGACTTATTCGCCACAAGCGAAAACAAACAATGCCCAGGATTTGCATCCAGGTTCCCCCAGCCAGACTCCCAAGGGAACGCCCTGTGGATGAACTGGTCAGGGATGTTTGCGTACGCTTTTCCACCAACCCCTCATCAGGATGTGGTGTACAAGATGAACAAGGAATCGATGACGCTCATCCTAGTTGCTCCCATGTGGGCGAGACAACCATGGTTTCCACACCTACGCAGGATGGCGGTGTGCGAGCCCATCAAACTTCCAGCCTGGTACAACCTACTGTCCCAGCAACAAGGTCAAACAGTGCACCAGCAACCCAACTCAATGAACCTGGCAGCATGGCTCCTGAGGTCATAGAGTTTGGACATCTCAATTTACCACAGAGGTGTATGGACATCCTAAAAGAATCCAGGAAACCAAACACAAGGCACTGTTACTTTGACAAGTGGAAAAGATTCGTTATTTGGTGCCAGAATAAACAAATCAACCCTGTTGATTGCACTCCTTCCAACGTCGTGACATACATGCTCCACCTGCTCGATGCAGGATTGGTTTTTAACTCTCTGAAAGTACACCTGGCAGCCCTCTCGGCTTACACCACATCCCATAACAAGGTGTCGTGGTGGAAAGTACCAGTAGTTAAAGCCTTCATGGAAGGAGTAAAGAGACTTCACCCTCCTATTTCAAACCCACCGCCAGGATGGGACCTTAATGTGGTGCTAGCTAAGCTCATGGGCCCCCCCTTCGAACCCATGCATAAAAGTAGTCTCAAACACCTGACTTATAAAACGGCCTTCTTAGTAGCCATTACCTCTATAAGAAGGGTCAGTGAAATTCAGGCTCTGTCAGTGCAGGATCCTTTCTTTACTATCCACAAAGACAAACTGGTTTTACGCACACACCCTAGGTTCTCACCTAAATTTATATCAAAGTTCCATGTAAACCAGTCCATCGAGCTTCCGGCTTTCTTCCAGAACCCGCAAAGCTCGGCTGAGGTGAAACTACACACCCTAGATGTGCGTAGGGCGGCCCTCTACTATGTAAATAAAACCAGACCGCTAAGGAAAACAGATCAACTGTTTGTCTCCGTAGCTACAGGCAGAGATGGAGATCGCGTCTCTAAAGGCGCTATCTCGAAGTGGATTATCAACTGTATACAGCTGTGTCACTCTCATTCTGAAAAAAACTCTGCCTTTTACGCCAAGGGCCCACTCTACTAGAGGCATTGGGGCCACTCTGGCTTTCATTGCAAATGTTCCCCTCGACACCATTTGCAAAGCAGCCACTTGGAGCTCTATTCACACTTTTACTCAGCATTACTGCATTGACACTCATTCCAAGACAGATACACAAGTGGGACAAGCAGTTCTAAGACACCTGTTTCCTCATGACCCTTCTCACATCCCACCTCCTTCTTCTGGTACTGCTCGCTAATCTATGCACAGCATGTGATCTAAGCAGATTCCACAAGCCTCAGAAGGGATACATTACTCACCGTAATCGTATTTCTGATGCTTGTATCTGCTTAGATTCACATGCGACCCACCCTTCCTCCCCTCCGAGAGAAGGCGCATGATTGCTTGTAGTCTTACCTTTCTGTCTATCTGCTTGGATTATCTGTACTCACGCTACTCCTCATGCTTCCTCATGTCAGCAAAAATACAATCTGAGGATCCTAGACGCGTGAGGGATCTTGGGTACAGTGGACGTCACACTAGGGATAGTATTACTGGCACGCCTGTGTCGACGCCCATTTTCGAGTTTCGAAAAACAAACTGTAATACTCCGCAGCTTCCACTAGATGTCGGCCTATGCACAGCATGTGAATCTAAGCAGATACAAGCATCAGAAATACGATTACGGTGAGTAATGTATCCCATATATATATATATATATATATATATATATATATATATATATATATATATATATATATATATATATATATATAATATAGATGTGATGGTGAATGAAAGCAAGAACATAGGTGCTATATGAGTTTAATCAAACCTCCATGTGGTTTCTAACATATTCTACTTTTAGACTCAAGTCTGTGTTTTTGTAAGCCTCAATTTGTGTCAGTATGGGTTACTTGGTTCCCATGTGAAAATGCCTTCAAGGTAACAATCGAATAATCAGCCTACTATAACATTATGCTTGGCTGGCAAGCTCTCCTTTCACATCAAAACACAGCAAGGTTTTTAGTTGTAACAGTTACATTTTTACTCCAAATGTGAATTTTCCCCATTTCATACCTAGTTGACCATAGTGCTTTAATATGTTTGTATTGTAAGGGTGTTGAAGAAGGAAGCTGACACAAAGGTGGCATGTTTGTGATTCAAGACATTTATTAATGTAAAAGAAAAACCTCCCTAGCCCTATCTCTAAGCGGGCTTTCCCTGCCTAAAACGAAATCTCAAGGAACAGTCAGAAAGTCTGTCCAAATGAAAATTCACTGCCCTATGTCAGAACCTACTTCTAACTCTTGCACTACAACTAAAACTAATATTGTCCAACAGAAAGTTCTTTCTCGAGGAGAATGACTTCCTTCCCCTGGTTTATGGGTAGCATTCCCTCAATGTTCGCTTGCAAAGACAATGCCAGGGGGAATGACTGGCTCATAGCTCCATCACTTTGTACAGTTCATTTTTATAGCAGGAGAATGGCTTCCTTCTCCTGGTATCGATCAGCTCTCTTCAATGCCTGGGGGAATTACTCCCTTTCTCTGGTGTCTTTTCAGCATACTTGACTGGTTTTGTTTTTCCCACCAGACTCCCTTCCCCTGGTGTTTGAGAGTTCTTTTCTCATTTTGGTTTTTGCCTTGGCACCTTTTCACAAAATCTGCAAAATTCCAAGTCTTACTTATCTCAGCGTCGGGTTTTTGCCTTGGCACCTTTTCACAAAATCTACAAAATTCTAAGTCTTACTTATCTCAGCGTCTCTGACCCTTCTCTGGTGGTCGTTGGGCTTACCAATGCCACTTATAGGAGGTTAGTGGTGTGAAGATTCCGAGGGTGTTCTCACTTCTTTTCCCCCTGGATCCTCCTCTCAGGTGGCCAGGGAAAGGCTATTGCTTTTGGATCCTGACCCTGGGGGTGGATATGTGAGGGAGGATCAACTGGGTGGAGGGAACTTGGGGAGAGGATGTCCTTAGGTGAGACATGGTATCCCCCTTTCCTTTTTCACAATGAACCCTAAATCCCTCAAGCCTTGGTAGGCTGTTCACAGCCCTTTCCCTTTTCTGCCCTCCAAACTGACCCCCAAAAACGCCATCTCAATACTGGGACGAGGAAGAGACCAACTAGGAAGACACATCCTCATTTGATTGATACAAACACGTCAGAGACAAAAAAGCATTGTACATGCTTATTTTATCAAATCAAACAGTCCAAACACATACAGGTGGAACAACCAGCCATGGCCACCTAATGGGTTTTCGCCATAGTCAAGCAATTGGACTTAGTGAACCACACCTGGGGTCACTTAACACTCCTAACTGATATAATGCTCACTGCATGGAAGGAGGAAGAACAGGCTGGAGAGAAGGGAGCTGGAAACCCAGGTGCCGGGAGCAGGAGAGAGAGACAGTGAGGCCGAGGATGGCCGCAAGAGGGTCTGGAGGTCCCGCTACCCACCTGATCTGGTCCGCGCAGCAGTAGCTGTGCCACTCCACTAACCCCAGCTGCAGCGGGGAACTAGGTGAGCGAACAGTGCTCTCTATGGCTACCGTGAGGGAAAGGCGAAAGCTTGGGGTAGCTAAAAAGCTGAAGGAGCGTTGAGAGGCCCGGCGAGAAGGACAACGAGCAGAAGGGAGCTGCCGTGTGCAACCGGTGAGTGGAAACCAGGGAAACACTCCTACCGGGGCGCTCCGGTAACTTGTAACAAAGTCCTTTTGAATGCCGAACAAACTGAAAGTTATTGCAAATACTTTTGAATGCCGAAACAAGGACTTTTGAATATCGAACAAAGGACTGGCCAAGGACAGTCTTCTGCAGTCTGCGCACAGAGTTGGAAGTGCTATAATTTTGCTGTGGCAGACTTTAAAATACTGTCCCTTTCATTGCTGGAGAAGCTGAAGGAAGGCAGACCTATATCAACAAAAAGTGGCGGGAAGCGTCAGCGCGAAGGGCTGGCCAAGGACAGTCTCCTGCAGTCTGTACAGAGAGTTGGAAGTGCTATTATTTTGCTGTGGCAGACTTTGAAATACTGGCCCATTAATTGCTGGAGAAGCTGAAGGAAGGCGGAGCTATATCAGCAGTAAGTAGCGCGAAGCTCTGGCGCGAAGGACTGGCCAAGGACAGTCTCCTGCACGCTGGATGGGTGTTGTGAACCAGGCATGGTAAGAACACACACACTCTGTTTCCTTAGTGTGTCTCTAGAACAGACTTAATTTGATATTTGGCCAACAGTAAGAGGGGTTAGTATGCCCTGGTACAAACATTTGACAAACGAGATCTGATATCTCCCGGAAAATGCCTGGAAAGTACGGACCAGATCAAAACATTACAATTTGCAGAGTAAGGTCCCTTACAAATAAAACAAGACATGTAGTGCAGAGGGAAATAGTAAAATGCCTGGGAATCAGCTGGTCGCAAGCTCCCTGATCAAAATACCGGGAAACTCAGCGGTCTCAGATGTATTACTTCATTTTTTCCAGCATGCGCTGTAGAGAAAGAACAAATGATACCGGCAACGGATTCCGAGCAGGCGGAGGAATATAGCTCAGAGGGTAGACATAATGAAGTGGATGTGTCACACCCAGCACTGGCAACAATTGACAACAACAATTCCATTCTTGAACTCTGTTATTCCCTCCATAAATACATTGAGAAATGTGAGGGACAGAATACGCACGTGGAAACACAAGCACAGATCCACAATGCAGGAATTCAGAGAAATACGAGTCTGTCGCTGCCAATAACGATAAACACGGCAAACACACAAAGATTGTCAGGGTCGCCAATTAGGATATTTGAAAGTGAGGAGGACAAACTGGGCAGTGAGATATTGTTATCTGTGGACATGTGCAATGAAATGTCCGCACAAATGTCCTCTCTGCAATTTGCCCTGAAAGTACTCCAAAAATGAGCAGTAAAATCTTGGAATTGGTGGTGGATGGAAAAAATGCAAGAGATGCGGATAAGGAGGGGAATTTGGGCAGGCCTGAAGATGTGAAGATTGCAAATGTAGAACAGCTCAATTCCAATCTACAAGACCACTTACAGCGATTACCGATGGCACAAACTGTGGAGATTAATGAGACGAATTTGGAGGAGGATATAAGTGATGGTGATAACACATCACTCACAAGAAGACAGAAATGATTATTAAGACGGAGATGAGTGAATAAGGCAAAGAAAAGGGAGCTAACCGCTATGGAAACACAGAGGCCTATTTAGCTTCCTAAACAAAGTCAAGGAGCCCACAACCCAAAGGAATGACGATAAAGCAACAACAAAAGGGTACAAACCAAAGCACATGGAACCCTGACCAGTTTGGTTCTGAACAAGAATCAAACCAATGACATTCAGATTAAGGGTGTGGGTCAAAATAGCGACCTCTCTGAAATGATGATGGAGGAAAGCATACGGGAAGTAATGCAGGACACACTGCTGAACTGCTCAGAAACACAGGAGGACACAGAGTATATTGCCCACCAGAAGGAAGTGAGAGCACTTGCGGGACAGCAACCCCCAATAGGACCTGTGCAGGGAGTTGACCCTATAAAAGTCACTATAAGAAGGACGGTGAAACCTAATAAAGGAAAGCAACACATAAATAGATCTCAGCTGCTGACTCTGCTCTGCTCTGTTTTTCCTTTAAGGATTCTAGATACAAAAGACTTTGAATATATTGAACACATAAAGCACACAGGATACATGATGAGCAGAATACATTGTAATACAGCAGAGGTGGTTACGATGATTAGAACCCAGAGGGAGAAATTTCAGGAACTGGGCTTTGAACTAGATGCAAAGATAGAGCATGAGTCTACACCGACGAACACTTTGCAAGCCATTTTAAACTTGATACAACGTGTTAAAATCCCAGAAGTGGAGGGATGGTGTGGTAAAAGAAATATATAGTGCTTCCAAGAAAATCTGTTGGGAATAGTGAAATGGCTTGTGGAGCCCATGGGCAGGAATGGGATGATAACAAATTGCGGGTCAGTCAATTGCTGAATAATGTCAGTCTTCTGTCAGAAGTAACAAGCAATGAAATCTTCCTGCTACAAGAAAGCTGGCTTACCTATGAAATTAATATAGATGGCTTCCAGATTTTTCAAGCTCTAGCGAGAAAGGTATAAGTAGGCTGTCTTAGTGGGGGCCTAATAACAGGGGTAAAAAACTCAATTAAGGCAGAAAGAATGTAAGAGGGAGGGATCCAAATATTCCGGTAGTAAAAGCCACCTTTCCTGGAAGCCTGAAGAATTGGATTATGATCAATATATAAATATAAACCCCCAGGGGGAGCAATAGCAGACAGAATAATGGAAACTGTGGCAAATATGTTGAGCGAAGTTTATACGCACGATGACCCTGAATTAGTGATGATAGGAGGGGACCTTAATGCGTACTGTGCATGTAAAAAAAGAAAGTCTAGAAAAAGTCTTTGAAGAGTAAATGTGTTATGGAACAGACAAGCTGGAAATAGCAAGGAATTGCTTGGAGTGAATTTCTGTATGACTGCGGTTGTTATATGTTAAAGGGGATATCGCAGGGAAAAAGAGGTGGAAAGGTATGAGAAGAACGACAACACTAGACTGTCTATTTGTGAGGGGAAAATGTGATGCCATATGTACGAGAATTGGACATAAAGAACAACGAGAATAGTGATCATGCCATGTTAAACGTAAGGCTCAGTGGTATGTGGAAAAACAGTTACGATTATATAGGAGATTTGATAGTCAATAGCAAAGGAAACAAGATCACCTGGAAGCTAAAAGGTTTGAGAGAATTTAGTAGGTTCTTAAAAAGATCCAAAACTAGAGATTGGGGAAATCTAGAAGCTTTGACTGCAGACGATATAGAGACCTGGTTGAAAAAGTTAATGTCTAGGTTTGGGGCCTCAAAAAACGATTAGATATGGAGATCAAGGAAATCTTATGGGCGCCCATATGATGGAGCGATTAGGGACGCTAACAGGGACATGAGAAGGGTGATTCGTGAGGGTAGACAAGGGAACGTATATGTTAGGCTGAAAAATGTGCAGATTAAGGGGATTAAGAACATATATAGCAACTGGGTTAAATGGTGGCAGACATCAAAGATAAACGTAAAATGGCAGTGTTTGGTGTTGGTAGTTTCCTCACAAGGCTCTAGAAAAATGTGGCAGATTCTGAGATGTGGCACCTACAATAATGCAGAGTTGGTAAAATGCACTATCAGTGCAGATGCCTGCCAGAAGCACATACAAACTACCTTGTTACAGGTAGACAAAGGAGCCTTGGGGATAATAACCCAAAAGAAAACCTTGAAAAAAAAGTGCTAGAACTAGAGTATGACGTGGATGACATAGACAAGCTAATACTTACATTAAAAGACTCAAAAGCACCCGGGCCAAATGGATTAGCGAATACAGTCCTAAAAGAAGATCCAGAGCTATGGGCGGAATTGTTGGCCATGTTATACTCCAAGGTCTGCGCTGAAGGTATAATCCTGTTATCGTGGAAACCTTTGTTGTTGGTGCCAGCATACAAAAACGGAAGGAGAAATGACCTGGTGAACTATAGGCTTCTGGCCTTATTGGATATCAGTGGGAAACATTTCTCCTCCCTGGTTTTGAAAAAAATGACATCCTGGGTAAACCCATTAGGGTTACTAAATAAATTCCAACTAGGGTTCAGAGCTGGTTTAGGAACGATTCACTGTCCCTGTGTTCTAGACAAATTGATAAGAAAGGCGAAAGAAAAAGGGAGCCCATGTCTATGTGTAGCGATGATAGATTTTAAGGCGGGATTTGACATGGTAGACTGTGACCACTTGTGGAGAAAGTTAGAATAAGCATCAGTGCCCGGAAGAACTTAGTATGGTCTGTTCATGGCCTCTATGAGGACACTACAGTCCAGGTTAGGTTGGAAGCCAGGGGGACCTGCTGGCTGCCTATCCCCACTAACATGGGGGTTAAGCAGGGGTGCGCGTTGGCCCCCATTCTGTTCAACATTTACATGGTGGACTTGTCAGTGGCCTCAGAAGAGGCGGATAATAGTTCTCCAAGATTGGGGGATGAAAAAGTAACCTGTATATCGTACGCAGATAATGCCATGATTTTCAACCACACCTACAGAGGGCCACGAAATTCACTAGAAGCATTGTTCAAGTATGCTAGGCACAATGGCTTAACCCTCAATTTAGAAAAAAACTAAAATAATGCACTTTGCCCACAAAAATCTGAAGATACCTAAGATAGAAGTAATGGGCATAGAGAGGGTGAACCGACACAAATAGCCCCTTCTCTGATGGTCAATGGTTTTATCCATGCCACTGCTACAAGGAAGATTCGGGTCAGTCTCCTTCCTGCTTCCTTCAGCTGTCGACTTCTTCTCTGCTTCTGCTGCGTCTCCACGTATTAAGGCTTCTTGCAATCTTGGCACCATTCAGGGACCACGCGGTTCCCCTCCTCCTGGAGGTCGTGCCGCTGCTTCACCTATTTGCATCTGACCTGGAACTAGGATGGTACAAAACTGTTAGAACGGTTGCAGACTAGAGCGGACATCGGAGGAGCGAAGAAGCAGTCTTTGACGCTCCAGGAAAGGCTAGAAGCCATTCGGACACAAGAAGTTGAAAGCACCAGTTCATTCAGGAACACAGTGGCGTTATCCCCACAGAATACAAATAACAGGGAAAATCGGAGACCCGGCAGGGGAACTAAAGAAAGCACAAATAATTACTGGAACTGTCCTACTCGTCCCAGTCAAGACTAAGTCTTGAGAACACTTAGCGAGTTAGGATAATTAATGGAACCATCATACTCGTACCAGTCAAGACCAAACATTGAGAATAATTAAGGAGAGTTAGAATCATTACTGGAACTCTTCTACTCGTCCCAGTCAAGACAAAGTATCAAGAATATTTAAAGAGTGAGAATCATCACTGGAACGCTGATACTTGTCCCAGTCAAGATAAAAAGTGGACAGTAAGTGCCTGGAGGAACTTAAGAGAAAATACAGATAAAAGTGCTGATGCTTCCTGCGCAAGTAAACTCATTCCAAATAGTAGAATCCGAACCAAAGAGAGTAACGCGAGAAAGAAGAGAAAGCAAGCTGAGGAAAGCAACGAAACCTGCAAGAATCCAGTATCTGAACTGTGTGATTTGATGAGAGTGGTGGCCAAAGGTTACCTCTGGATCCTATATTGACTTGAAATGGGGAAAACGCAGTTTACAGGACAAGGGAGTCATTCTCCTGTGCTTTAGTTGTTTTAATAGTGGTAGAGTCGGGATAGCTTTGTTTTGGACACTGGGCTAAATCTGATTTTGGACTTTCACCGACGACTGACAAGCACCATAGTCAGTTTGTTAGGTGGGAATCACTGCATAGTTTAGGGAAAGTTAGGAGTTATTACATTTTCTTTAATAAACCATTAAAGTAAAATGGAAAATCATAGCCTGTGGTCTTCCTCTGACCCACCACACCGCCTTACTGCTTGATTCACAATGTTCCTACCCCTATTTGACCCAGGTTACATCATTCTTAAATATAAAGAAACGTTGACCTTATGTTTTAACATATGTACACCATCCTTCATTAGATGATGCTAAGAGATTAATTGTTGTTTGCCTCTTACCAGTATATTGATCAGGATTTTATAATTGGATGGCCATGGTATTCTCCTATATCCGTCCACTATGCTTTTTAGCAATTTCCTGAAAATGAGCAAACTTTCCCCTTTTAATATGGGCGACATTTTCCTCTTGTTTTCTTTTTTATGTCAGCAACTGTTTATACTATGCCAAATCACCACCCTAATAGAAAACTGTTTAAGGACACAAGCAAGTCACTGTTTCAGCTGTAATTAGCCTTTTAAGCCTGCCATTGGTCAAGTGTATCATTATGAACCTGAGCAGGTTGAAACCATGCACAGGAAAACAGGAGAGCTAAGCCCTTCTACTTTACATTCCCCAAGACCCGGGACAGACAGGTTCTATAGTAAGTGGGAGGAAATATGGGCATTTGTAAAGAAGCTTGGGTTTTAAATCATGGCCGTTTTGGGAGCAACGCCCTGGAACAGGCTTCCTAGAAGTTCGTGAGCCTACCAGCAACTGTATGGGGATAGTTATAGCCACATGCGAAGCGGGTCTACACTTGAGCTGAGGTTGGGAAGTTCTAGGAGATCTGCATAATCCTGCCTGGATTCATTTGGACATAGTGAACACGTGTCCTTTTTCCTTTCATCAGTGAATCAGTTCATATCCTACAGCACTGGTATAGGTATAGGTCCCAATTCAAATATAGCTACTTGAACCGATGTGCACCAAGGCATGTCCTGGACAGGATCAGACACTGTAGTTTGCCTGGGGAAATATCCCTCACAATATTCTAACAGGAAATGTGTCAGAAGATGAAATCTCTCAGAAGAACGTGTCAGAAAAGATGCCAAACAAAAAAGTGTAATCTACAAAGTTGATAGCACTCCAGGCTAAAGCGATATAGATAATGGAAAAATATATTTTAAGGGGCTTCTGCAGTAGCCTAAAACCTTTTTCTTAATGTGCTTCACGTTAAATATGAATATCCTTAAAATAAATGTCCTTCTCTTTAGAAAGTTGCTAACTCATATGCGCACCACACAAGACATAGCAGTGCTCACATTTTTGTGTAACCAGATTTATTGGCAAGTGCAAAATATCCAATGTAAAAACAATATAGACAAAATAACACCTCACTGCTATGACCTCTATGTCCACCTCGCTACTAAACTTTGCAACATCAGTGTTGATGTGTATGGGAGTGCAGTGCAAGTGTTGGTGTTGCTGTGGCATGGTGGACGGTGGAATTAACATGCTGCGGTAGATGACGCTCGCCACAGGCGGTGGAAAGTGCAAAGTGGGGAATTCGCCTGGACATTTCCGTGTACTTTTGCAGAATGACAATTGTAAATATACTGTGAAATTACCGATAAATGCTCTGCTGCCTGTATAGCGGACTTGTGAAGTTTGTCCTTGTGTAGTTTCAGCTGTTTAATAACATTTTATTAAATCTGCATACCCTCAGTTTTCATGGTTTCTATTCATTACTGTGGGAGTGTCTCTCTATATCGGGTGTGCCACTGCATAAGCATAAAGAGCACCAACACTGCACATGTTGAAAAAGGGATTTCCACCTAGCAGCTTCAGAGGCAAAAGGATGCATAGGCAACGATTACGCTATACAATACCTTTCGGTGTCAATGATGTGCGTAATAATTACCACTACAAATGTGTTGTGCATTTTAAGTAACTATTAGGGCAATCACTGAGCCCAATTTTGAGCTGAGGAAAAAACTGGAGTGAAAAGCAGTCATTCACCACTCCAATTTCCAGCACCACCGTTCTGAGGTGGGTCGAAGGATTGGAGGAGAGCTGTCGTACTTTCCAGGTGCAAAAGCTCATAAAATGTGCAATGTGTGCACCAGTGTCACTACGAGGAATTCTAAAAAGGAATTCTAATAAGTCTGCCACTTTTCTGATGTCTTCAGAACTCGAAAAGTGTTCTTGCCATCCAGGAAAAGCCTAGATTTTAAAGGAAAAAGTGCGTCGAAAGGTTAATGACACATCGCACGTGCCGTATTTGAACTCAGTTGTTTACACATGCAAAATAAGGGCCCTGCAAAGGAGAATGCCCTTGCAGTGCCTGTCCTGAATTGTTGATGGTCACTAGGGTCATTGTCAGACCGTAAATCAGGCACATTAAAAGCCAATGCTTTGATGTCCAGCCACCACATTCTTAGTTTAACATAATATGATGCTTTTAAGATAAATGTTGCTGCTTCATGGAACAGCACTTTTCTTTTTTTGCATGTATTTCAGAATCGGGCCCTGAATACTACACTTCAGGTGTTATCAGAGGTTGCTGATATCTGGTTCCTAATGTGCATTCATCAGCTGTGCAAATGTGTTTTCAAATACAAATGTGATTTATTAAGACACAATAACCGTCATTTTTGTAAAAAAAAAAAAAAAAAACGAACAGTTATTCATCTCCTCAACTGCAGTTCTACAAATGTTTGAAATGATTAAGTAAAATAGAAAGCACTACTGCCCTTTGATTAATCGGTATCATAGTCTATTATCACAAGCAGGTGAACGATTGCGTGTCGGAGAGATTCAGGGCTCTCAGTCTGGCCGGGTGAAAGCCAACATGACAGTCCCTAGCAGTGTAGAATGGTCCGTGACCAGAAATGCCAACCAAATACTGACAAACTGCGTGATATGGATGGGTGTGGCAGGGTTTTTCTAAGGCCCTAACACTCCACACTTTGGACAGCCTTATTTGAATGGGGTTCCAGCTCCTACCAGAAATAAGAAGTGCTGCTTCCTGTTGCCATCTTACGTCGCCATAGTAGTTCCAATGTAGGTGGAACATCATCTCTCAGTGTTTTATGAAAGAGACGCAGTGGAGATCTTTCAACAGTGTACATAAATGAAATAAAAACCTTCAACTCTCTTCCTAAATACCTCCCTTCTCAAGCTCTTCGCTAGTCCACCTCCAACTCCCTCAGGGTCAGTCGCTTCTATAAGCAACAAGTTGGCGATAGATCACTTTCTTCGGCCAGGGTCTCCCTCTGGAACATCCTCCCTGCCTCCTGAAACTTGAGGAGAACCATCTCCGGTTCCTCAAGCACCTCATTGCTTCTGCTTTTTCTCCTCCTCTCCCCTGCTGATTTCCTGGCTTATACTGAAACTGCTCTGGCTTACCTGGCCACCCTCTGATCTCGCACCCAGGTCCCCCCCCTCAGCCAGTAGCACACGTGCACTGCCCTCCTGGAAACCCTGCACTTGGGGACTGTTCTCTGTATCCCTACAGTCCTAGCACTAGCACTTGACATCTGAGGCCTGCACTTACCCTTCTCCCTTGCACTTGCCACCTGCTGGCCATACTTTACTTTGTTATTTATTCTATTATGCCATGTATTGCACTGTCCCCTTCCCCTCCTGCACTTCCCCTTTCCCCCTTCCCATGCACTTGCGCGATCTGAATGCATTTGGCCTAGTAGGATCGTTGTCTGTCCTCCCTCTGTTCCCCCTTCCTTGCCTCTCGCGCCTTGAAACACTTGTGTACAGGCGCGTTATAAATGCCATATCATATTATACAACAAACGTTATGGTTCTCTACACCCTCTTCTGTTAAGCCAAGTAGCATTGCTACTGCTCTAATCTTACCTCAATGTACGTTTGTACCAGAAAAGTAATGTCAGCCCGAAGTTTCCAGCTGTGCTTCTCTTGAATCATTACATTTCCTGAAGAGTGACACAATTGAATCTATTACTTGTCCGTTGTAGCGATTGTGAAACATGTCTTATTGTCTTCTGAATGGACCTACCGTCTTGCCAGCGAGCCTCGCTGTAGCAGTCAAAGGCACGAAATGCGTTGACGGTCCTACATACCCACAATTTATTGAGCATGGAATAACCAAACTGCCATGAACAGATGCCAGCTAGTCCACGGTCGTAGACAAACAGACACATAGTAGGACACAACGAGCACCAGCATCTCTTTCACTGTAAATCATCGCATTAAAACTAAGGGCGTTCGTGAAAATACGTTAAAGTTTGATTTTTATGTACAGGATTCTTTTGCAGAAATGCCAATAATTCCTTATTGAAATACTTTTCGATCCCGCGCACATCCCTCGCTCCTCACTACCCCCTCTCTCTCTCTCACACACACACACCTATGCTACACCCATAGTAACACTCGTTGCCAGGTAACCATAACCATTGTCTTATTTTAAGCAAAGAAAGGATACCGGGCATAAATATTGGAAACGCAAATACATACATTACTTAAGAAAAAAGAACTCTCGCAAAGTTAAATATCACCAAACAAAAATCTGTTTGTGCTTATGACACCTACGTCCCATCTCCTTCACTCTTTATTATTGGTACATCAGTCCCAAAATGTGTATTAAAAAAAGTGAAGCTGGGCAGCAGCTGCACCCCATCACACTTGCCTACAGCTTCAACCCCCATTTCCCTCGCCCCCAACTATTCCCCCCCCCCCCACCGCATGAAGTTTGCTGTGCCTTTTATCTCACCTACACCGTCAGGCTTTTACAAATGCAGGTCTTGTGACCATTCTTTTTACTGGCGCTAAGCTAACCTGCATGTATGTTGTTTGGAGTGGTTTTACCCAGATAGCTCCTGAACAAAGTGTGCACTGTGTGATGCGCTCTTTCCACATATTTAGTTCTAGATTGAGATGATGAGGGGAGATTTATTAGCAGCCTTTGCCAAAGAGGTCCATAGAATTCCTTAACGCAAAGACACGTAATAAGCAGTTTTATTCTTTATTTACACAGCGGAATTCCAGTCCTCAACCTCATAAGCCTACTTTAATCATCGGCACCTACTTCACGGATGCCTACCGCCTGGAACCCCCAGCATAGACTACCATATTCAGTTCTCCTTTTCTCCATGCACTGGTGATGAGCACGTGGATGCCCCCAATCCAAGACCGATTCGTCGAGAGATTCCAAAAGTGGATGCAGTCCAAATCAATGACCTATTATTTTAAAGGGGCTATATGCAAACTGACGCCCACTCCTGCTGTTGCACCCTCAGCTGCAGCCACACCTATGGCAGCCACAACTATGGTGGGCCCCAGTCTTTCTCAGGCTCTGGGGCCGTTCCCTTGCAGCCAGTCCCAGCCAACACTGCCTTTGTGCGCCCCACTGCCTCAGCAACCACTAGCTCCACCTTTTTTTCCGGCCCACATCGGGCACCTCAGTGCTTGTGCCCATCAGATCTCTCTGCCGGATAAAGGCTTGTCAAGTGAGAAAGAAGACATCATTCCTTGCACTGCTAAGGCTTTCATCGACAGGTTGTTTGGCCTTGCATTGTTCTTGGAAGTTCTCACTCCAGCGGAAGCTCAACACGAGTTCAAATCCTCTCACAAGTTTTGGCCCTGAGATCGCCTGGTAGATCAGGATTATGCCTCCAAATGGACATACTAGGAGAGGCTTGCAAGGTGTGTCATAAAAAGCGTTGGGTCCTGTCCGTAGTGGGCATTGGTTTCTGCCTCCTTTGAAGTTCATGCCAGGGCTGGCCGCATGTTTACGTCTTATGACAGATTTGTCTTTTTACAGGGACTTGTTATCACTAAGAAATAGTCTTGAACACCACAGTTCTTGGGACGGGGTTGCTTGACTTCATTTTTGTATGTGCTCTAAGGTATCTGGCAGTAAGCAAGACTATGTAGAGGGGAGTAGATGATTGAATGAAAGAGGAAGGGTGCCCAAAGGGGTGCCCAGATAAGGACAGCCATTGCAGAAATAGTGCTGGTCCAAGAGCAAAGTGTACCAAGTGCGAATAGGAATATTGCATCAAGGTTGTGCGACTTGACTTTGAATGCCCTTGTCGGAGGTGATGCTAGGCGCTCTGCATACATGAGAAAGCCTGTCTTAACACACAATGGTTTGGTTTTGTTTTGGCTGTCTAAGGATCATGTAGAGTATTGCAGGGTCAATAGTAGACTAGGAAGTGGTGCATAGCTGCAGTATATAGAGAACTGTGATGTAATGCTGTTCTAGGCAGCATGGGTATATGGGCAAGTGAATATTCAAGGGTACATGATCTTTCAAATACCTGTCTGCAAAAGCAAGCAATGATTTGCAGCAAAGTGTATGTTAATTTTAGTAAGTAATTGCTGGTCTGTGAGCTGTCATCAGGGTTCAGTGTTAGTTGAGAAGCGGGAGGATTTGTCCAGTCTTGAGGGACGAGGGGAAGGTGCCTTGAGTTGGGGAGCTGTTAATTGTCATGGAAGGAAGGAGTGCTTCAGTAGAAAGGATCTTGAGTACGGAGGCCGGGGGTTGGGGGGTGGATGTTGTCCACGTATGATGTGGCCATGAGGGATTCTAGGGTGACAATCATGTCTTCCATAGTGAGTGTCCCTAAAGTTGTCCAGGTAGTTCTGGTTTTGGAAGATGGGATGTGTAGTGTGCTTTGGCTATGGTGTTTTGGTAGTAGCTTGCCTTGGCCATGGTAATAAGTCATCTGCGTGTAGTTCATTGAGCAGGGTGAGGTCAGATGCGCTGCAGGACTTTCGCCAAGTTTTGACTTGTTTTCTGATGGTTCATTTGTTGAAGTTGAGTTCTTTTGTGTTCCAGGTTAGGGATGATTTAGGCTTAAGGGTGTGTTGTTTCACTGGTGCATGGTGGTTGATGTTAGTTTTGAGGGAGGAGTTTTGTTCTTGTAGAAGCGATTTACAGTCCTGATTCATCAGAGGTAGATCAGTACATGTGAAGTGGAGTTTGGCAAAATCTTCTGGGAGAACCTCCACTGGGAAGTTCTTGAATGATCTGAAAGCTTGTTTGCTGTGTGTTTCAGAGGGGTTTCCTTGACTGCTGTGGTGTGACTACTATCAAAAGGGATTACCAAATGTCCTGAACAGTCGAGCGGGATTGGAGATCTGTGATCGAGGGTGGACAGGGTGCAGATGATAATGTAGGGGATATTATCTTTCCTGTGCGCTCAGTCTTTTGTGTGCTGTGGAGGTTCAGAGTGTCGAGTAGCCAGTGGAGATCTGCCTTCATTGACTTTTGCTGGGCTGCCAGGAATGTTGAAGTCACAGAGAAAGATGTGGTTGCCATTTGTGAGAGAAGGTGCCAACCAAGTCTGTGAGGTCTACGATGAAGGAGGTGTTGGGCTTGTGTGGCCTGTAGATCAGTTGAAAAGTGACTGTGTCCATTGGGGAGAGTGAGAAGTGGCAGGAAAGGACTTTGAAAGAGCCAATGGTGGCGACGTACAGTTGAGTGCATGGCCATGATGCATTGTGAATGATGGCGAGGCATCTGCTGATCTTGTTTTGACGTCTTGTAGAATTCTGTAGCCGTTGGCGATGAGGACATCTAGGATGTGTGTGGAGGTGGATGTCCTCTAGGTCTCAGTAATGAAGAAGGCATTCAGGTTATGGTTGATGATGAGGTCGGTGATGTCTGCTGCATGGTTGTTTGCTGAACAGACATTGGAGAGCATCAGATTTCATTTAGCGGTAGATGATGGGATGCTGATGGGGTCTATGTTGATGTGGGTGAGATTACTGTGATGCATTGTCCATGATGTTGCTGGTGAGCGGTGTGGTGGTTGATAACTGGTGATGATAGGGATGGGCTGTTGGGAGAGAGAAGGGTGTAACACATATTCAAGGGAGTTTACCCGATGTCAGAGGCTATGGGGTACTGGTCAAAACAGGAATTGCCATTTTCTTCACCTGCCCTTCACTTCGGTCGCCTGGGTGAGAGACTCCTTTGATCTAAGAGTTAAGAAAGGAAAGGGAAGGGCATGGATCAGCAGATGGGTGGAGCTTAGTCACATGATGAAGATCCTCTTGCGCCTGCTCAGCAACTGCAAGGGAAAAGAGGCTCCCTGAAAGGCATGAAAACTGTTGGTGGGTGTAGCAACTGAGTGGCAGGGCCTGGTCACATGACTAGCAGCCTCCTCAATGATGCCGCCTATAACGTTTCCATGCTATTCACTGACCCTATGTTTGGATCAAAATATTTTTTATTGCAATTGTACCATTTCTAAAGACATGGTCTGTCCGAAATTTGGGTTTGAATCGCCATTGTGTCTGTCGTTTACCTCTATTCAGGAGTTCCATTGTGAGCACTACCGGTTTGTGATCTGAGAATATCTTGGGGAGTTTGGTACCCTACCGTTTCCAGTGGATTAGATCCTGCGAAAGGTAAATATTGTCTAGCCTTGCTGATGTGTCCTATGCGCCAGAGTAATGAGTGTGTTCTTTAGATGTTGGGTTCGGCTGTCTTTATGCATCCATTAGTTACTCAATGGTGCATGGTGAATTATTTTTTGGCCGCAATGGCCATCAAGAGCTATCCATTATTGGGACTTTAACAGTTTTAAGACCTCCTTTCCAGACAGTTATCAAGTTGGTGTCAAGCTCCAAAAGTTTTGTTACTTAAAAAAATTAACTCTGGACAGTCTGGGTTAGGAGCATAGCTATTGAATATTTGAATCTGGTAGTTGCCAATTGAGCCCACGCATGTATCTAACCCCTCTGGGTCTGACACCATAGATTTGCAAGAGAAATTGAGATATTTGTGTATCAGTATTACTGTACCCCCTCTAGCATAGGAGGCATAGTTAGAAAAGTATTTTGTTTCACCCTAGCCACATGCTATTACATCAACCTTGGAGCCGCCAAGATGGGGTCTCCTTCGAGAATGTTAATCGCGTGCCATCTAGAGTAAACTAGAACTCTGTAGGACTTTTAATGGTTGTTTAAACCGTGTATATTCCAAGTAGCTAACTTTATTTAGTTTTTGCTTATAGCTTATATGTGTTTCACTAGAGAATGACCATGCAGGTCTCAATATGCATAACTAGGGCTCAGAGTCCTCAATAAGTTCTTGGTCTGTGCATGTGCAGCACTCATCCCTATCCCACCCACTCTGCCAACCCCAACACGCCAGTGGTGCACCCCTGATTCTAATACACCAACATTTATCTAATATTGAACTCTCTTGTCTTGGTCACGTTTGCGAACCAGGAGAGTGCCCCCAGGGTCCTCCTACCCGCCCTTATCATGCATTACACATAAAACACGCTGGACTTTATATTTCTTACATATATCAATCAAATAGGGTTGTTGTTACGTTTCCATACAAAACTATATCAATCTGGTGATTGCAGATTATTTAGTCTAAGTAGTGGATAAATTCAACCCATTGTAGGTGCATAGTGTCAGTATCATTGCAGTTTTATTCAGCCCTCTATCTGTCTTGGATGCTTCTTTGGCAGCGATTTGGCAAATTGAGCAGCTTTTGTTGGGTCGTTGTAGAAGTGGATCTTCCCTGTGTGTATTATGGAAAGCTGAGCCAAGTACACCATCAAGTGTTGCATCTCTTTATACCTCAGTAACTTCTTTTCTGCATCAAACTGCCTTTGAGCTTGTCGGATCATTGGGCTAAAATCTCGGAAGAATTTTAGAGTCCCATTTTCGAAATTAACTCTTAATTTTTCTGCCTATTTTAGTTCCTGCTGGACTTTTACCATTTCTGCTTCTTTTGTGTCCATGCGTGTTTCCATCGCTTTAGCACGATTATTTAGCTCTGAGAGCTTGGATGGTATGATATCAACCCTTTCGGTCACCCCCTGTTATTGATGTTGGCAATTAGGAGTGACACAAAACCCCTTTCTCCAGGATTCCTCCATGGGTAACATTATGTTCCACCCTGTCTTGTAGCGGTTCTTGGTTTATCTAACCGCTGTTTGGCATGTCTGCGGGCTTGAAAGCATATTTCATTACTTTTAGAACACAGCAAGTGTCTTTTCTTTTGGCACTTTGGCCTTTAGGTTTCCAGCACTGACTGGCAACAGCTTGCTAGATTAGTTATCCAAGCGTTAGTCTATGAGCGAGCAGCTTGGCGTCACTTTAGCCATCCTAGGGTGCCTAGGGCAAGCTCCAACATCATGATGCTGAAATTAGCTTCTTATTCTCCAGCTTCTTATTCGTGGGCGGAATTTAGCTTCTTCTGCATCAAATGAGACATGCTTTTTTTGTTTCTGAAATTCAACTTGGCGTACTCATGTTCACATTCTATTTTTCACCACACTATGCAAACTCCCAAAAAATTAATTAATTAATTAAGTTCAATGCAATCCTACTAATGTAAGTCAGAATAAGGAACTAGCATTTCCTATGGAAAAATCCATTTGGCTCACATATCTTTGTATTCAGTCGCAAGGCATCCCTCTGAGATCCATCTGAGGTGTATTTAGCCTGAGCCAAACACAATATTTTACGAAACGAAGAGTGTGCCACTTGCTACTCACTGTATTCCTATGAATAAGTAACCAGTCTTTTCCTACTTTAAAATCAACTAAACTCACAGAAACCAATGTTGATAGGCACACATTCGGAAGCCCTCTACCTAAATCTTGTATAATTTCCCTGAGCCAAGGAGGAATAGTCAAGATATTTGCACCAAATATGGCACACTCAGTTCAATGCAATTTTACTGTGTTAAGTCAGAATGAGGAACTTGCATTTCCTATGGGTGAATATTTGTGTAGCATATTTCTTTATTCATCCTCACTCACAAGCATCCCTCTATGAGATTAAGGTGTGTTTATCCTGAGCCAAACACTATCTCTTACAAAACGAACAATGTGCCACATGTTACTCAATGTATTCCTATGAAGGTATGTCTGAATAAGTAACCAGTCCTTTACTACTTCAAAATCAACTTGGCACACAGATATCGATGTTGAAATGCCCACAAGTCACTGCTCCGCGGTAGATTCCTGTCCTCCCTGAGCTCGCCTTGGGACACCTGCGTTATCATTTGACAGATGTACCGCCCTAGTCAACCTCCCCATCTGACACTATCCCCAAAGCGGGTCGTGCCCGGCAGGTGCCGGGCGCTTAAAGCCCAAAGCGAGCGAGTCACGGGCCTCGCCCCCCGTCTCACAGGGTAAATGAAAAAATTAATTAAAAAATAAGAATAGTGGAATTTCACCAGCGGCCCGAGGGCCTCCCACTTATCCTACACCCCTCATGTCTCTTCACAGTGCTAAATTAGAGTCAAGCTCAGCAGGGTCTTCTCTTCATTCCCTGCTGACTCTGCCGAGCCCGTTCCCTTGGCTGTTGTTTCTCTAAATAGTAGGTAGAAACCGTGGGAATCTCATTCATCCATTCATGTGCGTCAATAATTAGATGACAAGGCATCCATTTCTGTACCACCGGACTGGTTCATTCCATAAACTGGCTGCCCGTCAGCTGACATTTATTTGTTTTTTAAAGCTGAAGGCATAATCATTTAAAACACCAAAGCATACTATAGGCATACATGGTGCAGTACATACAACAGATGAACATGTATATAACAATAAATTACTTTAGACACCTCTTAACAATATATATTAATTTACAAAAGTTTATAATATTGGAGGGGTGGTGCCCCGTTGGAGTCACGGTCCAACACAACCATTGGGATACAAATTCAGAGTCTGATTCCGGATCCCTCCACAGAATCAATTTAGGAGTCGTTCTTGAAAGAGCATGGTTTACGGGTACGGTTATCCCTCCGTGGCTATGACCTTCATTAACCGTCCAGACTCTGGAGCTCATCACAGGCCTTCGTCCGGTAGGCATCCTGGAGTGCTCTATCAGATTCATGAATGTTGGCAGTCTTCCGTCAATTCCTAGTCCATCTTCTGGTATTCCTCCGTCATAAGGAACTCCATCAATCTCTTCGTGCCTTAATGCTGAGATCTTGACTTGATGCCTTGCAGATCTCCAATTAGACTGGGTGGTTGAGCATGTCTTGCAAGCGATTTACTATGCCCATCTGCGTCTACCTTCTCTGTGTGTCTGTGGGGTTTGGATTTGTGAGAGAAAGCAACCTCAACTTCCTAACAAGGTTTTGTTGATCCAGGAAATACCTCATCTGGAACTGGCTGGTTTCGATTCACCATTTCTCTAGCCACAGCTAGCTACCAGATCATGGTCAGCATAGGTGGAGATGTTATACCCCTTTTGCCCATCCCCAAACAGACTCCTCCTATACAGGACTTGTGCAACAGGGATAGTTACCAGCAGGACCACACAGAGGTAAAGGTCAGTATAACTGAGAAAGGTTAAGAGATGCATAGTTACTCCCACTGTTTACCCACACTTCATTGAATTTTTTCAGTTTGACATTCAGAGCACTGGGCAGAAATCACATTGTGCCAACACCCACCGCAGGCTTTTGCATTGTTTTATATTAATTAACAGTCGGATTCCCCTAAGTCAGTTGTTGCTAAGCATCGGCTGAGGCACAACGCCGGCCCAACCCCAAGAGAGGATTGGAGAGAGTTGACCACTGCAGCTGGGCGTACTGCCCAGTGCAAGATTTACACCATCTCCCCTGGATTTTCAAGGACCAGCGAGAGCTCTCCAAACGCCACCGGAACTGCAACACTTTCCAAGGCTCTGGCACCCCTCTCGGGGCAAACCCATTCCAGGGTGCTCAGCCCTTTACAAAAAAAAAGAGACTACTCCCCGGGGCTGGCGCTGGCTTCTCCGGGACCGTTTGCATTACTGCACTGGACGCCGCAAGGGTGCCCATAACTGCCACTCTGGGTTCGGGGATCTGAACCCGACTCCCTTTCGATCGGCTGAGGGCAATGGAGGTCATCACTCATCCCTTCCCAATGGTGTTCGCCCATCTTTTAGGACCAACTGACCCATGTTCAACTGCTGTTCACATGGAACCCTTCTCCACTTTGGCCTTTAAAGTTCTCGTTTGAATGTTTTCTACCACCAAGATCTGGACCTGCAGCGGCTCCACCCGGGCCCTCGCCCCGGGCTTCCATGCACACTGCAGCAGCATCCCTCGTACTCATCGCGGCTTAGTCCCTGCGGCTCTCAGCGACGGCCGGGTATGGGCTGCACGCTCCACTGCCATCCATTTTCAGGGCTAGTTAATTTGGCAGATGAGTTGTTACACACTCCTTAGCAGATTCTGACTTCCATGTCCACGGTCCTCCTCTCTATATCAACGAACACCATTTCTGGGGTCTGATGAGCATCAGCATCGGCCGCCTTAACCCAGCGTTCAGTTCATCCTGCAGCACCAGATCTGATTACCAAAAGTGGCCCACTGGGCACTCGCATTCAATGCCTAGCTCCATGTCAGCAAGCAGGGCTTCTTACTCACCCAGCCGATCCACTCATTCTTTCCCGACAGTGACCTCCCACTCCCCCTACGGGGGGATGGAGAGGAGGGCCAGAGACAGCATGGGTAGGGGGTCGGGTGGGACCGCTAGAGTCTTCAAACCCCAGCCCGACCACACAGAGCCGAGCTCCACGTACTTGGGCACGAGGGAAGGTTGCTTGCTGCACCAGCAAGCCTGGTCATCACGCACCCACATCAGTGGGCGGCCGGAACCTTGGCGCCCGCCCATCGAGTAGGCCCAGCTGCGCCATGGCTAAGAGCTCACACGGTGTGCCGGCCCCTTTATCTGCCTGGGGAGGCGTCCTTCAAGAACAGCCAGGTTTCCCTTGGCTCCCGGCTGCCCCCACTCAGGACTTCCCTTTCGACCAGGGTGCACGCAAACACCCGCCCGCTGGTGGGCCAGACAGAGGAGCGTGCCTTACCAGCAATGGCGGCTCAGGGGCCAGCTCAGAGAGGAGAGGGGCCTCTCGGGGCTCCCTCTCCAGTGGATAGTTGGTGATTTCCCCGCAGGTTAACCGAACCCTGCTGTGCGTCCCTGCCCATCTGCTGGGTCTCTAACCCCCTTTAGTGGAAGGGTTCCCGCTCCCCGGCACCTGTTCCGCACCCATGCACACTGGCCATGGACCGTGCCGCTGGCTGGGCCGTAGCGCGAGGACGAGGCATGCCTCGGGCTGTGGGTGCGTGCTTCTGATAAGCAACCGAGGACAGGCCTGTGGCTTTCTCTCGGGCTGCTCCGCTGTTAATGATCCTTCTGCAAGTTCACCTACGCAAACCTTGCTGCAACTTTTACTTCCTCGAGATAGTAAAATTTGATCGTCTTCTTGGTGCTCTGCCTGAGCCTTTGCCGACCCCGGCGGGGCCGATCCAGGGACCTCACTAAACCAGTGAGTACAAAGAGCAGGGACTTGATCAACGCAAGCTTATGACACACACTTACTGGGAATTCCTTGTTCATGGGAAATGATTGCACTCCCCAGTCCCTATCACAAACGGGGTTCAGTGGGTTACCCACACTTGAAGGCAAAGGGTAGACACACGCTGATCCGTTCAGCTTAGCGCACGTGCAGCCCCAGACAGCTAAGGGCATCCCAGAACTGTTATTGCTCACTATCATGTGGCTGAACGCAACTTGTGCCTCTAAGAAGTTGAACGCTGACCGCTGGGGGTTGCGTAACTAGTTAGCATGGAGGAGTCTCGTTCATTATCCGAATTAACGAGACAAATCGCTCCACCAACTAACAAATTACGCCACAGGCTCCTCTCCTGGTGGTGCCCTTCCATCAATTCCTTAAAGTTTCAGCTTTGCAACCATACTCCCGCTCGAACCCAAATACTTTGGTTTCCTGGAAGCTGCTCAGCAGGTCATAGGAATAACGCTGTTGGATCATTAGTCGACATTGTTTGTGGTCAGAACTACGACGCTATCGATCGTCTTCGAACCTCTGACTTTTGTTCCTGATTAATGAAAACGTTCTTGGCAAATGCTTTCGCTTTGCTTCGTCTTACGCAGGTCCAAGAATTTCACCTACCGGAGTCCTATTCCATTCTTCCTAGCTGAAGTATTCAGCCGACCGGTCTGCTTTGAGCACTGTATTTATTTTAAAGTAAACGCTTCGTGCCCCCTGGACACTCAGTTGAGCATCAAGGGGGTGCCAAATGGTAGGTGCTGGGACAGGCGGTAGCTCGCCTCACTGCACACCACCAGCTCAATCCCAAAATCCAACTACAAGCATTTTAACTGCAGCAACTTTAATATACGCTATTGGAGCAGGAATTACTGTGGTTGCTGGCACCAGACTTGCCCTCCATTGGATCCTCATTGAAGGATTTAAAGTGTACTAATTTCAAATTACCGGGCCTCAAAAGTGTCCTGTATTATGTATGAATCAGGAGTGGGTAATTTGCACACCTGCTGCTTTCCTTGGATGTGGTAGCCGTTTCTCAGGCTCCTACTCGGGAATCGAACCATGATTCCCCGTTACCCGTGGTCACCATAGTAAGCACAGAAAGTACCATTGAAAGTTGGTTGGGCAGACATCCAAATGCATCGTCACTGTCAAGGGGACTTGTGATCGACCAGAGGCTATCTGGAGTCACCAAAGTGGCCGGGCGAGCCCGGATTGGTCTTGGTCTGATAAATGCATGCATCCCGGGAGGTCAGCACTCGTGGGTATGTATAAGCTCTAGAATTACCACAGTTATCCAAGTAACAGATGGAGCGATCAAACGAACCATAACTGATTTAATGAACCATTTGCAGTTTCACAGTACCAGCCGTGTGTACTTCCACGTGCATGGATTAATCTTTGAGGTAAACATTTGCTACTAGCAGAATCAACCAGGCAGCTGCACCTGCTGGAGGGGGGCTGACCTTTGCACCCTCTAGCCCGTCTGCAGGAGTCGAGTGTCAGAGTGTCCCCCGATGCATGCAGTTTGGGTGGACAGGTCAGTCATTCGGGCGCTGGCAGCACAGCCTGCCCTGCCACGGAGGGGTGGGAGGAGAGGCTGGGCCCAGGCCCAACTTAAAGCATTATAGGGTTCTTCAACACACCACCACCAGTGTGGTGACAGAGCGGGTCAGCAGCCCATGGAACATTCATTCCGAATTGCTGAAAAAACATAGTGGAGAAGGGGCCACAGCATAGCATATGGGGCCCGCACTGGGGCTAGAATCACCCTACCCATCCACTCTGATCTGACCACTAAAGAGGTGCTGGGCTTCTCAGCCTTCACTCTGCTTGGATGCGAGAACCACCCACATAAGGGGGCCCTCCCCGATGGGGCATAACCTTGACATGGTCCCAAAGAGGGTGTAAGCTAATTGCTTGAAACAGCCAAGGCTGGCCAAGCAGTCCATCCCTAGGCAGACCAAGTGCGCCAAATCGATCCCATGGATATAAGGAAGCAGACAGGAAGACACAACTGGAGAAAAATGTCAAATTGACGCCCATCCAGACTTCCAGAGCAGCCCGGCCATCTGGTCCTTGCATTCATTCCTCTGGCCAACTTCCAGATGGCTGGGCTTTGAGAGCAGCCATCTGTTAGTGCAATGCATTCCGATGGGCTGGGACGGGAAGGGCCTTTGCACAACACCCCCCACCCCCTTGCAAAAGACAGGCAGGTGTCCAAGGACAGGGGCAGCATTCCCAGCCGTCGTCGAGCTCTGGTCTGGCCGTGTTGGAGCTTTTCCTTCCACATTAGAGCCTTTCCCTCCGGCGAGGGACTCGGACCCCGTCGGGGAGCCCCGCCGGGACTGCCGCTGGGCTAGAGGACGGTCAACCCACATGCGAGACAGGCGCCTAACTTGATTTTGATGTAGGAAAGGACTTACTTATTCCGATATACTTTCATAGGAATACATTGAGTAACATGCAGCCCTCTCTTTGTTTCATAAGACATAGTGTTTGGCTCATGCTAAATACACCTGAATCTAATAGAGGGATGCCTTGTGAGTGAGTCGCAATAATGAAAGATGTGAGCCAAATGGATTTTCCCATAGGAAATGCTAGTTCCTCATTCTGACTCATCGCAGAAGAATGGCATTGAACTGATCGTGTCATATTTGGTGCCAAATATCTTGACTATTTCTGCTTGGCTCAGGGAAATTATACAGGTTTTAGGTAGAGGGATTCCCAATGTGTGCCTATCAACATTGATATCTGTTAGCCAAGTTGATTTTGAAGTAGGAAAGGACTGGTTACTCATACTGACATACCTTCATAGGAATACATTGAGTAACATGTGGCACACTCTTCGTTTCATACCAGATAGTGTTTGGCTCAGGCGATATATGATATGATATGATATGATATGATATGATATGATAGGTTATTTATAAAGTGCTTAATACCCAGAGGTTTCTGCCTTGCGAATGAGGCGCAATGAAGAGATATGTGAGCCAAACGGATTTTCCCATAGGAAATGCTTCTTCCTCATTCAGACTTATCTCAGTAGAACTGCATTGAACTGAGCTTGCCATAATATGAATTTCTGGAAAAAAACAGAGAATCCCAAAAACGAAATTGAAATAAGCTAATTTCATTCAGGCGGTGAATAAGAAGCTGGCCCAATAAGTAGCTAATTTCAGCATCATGCCAACACCTGTCTGCAGGCTCTATGCATAGGCGGGGCCCCACCCGTAGCTGTGTCCTGCGCCTCTCGTTGCCAACTGCTTGCACTTCCTTTTGATGTTTCTTTTCTGGAGTTGGGCTTTCTGCATGCCGGCCGACCCGAGCAGCAGGGAGGGCCGTACAGGAGCAGCCCTAGTATCGACAAAAGCGCTCTCTGCCCCTGACCTCCAGGCCAGTCAGGCTCGGCTTCGGGCCAAGCTACGCCTTGGGGTAGGCCACACCCATAGGAGATCGATCCATGCTACCCACATTGAGCTTCCTCGTGACTGTCAGTCATCCCCCTGTACACAAGGGCCTCCACTGCCAGGGATCATCTCTCGATCCGCAAGGATCAATCACTGTCCATTGGTATTTCGGGCAGAATGGGCAAGGCCCAGAGGAGCATGATCCCTGTGCGTTTCCTATAGTCGGCGGCGACGCCCATTGCGTGACTGTCTCTTTGAAACAACTTAGAAACAAAGCATGTGCTAGCAGATATGGGCACCGTTTTAACTTGTCTGCTCAGCTTCTCCCCACCCCATGCCATCATGTCCCTCATTGCTTATGCTTGCTTTACTTGGTACATTCATTCTCTGTCCTTTTTTTGTTTTTTTTAAACTCAGTTTACTGTTTTAACCATCGGTGGAACACATTTTGAGGGATTTCTTGGGGCTAAGGTAGGGGCCATTCAGAAAGAAAACCTCCCTGTGATTACATGTATGTTAAGTGTGAACAAAGGACTATATATATATATATATATATATATATATATATATATATTGATGCAGCTTATAATTAGGAAGACAATTATTACGAGGAGCTCAAACTGAACTTAATTTAATTTGTAATTCATTCCCTTTTTAGATGTCATATTTTGATAATGTCTGAACACTAGGGGAATTTTCCAACCCTCAACAATTTTGGTATTAAACTGGTGGCACATTGAATTAGCGTTTTCTCTTGTCCAGCTGCTATTAGGCCCTCCTATAATTGGTGATAGTCTACCACCAGGGTTATTAATCACTAACCCTGGTGATAGTCTACCATCAGGGTTATTAATCACTAACCCTGTCAATTTAAATTAACCCCTTTTCTGGAGTAAGGCCCTTTGTGTTTTCTTGTGTTTCACTGAGAGGCCGTGTTTTTGCAATTGTCATGTAAGTGACAAAATCATCGGCCCAGCCAACACCAAGTTTATTTATCTCTTTATTAAGGGACATTTTCAAAAAGTGGACTAACCCAAAATCAAGGCAAATTCCAAAGAAAGTATAAATAATGTCAAGATGGTATACAGGGTGGATATCCCATCTTTTAAAAAAAAATGTATTGACATAGCTGACATTAATCAACTTTTCAATATTGATAAAGTTTTAACAAACAACCAACATCTTATATACATACAAACAAACAGAAAAGAAACTAAAAGAAAATTAAAGATTAACAACTTATAAAAGTCACTATGCTACTTGGTTGGGCAAATTTCATTTTACCAACTACAACATTGATCAATCAGTCATCTTATCTAGCATTTTCTGTGTCGTTACACATACTCATAATCTACTGACTTATTTGATCATAAATATATTCACGTGCAACACCACACAACTTTATAGCCGTGAATCAGGATTCGGATCAACAAGTTTTAGTTCATGTAAAAATGCAAGCACTCTTATAGATATAGTCGTAGAAATACCAGAATAGATTGATCTCCACAATGTTTCAGAAGTGGAGACTCCAAATGGTTCCATTATTTGTTTAAAGTATTTCACTTGTTGGTTAATCAGTGCGTCGCATTCAGTCAATAGATGTTTTAATGTCTCTACTTCCTCCTCCTGAGTACAAAACCGACAGAACTTTAGATCTTGATTAATGGGCTTCCGGCGAGCCATCACTTGTCTCGTCGGCCACAAATTAAGTCATAGACGGAGTAAATCATTCCGATGACTTATAGATGGAGATGTGATCAGATAACATTCCGGGAAAACTGTGCTTTTTCATTGCCATCAGGTTTGGATCAAAGTCACAATATTTAGTACATTTTACTCTTGTAAATTCCCTGTCCAGGGCAAATATCCTTGTTTTAACTTGGATCGGATTTTGTAAAAGTATGGGTAGAAAAACCTCTGCTGATGCAAGCACATGGATGACTTGACTTCGCCATTTACATATGAATTTGTCCTTGGAAGAAAAGACATAGGACGCTAATGTGCCCAATACTGTCACTGAATTTAGGGCCAACAAACATTTCCTAAACATGGCTACAACAAGCCATATATATCTCATATAAAGGGATATCAGACCTATTTCATGCCGAATTAATGGCAGAGGTGTAGAAATCGGAAGATGTAAAACTCCACGCCAAAACTTCCCTTGCAGAATAGACCATAATTGTTCATTAAGTATTGGTTGAGTTTCTGAAGAGTACAGTAAAACAGGCAATGCTTTCTGATAATAATACATAAGTAATGGAGCAATGGTAAACTTGTCATACTTCCTCTGTATTATCTTGGCTTGGTGAATGAAGGTTGTCACTTCATCCTGTTGTAATTGCTAAAATACAACATTGCGTTTCTTTGTAACTATTTCAGCCCCTAAATATGTGTAGTGCTGTACCATCTGCAATTTATACCCTTTGAGGTCACATAGAAAAGATGTTTTGGTAATCTTTTTGGTCACATTAAACATCATAATCTTGGTCATATCTAGATTTATGTTGAGATAGTTGGTCTCGGTATAAGCTACAACAGCATCCAACGCCTTCTGCAGGCCCCTAGGTGTTTTAGACATAATAACCAGATTGTTAGCATACAGCAGAAATGGAATGCTCTTATTGCCCAGTTTCGGAGGATCCGTACAGATGTTTCTAAATGCCTTACCCACATCCGATATAAAACAATTGAAAAGGGCTGATACAAGCGTACAGCCCTGTCTCAGCCCTCTAAATGTCATAATGGGTTCAGTCAATTTCCCTTCTGCCGTTAATCTTATTTGTATGATGTTTTCAGTGTGCAAGTCATTAATGAGATGCTTAATATGCCTTGGGCAACCCTGTTGAGTTTTTTTTTTTATTAATAACTCTTGAGAAACCGAGTCGAACGCTGCTTGCAGGTCTATGTAGGCCATGTATAGCGGTTGTTTCACAATTTTGTGATGTTCTATTATTGATGTTAACGTCAAGAGATTAACACATGTTCCCATCCCAGCAATAAACCCGGTTTGGAAGGGATCTCTTGATCCTGAATTCAGCGTCCATTGTTGGAAATCTCTGAATATAAACCTCAAACAGCTTGCCCGATACATTTAGCAGTGAAATTGGTCTGTAATTACTCGGCAGGGATCGATCACCTTTTTTAAAGATTGGAATGATTGTAGCTGATATCCACGTAGTTGGTATTTTATTAGTGATTATGACCTGCTTAAAGATAAGGGTTCCCGCCAAGATGTTTTTAAGGGTTAGTATTTTTTACCATAAAACAGGGTTTGTTTGAACACAAAATTGCTCATCCAATCCGGACCCGGGGCTCGCGAGTTGTAGAGCGTATTTATGAAAAACAACACATCTACTTCCTCAATTTTGAGCCCTTTTTGGTTTGGGCTTTCCGAAACCAGAGAACTCATTTCACTCTTCCTTCTGATACGTTTTAGTGAAGTATGAGACCAATTCTCTTTCGTTGACCCCATTTAACGGGACAGATTTTTGGGTCGCAGTGTTACCAATGTTAATCAGTGCCCAAATCTGACCCATGTTTTTATTTAGTGCACTATTTACCATGGCCTCTCCATCTATTTGTATCATGTGCCTTTGATGGGATCGAAGCCAGTTTCCAGACAAGTCGAATTCAAGATCAATTTTTTATTTTTTCTTAGCAATGTTTTTTTTCTTGCACTACTGCATCAAATTCGTGACATGGTGATGATGAGCTAAGTTTCGCTCAGTATACGACACACGATAGAGATGGAGAAACAATGTATAATCCCTTGAAGCTTCTTGACCATCATGATAGGTACCTTTTACGTTGCTATAAAAGTCAGACATAGTATGCATGCTCCACTTCAACCATGTTCGGGCATTGTTTACTGTTACAGAATGAGAGAAGATTTGTACAACCTCTTCATCTACTGAATGGTTTACAAGACATTTCATGTTCAACACATTGTGATCACTATATGGCTGTGGATGTATGTGAAAGCTCAGAGCCTTATTGAATGTGTCTGGATCGACAAAGACATAATCAATTATCGAGGAACAAGCTCCTCTTGATCAAGTAGCGTTAGGAATCGTGTCTCCTGACAGGGATCCATGCACATCACCAATCCTCGTTCTTTAATGATGCGTACTCACCTCAGGCAGGCTAGATTAAATTGAATGTTATTAGCTGGTAACAACTGCAAATTTAGATCTCCTACCACAATCACAGCCGTTATTTCCAAAGACTCCAAAATGGCATTTAATAACATTTCTAAGTCTAAGTGAAATGCATCATCCGAAATTCCCTTGGGGTTTCGATAGTTATTAAGAATAGCCATTACTCCCCCCGGATATTCTAGCTTTACCAATTGTAAAAAAAGGTTTGGAGCTAACCATGGAGAGAGATGCCACCTCTTGTGATTCTTGATTGCAACCATTAGGCCAGATGACGGTCTGCCTCATACAGTTACTTTTGCTGCATGCAAGATGATCGTATGATCTTCCCATATTGGGATTTGAAGCAGCCAAGTTTCCTGTAAAATTATGATATCATGGGAAGCTAAAATGTGTGCACTTGAACCCAATATGTGAGAGTGCCCACATGTGTTCCAACTAATCATTGAGAAGGCATTTCTCTCTTGCTTCAATATTGGTTATAAGTTATGAATTCGCTTTCTCACTGGTTTTGCACAAAAGATTTAGTTTTGTTACCCAAGTTCTTGTTTGAGTTGACACTTTGCTCTTGCTCATAATTAACCATACATCTGCCCTTATTTTCCAGACGTATAATACCCTCTGAGTCCATACTGACAGGATCTCTGGCTAGCACAAAACCTAAGGCAAACATCTCCATTCTAGCTTGCCATAGTGCATTTCTAATCACATTAGATTGAATCCATAGCCTTACAATGGAGGAATTGTTTTCTTGGAAAAATTCGAAGTGGTCTATGTCAGTGGTTGATATATCTTGTAAGGTTCCTACTTCCTCATAGATCGTTAGTATACTTGTTTGATTCAGCACATAATTTGGAAAGGGAGCTGGGCGACATTTTAGAATGAGCCTATGGTACATGTCCCATTTTAAAAAAAAATTATTTTAGAGTTGTTACCCAGCATAGTGCCTTGTAACAACCCTTTGGAGTTGCTCTGATGTTTTTGTTTCGTGTCCTTCTCTTGTCTTGCGTTAACAGGCTCAGAAATGGATTGTAGAAACTTTGATTGTATATGCTCTACTTTAGAATCAACATTGGACAACAGGTTTTGCTTGACCATGTTGGGTCCAAAATAGTTATCTAAGGCCCTAGCAATTTGATCTTCTATACAGTGTGACTCTTGCTGCCAGTGTATATGTGAGACAGTAGTCCCTTTCTCTTTGTCTTGCTGGGTCTGTTGGCTTCACACCTCATGTCTGAAAGTGTCTCGCGGCGTGAGTGCCTTTGTTCGGGGGCACCCTTTGGAGTTCCACTCGACCGCTGGCAACCATCAACCTTGGTTGTATATGTTGTTTTGGGTCAATAGGTAAGAGCGACTGGGATGGATGTAATTGTAGCGCTTCCTGTTCATATAATGCTATCTGTGCTCTGGTATTGTGTTGGGCTTCTGGTTTTTTAATTAAAATTTGTTCGGTGCAAGACTGCTTTGTTTTGGCCGTACTCAACACCGACTCCAAAATTGAGCTGATGCATCGGTTTTGAATCTGTCTATTTATTGAAACAGCAGCTAGTTGCTGCAATTCAACATACTTTTTGATAGAGTTCTCAATTTGAGCTCTGACATCCACCAAAACAGAGAATTCTGCATCATTGTGCTTTGCAGGTAACACCTCCATATTGCGATCACTTGCAATAACAGTATGAGTCCCACTTTGCTTTTCGGGCAACACATTAATCTGACCACTGCTTTGTTTCATGGTCTGCAACTCCTCCATATTTAAACCGGATTTGGGAGAAGTATCTTCCACCCATATCTCAGTTTGTTCAACAATAGGACACACTGCCTTTAGACAGGTTGAACTTGCCTTGTTTTTGGGTGCTTCTACAACTGCAATCGTAGCAATCGGTTCATTCAGAGGAGGATAGTCAGAAATGACAGTTTTGACACCCTGACTCTCATTGGTTATCATTTTTCTTTCAATCTGTTTTTTTTTTGTGTCGAGTAAGATTTGGGGATTGATTTTAATTTTGGCATAAACTCAGGATCTTTCTCCACTGTCACAGCCACACAACGTAAATGATAGTGTTCCTCCCAATGGGCTGCTCAAAGGGCTCAGCCCCACAGTCACAGCCTCACTGCGTCAATTGTGAACAGTGCTCCTCCCAGTGGGCTGCTCAAAGGACTCAGCCCCACAGTCACAGCCTCACTGCATCAATTGTGAACAGTGCTCCTCCCAGTGGGCTGCTCAAAGGGCTCAGCCCCATGGTCACAGTGTCAATTGTGAACAGTGCTCCTCCCAGCGGGCTGCTCAAAGGGCTCAGCCTCGCAGTCACAGCCTTACTGTAGAAGTAATACTCAGCTTTTTCACTCAGAGGTTGATTATTTATAATAGTGCTCGAGCAAACTTCATCAGTGAATTAGGTATTCCAAAGTCAGAAACGCTCTCAGGCAGACAAAGTAGACGTTTGTACGTAAACTCCTTAGTCTTCTATGAATAGTTTTCAGAAAAGAAAAGAAGAAAACTCCCCCGCAGATTTTCTAAACATGATTGTAATGGTAATCGGCGGCTTTTTTTTTTTTTTTTTTGTTGCCACCTGATAAAGGAGCTAACAGCCTCTCGCCGTATTCCGTACACCAGCCATACTATTCGCACGCCATGTTAATGCACTTACTGATTGTTCTGTCCCCCGGCAGCCGTCCAAGCCGAACAGCCAAACAGCAGTCTTTGAAGAATAAATAACTCGCCCTTTGCAAACTCAGGCTTAGTGCCGCAAGGGTGCCTGGGAAATTGTGTTAAACCCCTCCCACTTCCTGCATGGGCGGAGCTTAGGCACAAAGGGGGGGCCAAATAGCGTGACAGCGCTCGATTTGCAGTTCCTCTCGTTGTCCTCCTGCTGCAGCTGCTTCCAACTTCACCACACAGGGAGCAGCCACAGGCAAACAGAGCCAAACAACAGTCTTCAAAGAATAAATAACTCGCCCTTTGCAAACTCGGGTTTAGCCATATCCCATCACATGCTGGCCTCTTAAACCCCCTGGCCCTTGGCCGAATTTCTTCTGCAGGGTGCGGACAGCCAGGCAGTTCTGGTTCTTGCAGTATTGGTCAGAAGTCTCAGAGGGATTGATTCACTCCTCTCTTATGTTGCATGCTTACAGGGAGTCCCAAACCTTTTTATAGTTCTGGGCTTTCCGGGGTCCTAAACTCCATGGCTAAACAAGTCCTTCAGTTCCTTAAAAAGGCCCTGTGGTTTCTCCTAGAAAGTATGGATGGTGACCAGGAGAGAGACTTAAGGATCGATCTCTCTTTTCTAACAGGTTGTCTGTAGAACCATCCCCCTCCTCTCTGAGCTAGGACTAGGCTCACTGACTGCAGCTGGATCCTCCCCCCACCAGCTGGATCTGCCTAGGGTCAGATGAGAACCTTTCTACTCTGGCTGACTGGACTTTCAAATCACCTCCTCTTTCTGACTTTGCTGTTCCTCCTCCTTGGTTGAACTCTGGTTGAGGGTTTGTACTTGTGGTTGCCAGGTTTTGGAGGGCTAAAATTGGCTGTTGTTTCCAGCCTCAACTGGGTTAAGTTGAGATTCAGCGGACTGGACTAAAGCTGTATCAAGCCCGGAGGCTATTTGGGATTTTGTGTGGGTAGCAAAGAGCAAACGTTAGGGTGTTTAGTTGCCCAGGATGTTGGCAATTATTGGGCGAGGTCACAGATTTGTGGACAGTATTACCAAGTCCATGGACCTGGATGGATCTGCGAACATTGCAGAGCAAATAAATAGTTGGTCTGTGAAGCCACAGGCATAGGCCAAGTCCATGGTAGGGGGTCTTGTGATGGGGAAAAATTCAGAGAGAACTCAGCATGCCTGCATTGCCTTAGTATCACTGTCCCCTGCCATCCATGTGTGGATTGGTGGGTAGCCAGTCAACCTTTCACATGCCAACCTCTGCGCGTATGGCAAACCCACCATCCATTACTGAGGTCAGGCAGTGGACTTGATCATGCCAATGCACACAATACTTGTCATCAATATTTGTAATATTGGCCCACATACAATGTATCCTTAGCTATGGGATAGCCTGTGTCTAAGTGTCATATACCGCACATTTATTTCTTTGTTTCACCCCCCACCCCCCATCTCTGATTGTCCGAAAAGCAAATTTATTGCACATCTACACTCTCTCCACAGTTTGGTGCTAGACGCACACTACACAGCCTGTGTGAAAGGTTTTAGCTAACCCAAGCAGGTCAAGTCTATCTACTGTCCTGCATAGTAGGCAAACAATGCCATCCCCAAGATGGCACTGGATGTACAGTGCTATGCTTAAGATTATAAGCACGCATTCTGTCCGGAGTTTATCAAAATATGTCATGGACCCTGACACAGTACTATTTGTATTTGTATTTATTGAATTTTATATAGCGCTTTAAGCCAAAGAGAGTTAGATGAAACAACAAGAATACATAAGAAGCAATATAAAAGTCATGAGTGAAATAACCAAGAACAATATGCAGAACAATTTGCTGAGATCATTGGAAAACCTGAGTAGGGTAGAGCAGAAAGGGAAATAGTAGAGAACTGTCAGGAGGGGGATTGAAGTAGGTGGGATTTTAAGGAGGAGAGGAAAGATGAATTTGTGGAGATGGAGCGGATAGGGAGAGGGAGAGAATTCCAGTGGAGTAGGGCAAGGAGCTGGAGGAGCGGAAGCGGGAAGGGGCGCATGGTGCTGGTGGGACAGTAAGTAGGAAGTGATCAGCAAAACGGAGCGGGCGAGAAGGAGAGTAGAAAGATAGGAGGGGGGAAAGGTAGGGAGGGGCAAGAGATTTGAAGACGAGACTGAGGAAGTTGAATTTGAGTTGGGAGTGAAAGGAGAGCCAGCCAAGTGAGGAGAGTGAGGAGGAGATAGTCATGTGGGTAGAGGAAACAGAAATTATGGATGGCAGAGTGGTAGAGGGATTTAAGGGGGGTTAGATGTGAGGTGGGGAGGCCAAAGACGAGAGCTGAAAAGTAGAAGAGACGAGAAAAGTTTAGGAAAGAGTTTGGTGGCGTGAAAGGTGAGGAAAGATCGGATTTTGCGAATGTTATAGAGATGGAAGCGACAATCACGAGAGGCAAGAGAGATATGGTGAGCAAAGGAGAGGTTTGAGTCGAAGTGGAGGCCAAGATTGCGGGTAGAGGCAGAGATGGGGAGTTGGAGGGGGAAAGAGAATAGAAGGAGGCGGGGAGGGGGGGAAGTGTGTTGGTAGGAAGGAATAGAACTTAGTTTTGTCAGTATTTAAGGTCAGAAAGTGGGAGGACATCCCGGATTTGATAGCAGTGAGACAGGAGGAGAGTTTAAGGTGGATGTCGGGAGTGAAGGAAGATAAGGAGAGGAAGAGTTGGGTGTCATCGGCGTAGAAGTAGTGAGAGATACCAAAGGAAGAGATGATTGGGGCTAAGAAGGAGGTATATAGTGAGAAGAGAAAAGGGCCAAGCACAGAACCTTGGGGAATGCCGAAGTCAAGGAAGTGGGTAGGGGAGATGCTGCCCCCCCCCCCAGGAGATGGCAAAGGAGCGATTGGATAGGTAGGAGAACCAGTTGAGGACGGAGCCTTTGAGACCAAAGGAGGAAAGAGTTTCTAGAAGTAGGGGGTGATCAACGGTGTCAAAGGCGGCTGAGAGGTCAAGGAGAATGAGAACGGAAGAGTACTTACAGTAGCATGCGGTGAGGAGAGAGTTAAGAACCAAGGTGAGAGCAGTTTCAGTAGAGTGTTGGGGCGAAACCCAGACTGAGTAGGGGGGGGAGAGAGAGGGTGGAGATGAATGCTGAGAGTTGGGAGTAGACGAGGCATTCAAGGAGCTTAGAGAGGAAGGGTAGAAGAGAGATGGGGCAAAAGTTGGAAGCCAGGAGGGGGTCAGTGGAGGGTTTTTTCAAGATAGGGATGATAGTGACGTGTTTGAAGGCTGAGTGAAAGGTTGCGTAGAGAGACAGATGTTGAAAAAGGATTTGAGGTAAGGTATTAGGAGAGGGTAGATTTTGGGAATCAGAGAGGTGGGTAGAGGGTCGTAGAGAGCAGCAGTAGGGTGAGTTTTGGTCAGGAGGAGGGAATCCTCAAGAGTGAGAGACTGGTGTGAAGTTCGACATGAAGGAGGGTGGGGTGGTGGGGGATGGGGAAGGGGGAATAGGAGGGAGAGCATAGAATTTTATGGAGTAAGGCGAGTATGTTAGAGGAAAAGAAGTTAGCGACGTCAGAGGGTGAAAGAGGAGAGTCGACAGAGTGGTCAGGGGTAGGAGGAGAGAGAAGGTGAGTGAAAATTTGGAAGATTCAGCGGGGGTGGGAAGATTGAGATTGGAGGAGATTAGAGAAGTAGGATCGTTTGGCTGAGCTGATACAGGTGTCATAGAGGGTGTGGTAAGAGGAGTAGGCGGCTTGGTCGGCTGGTGAGCAGTGTTTAAGCCAGCGTCTTTCAAGGCATCAGAGAAGGCGGTGCATGGATAGAAGGTGTGAGGAAAGCCAGGGTTGGCCGGGTTTACGGGAAGGGCGGAAGGGAGTGAGAGGGCATAGTTGTTAAAGACTGGGTAGAGTCGATAAGGCATCATTTGCAGAGAGAGAAGAAAAGTGAGTAAGGGGGTGGGAGGAGATGCAGATGTCATAGAATTGAGAGGGATTAAAGTTACGGAGGTCGCGTCAGAGAAAGAGAGGGAGGAGGGGGAGGAGAGACAGGGGGAATGAGGTAGAAGTAGGGTAGGGCGTGGTCGGATAGATAGTTAAGGAGGGTGGAAACCGAGGAAGGGGAGAAGGAAGAGACAAAAATGAGGTCGAGAGTGGGTGGAGGAGAGATGGAGGTTAAAGTCACGAAGTACAATTAGGGATGTGGGACTGGGGAGATGAGGGTGAGGAGGTGGTTGATGTCATCATAGAAGGATGTGAGGGAGCCAGGTGGACAGTAAATGATGCGTGAGGAGAGGTGAAGATTTTATACAAGTATTCAAAGGAGGAGAAGGCAGGGAGAGGAGTTGGACAGGAGGTCGATAGGCACTTGGGGTGTAAGAGAAGACTGATGCCGCCTCCGCGGCCAAAAGAGCAGCAGATGTGAGAAAAGGAAGAGAAGGAAGAGAGTGAAGCGGGAACAGTTGAGTTGAAGGGGGGGGATCCAGTTTTCAGTGATGCATAGGAAGTGAAGGTTTAACCGTAGAAACAGGTCCAGAACAGCAGCAGTCTTGTTACAGAGAGATCTTGCATTCCATAAGGCGATGTCGATGACGCTGGAGGTTTCAACAATAGGGGGATAGATGAGTTGGGCTAGTGAGTTGGGATAGATGGGCATTGGGACAAACGGGGTGGGATAGTGAGGGAAGGTTAAGTGTAGAGATGGTCATAATGATGAGGCAGAGGGTTTTGAGGAAAGGCCAGGGAGTGGAGTGGGTTGTGGGGAGAGAAAGTGGAGGGAAGTGGTAGTTGGAGTTGGGCATACCTAATGGTGCGATAGGAGCAGGTAAAGGCGTGGCAGGTGTGATGGGGGTTGAGAGTGGGTTAGTAGGGTGATAGCATGGGCGGGAGAAAGTGAGGTGGCTCTTGCTGTATGTCACTGGAGTGTGTCAGAGAGATGTCAAGGAACAATGCGGTGGTGGAGTGTAGAGAGTGTGGGAGATTTGGGTTAACGGAGCCTTGTTGGACTAGAGAGATGATGGTGGAAGGGTTGCAAGCAGGAGATTGTCACAGACGTGGGTGCGAAGGTCGCAGACCAGACAGGTGACAGTTGAGGAGGTGCAAGCAGAAAAAACGTTGCAGCAGTAGGAGAGAAGGTCACAGTGTAGACTTCCAATGCCTCTGTGTCTGGAAGTCAAACGGGCCAGACCTCCAATGCTTCTGTGCCCTGGGTGGTGACAGTGGGATGGAAGAGCTCGTCGGGAAGGGTTAGGTGGGAAGGGGTGAGCGCGAGTGCGCAAGCGATGATAGCGGATACGTAAAGTCTCACAGGTTCCTCAATTGCTGACTAAGGTGCAGTTACTGGCTTTGTGTGCACACTGGGGTAAAACCACGAAGGTAGCAGTGAGTGGAGGGATGTGCAGGTTTCCCAGGAAGTGTGAGAGTGAGGATTGTGGACAGACAGTCTCACAAGTTCCACAAATTGCTAACTCAAGAGCAGTTGCTGTCGCTGTGTGGTTACTGGGGTTAAAACCACAGTGGAGGAGGCGGTGACGGGTGGGACATGCAGCTTTCCCAGGAGGTGGAATTAGGAGAGCGTTGGAGCTCACGCCTTGGGAGTGGCGCTCCTACCTAGGCCCTGTCCTGCCTGCAGCATCGGGCGGTGCAGCAGTGGGGTGGTGAATACTGGCACAGTGAAGACTCAGAGAGCAGTGCTTCGTCCAGGGGGCTGCTAGAAGGGTAGTCAGCCGAAGTTGATTGTAGCTGGCAAGTCTGCATCCAGTAATTGGTACAGTTGTTATACCCGACGATCCGTACTTAGAGACAGGGCAGGAGGTGCAATCAGAAGAGCGTTTGGGCTGCTGACTGTGGGAGTGCCTAGCTCTGCCGGGGCCTACGTGCAGCATTGCGTGTTGCCGCAGTGGTGTGGACGATATTTCCTACAGTGAGGAGCCGAAGTGCAGAGCTTCATCCAGGGGTCTGTTGGGAGGAGGGTCAGCTGAAGTGTTTGTACCTGTCACGTCTGCCACCAGTGACCAGCCCAGATATGCCCAACGATCCGCAATTAGAGACAGGGGCTAAAACGCTCAGGCCAGTTCGCGGAACAGGCTCGGGGTGGAAGAGGCTTTGCCGAGTGCCTGCAGCGGTAGATCACGTTCACACACTGCGCTGTGCTGGCTTGGTGGAGTGCTTCTTAAGCAGTAGAACTCAATCACGCTCTGCCACGTTAGATCTTGTATAGGCGGGAGTAGTGATGATAGTCGCAGGAGGCTGGAGCAGGAAGAGTGACCTAGGAGAGGTGCACTGGGTCCGCCATGTTGGCGCTCACGCGGCTGGAATCTGAAAGCTGCGTTCAAGTGGAAACGGTCTGCGGTTATTAAGAAAACTTGGACCAGAGGTGTCCAGTATGTTTATGAGCAGAAACGCGCAGAGAAGGAACAGGAAATTGTAGTAAATATTGTTCTCAAGCAGATTGAATCAGTCTGAGTGGAGGAGACGCCGGATCAGGCTTCGGTGCTTCTGCACCCCCTGGTGGTACTGGTATATAAGTGCTATGCAACATCTAACCGAGTGTGTTTATGCATAGGTTAGACCTGAAAAACGAAAATTGCAGGTTGATGATATACACCTGAAATACCTGTTTAAGGTGGCAATTTCTGATTTTTGCAAAAAGCAACAGGACTATACATATGCACTTTGGGGGGTTGTTTGTAATCACAACAAGGAGAGAATGCTTTGTCTTCCTGATATCTAAAGAATGTGTTGTAATGTAAAAACACAATTAAAGAGCTTATAAATACGATCGTCCATTTTGCAAGCAGATACTGAGGTATCCTTTTTTATACTTTGGACAGATGTTCATCTATTCAGGCCACATATTTTGTAAGTAGGGCTTGCCTTCTCCCATACATTTACTGATTTTGACACATAAACAGACATAAGTAACTGTTTCCCTCCAGTATTTATTTGTAAAAAATGAAAAAGTGGAAACATATGTACCTGTGGCTTCTAGAAATAAACAATAAACACATTATAAGAAAAAAAAGGTGAAACTGAACTCCACCAAAACCACCTGTCACTGAAAGAGCAGATGGTGGATGAACCTTAACCTGCAAAAGCAATATTTCAAAAACTAAAGCCATCCAAATCATTCCAATAACCAGCCTGTTTGTGTGATGGGTGACAGAAATTTAATATATTAAAACATTTAAATGAAACCTTTTAATGCACGTGTAACTTCAAAAAGATTATTGATAGAGACATAAAATATATATGATTGTTTGAGTTTTGTTGAGCTCTTGTAGAACTTCTATTTTTCATATAAAGCCCAGTATGTGAAAAACATTTGATATTGTTGCCTCTTTTGGCTGCAGAAGCTTTAGGATTATTGAAATGTAAACATGATGGGCTCATAAATAAATAATATAGAGGTTTTGGTCTAAAGTGTCAAATATGGTATTGCCTAATCATGTTTTCAAGAGGGGTGACAGTAACGTGATAATTTACCAAGGTGGAAGAGCGGTATGTAATTTGCTCTTTTTTTTTTTAATTAAAATGTAGTTTATTTATAAAATTTTTCACTTATACAAGGCGAGAAAAGAGTAGAATATCAAATTCTGAATGAGACTATTTTCCAAGTTCTAGAACGTTTTGGAGGAACAGGGCAATTGTGTAGATGTATTTATTATTCTGCCTGTTCAGTAGCATAGTCCATCTTTCTTCGGGTTCCATTTGTTGTGATGAGAGATTAAAGTATAGACCGAATCGTTCTCTTTGGCTTGAAAGTAAGGGGCATTTCATCACAAGATGATAGAGAGTTTCAGGTGAACCCTGATCATTACAAAAGCGGCAGTGTTGTTCAGTAAAAGGTATCAATCTTGCAGTGGCTAGGTTGGATCTTGTTGGTATGGTGTTTAATCGTATTTTCATATACGTTGTTCTGATGCTGATGTCAGGAAAGATTATCAGGTATTTTGGTAGTTCATGGATTGATCGAATATCTGTAGCACAATGGAGGTTTTGTTGGTAGGTTTTTTTTAGTTGGATCGTTATTAAGCAATCATTGCGCATGAGTTTTGTTTTGGCATGTTGCGGACGGAGAGTTAATAATTCCTCAGAAATGTTTTCGTTGATCATTTCTTGTTGGAGCTTTAGTTTCCAATCTTATAGGACAGCGTTGTTATGTGTTTGGATGTAGTCTAAAGATTTGTAAAGCTCAGGTTTTATGATCAGTTAGAATCTTGCAGAGTAGGTCTAGTCATTTGCAAAGTACAATAGAGGCTATTGATTGTGTTGCCATCTTGTGCCTGATTCTTGGCATGGGGTGCGATGGAGGAAGATGTAGAATTTTCCACCAGAATATTGCTTCGTACTTTATCCAGTTTATGGATCTTGCATTAATCATTGCTTCTGTTCTGTAGTTAATAATGGGTATGAATTTGAGTCTGTAGTAGGAGAAAAATATGTTGAAAGAAAATTTTCCGTATTTTTGATGAAGTATGCATCCTTGTCTGGCCAGGGTATGTGACATTTGTTCAATTTTCTTAATCCATTGGTTCTCTATCTTAGATTGGTTTATTAAAATTCCAAGATATTTAAAGGTGGAAACGGTTTCTAATGGTGTTCCGTCAAGTGTGAGGTTTAAATGCTTTCTTTTTTTAATGGAATCTTGGCCAGTGACATTGCCTTCGTTTTTTTAACGTTGATGGACAGTTCATTTAGATTCATATATCCGCTTAGAGAATTGAGACTGGATTGCAGACCGGTTATTGTCTTGTCTAGAAGAATAATGTTGTCTGCATAGAACATCACAGGTAACGGGATGGAGTTGATCTTTGGGGGGTTGGTTACAGTACTAAATAGGTTTTCTTCGATGTCAGCCGTGAAGAGGTTATATAAAGTTGCTGCAAGTGGACATCCTTGTTTTAGCCCATTTGATGTATGGATGACTGATGTAGTTCGCCTTCTTTCGACAATCTAACTGTGATTGATGTTTGAGAATAGAGGAGTTTTATTGGTTCTATGATATGTGTTGGGCATTTACATTATTTCAGTTTTGACCACAGTTTGTTCCTTGATATGGCATCAAATGCCATATGTAAATCGATGAAAGTCGCATATACAGTGGTGTGATTTTTAATGGCTTCGTATTTGATTAAGTTGACGAGTAGAAGGTTGATGTTCGTTCCAACGTTTAGTGTAAATCCCGTTTGCCTAACGGAAAATCTGCCCGTATCTGTTGCACAGTTTGTTAGTTGTTTCAAGAGAGTCGTTGCAAACAGTTTTACGAGGGGATCCAGAAGAGTGATGGGACGAAAGTTTTCTGGATCGTCACGAGGACTCTGTTCATGTATGGGAACTATTGTAGCTGTCCGCCATAAATTTGGGATCTGATTTAGGGTATTGATGAGATGGAGAAGATTACACATGATTGTTGCCCAAGTGTGGGGATCTTGCTTGATGGTCACGTTTGAAGTTCCATCAGGCCCTGGAACCCTTGACGCATTTAGTTGTTGAATCATCGGCATTATGTCTTCATACTCTGCTTTTACTTGCCATTTTTTTTGTTATAGCTGATTTTGAAACTGGTAGATCTAAATGGTGGGGTTTATAGATGTTAGAGAAATTAAGGATCCATTGTTCTTGCGTTACGTTGGCAGACAGTTTGTGTTGGTTTTGGAAATTATTATTTAATAGGTTCCAAAGCTCTCTTGTGTTGTGAGATTTATATGTTTTCATGATCTCCTCCGCATCCAACTGTTGGAGGATGTGTTGTTGGGATTTTCCCCAATTCGTGTAGTTTTTTTTTTGCTGCTGTTTCTTCGTTGTATGTATGGGTGTGTTGTTTCGAGACAGAGGAACAAGTCTCTTTTTGGAAGGGGATCAGTATGCATTGATAATTGAGCTTGTCTGAGTCTTTCAAGTTTGAGTTTTGGAAGGTGTTTGGTAGGGCAGACATCGCTTGCTGTGATATTTGTAGCCTAGTTGTTGTACTGGTCAGTTCAAGAGAGATTTGAGGTGGATTCTGAAGTGTTCAGATCAGATTGTTGCCTTGGATGGCTAATCGGTTGTGGTCACTGTTGTCAGAGTGCAGTGTTTGGACTTTCGATATTGATGTATGTAGGTCTGTTGATAGAAAAATAAAATCAATTATGGCACTTGAATTTCCTCTACACCACGTTGGAATGTTTTTTTTTGTCTCGTCAAGAGCGTGATCGATTCGAATGATGTTGCGAATAGTTATTTCCTTCATCCACTTTCGGGCCTGCATAGAAAGTTTGTTCCGGTTTATCAATGTTCCTTCTGCGGTGTGGAGATGGATGTTTAGATCTCCACAAATTATGAGTTCAGTTTTCTGATGTTTTGCAATTAGTTTATCAATTGATAGAAAGACTCCATCAATTAATGCTTCGTTGGATATGGCTGCTGGATTCCAGTAGAGATTCAAGATGGCAATTAATCTTTCAGATTCAGAAAGTGGTGTATTATCTAGCTTTGTGGTCGTAGTTGGTTTTTTTCTTAGTGTGGTAATCTGGATCCAGGGGTTAATATTTTCTGTACTTATTACGCTCCATGCTGGGGTGTTCTTAATCGGAGTAAGGAGTCCAGAGGCAGGCCTTTCCTGGTTTTTGACAGTTGTCAGATTTAGGTAGGTGAGGAATCCATCACAGCATGGGGTTACACTGAGCCATGTTTCTTGTAGGCAAATGATATGGTAGGTGTGTAGTTCTGGTGCAGGCTGGGAAAATAAGTGAGAATTGTCTCTTGTATTCCATGAGCAAAGTGACCAGGTGTAATCTGTTTCAATTGGTGGTTGAAACACTTGTTGTGTACGATAGTTGGGTGTCATATTCCCTTCTGATTGGTCGATGATCTTGGATAGTGTTTTCTAAGTGTTGTGCATGGTTCTGCTTGGAAACTTGAGTCGAGTAGGTCAAGAAGGTGTTGCTTCGGGTCGGTGATGATTTTCTGATTTGGGTTGGTGTTGTAGAGTTTTCATGTTGCAGTGGCTCTCGTCTGGTAAGTTGGTTGTTGCGTACGTGATGGATGGTGTTCTCTTTTGCACGCCAACAGTTGAAGCCGAGTCTGGAAAGTGAATTTCGCATTGATAAAATGAGTTCCAGGTCGGTTGGATCTCGGAGCTCTATGCAGATTCTGTCCAGGTGGAGATTGTCTTCAAACATTACGATGTTTATGTCTCTAATACAGATCCTGGATAGCTGCGGTAATGCATGGAAAAGTCGTAGCACATTGGTCCTGTTTAAAATTAGTGGGACTGGTCTACTGATGTTATTTTCTATCCGTAGTGTGTAGGTTTGTCTCTGAGTTAGGGGATTGATGAAAGAAGGTAAGGTGAGACTGATATCAGAGAGGCTGTTGGATGAGTACCCGAGGTCATCATTTGAGATTTGTTCATATGTGATTGAGCGGTTTGGCATTATGCTTGCTTCTCAGATGGAGTCTTCTGAGATTTCTTCATAGCTGTAGGACTCCCAAGAGCGAATACTTCTGCAGTATTCGTCAATAACTATGAGACTTGAGTAATTATTATGGTGTGAGGATGAGGATATATGTAAAGTCTGTTGCTCTTAATGAGTAGTTAAGTTAAGTAATGCTTCAATGGTGGGTGTAATGTCATCTGGTAATACAGTGACCGACTTCTTTCTTGTAGTCGATCGCAGTGCACAGTGGGGGTAGATCCTTGGTTGCGTTATCAATGCTTTTTCCAACTCTGTTTGCGTAGGTAGCGTGGGATCTTCTACAATCTTTACGGTATGCAAGAAAGCTTGTGATCCTGTTTGCCTCTTAGGACGATTTTTGTTGCACCTGTTTTGACTTCTGGTGCTTTTTTCGCGTTGGGGAAAATTTGATATGAGTCTGTACTGGTCTTAGTTGGCAGATTTGTAGTTGCTGGCTGTACAATGAAAAGGTTGACAATATACTCTTAGGGGTCATTGTGCAACAGCTAGTTGTAGGGCTGCGTCTACGAGAGGTAAATGTGGAATCAAGGGGACTGGAAAGGGTACTGGAAAGGGTTCTCCAGTTGTTTGAGGAGAACGATTCGGTGGTTGATGCTGAAGGTGTGCTTTTAGCAGGCAAATTACGTCAGATGTTATTTGCGATTTTTCTTTCCGGTCACTTCTAGCAATTTCGAACAGTCTTTGCTGCCAGAGGTTGGATTGTTTAGCTTCTATGTTCAGGCGAGTTTCAATGATATTAATGAGGTTTTCCGTTTGGATATGTTTCGAGTGAATCGTGGCAGGAAGAGTTGCTTGGACACGAATGTCATCTTTCATGTTTTCGTGGAGCTTTAGAAATGGTATCATGGATTGTGAAATTACTGTGATCAACATGTTTTGTAAGTCCAACATGGTGGTCGGTAGCCTGGGGATGTTATGTTCATCAGGACAGCGGTCTACCGATTTTGGGATGGTGTTATCATCCGGAGGCTGTGGGGCTGGTGGTAATTGTTGGTTGTCAGTCAGCTGATGTGGTGTGTAAAACGAATCATCAGGTTCATAAGTGAAATAATTATCTGAGGGCCGTGAGGTATATCTTAATTTTGCTTTCTCTGTTTTTACGTGTGGATTTGCAGAATTGTGTGGGTTAGTTGGGTTTGTAAAGGGGGTTAAGGTAGAATTTGGTTGTTCAATGTTGGTGGGTTCTCCAAATACTTCTTTTCTTCTTTCTGCATTTGATATTATTGATTCTATTTCAGTTATATCCATGGATAATCAAGCAACTTTAGCTGACTCTCTGGTTGGTTATTGTGGAGTCGATACCAATATTTCTTTACGGAATGGAGGCCCGAGATATAACTGATATAAAAGAGCTAGATCGAATGGAAGCCAAATTTTGGAGAAACATACTGCAGCTACCACAAGCCACTCCTGTAGCATGTATTAGATACGAACTTGGTCTTACCTCACTGAAAGCAAGATATCACTGGCAGTTGTGTGCATTTCTAGGAAATGCTTGATGAACATTGGAGCTGATTCAATTTTGGCTGTATTAGCGACATATATATTTAAATCAAATCACCAATTTGCAGTTGTATGGACTACCTACGTCTATCAAATAATGGTTGCAGCCGAAGTAGATTTAGAAACTCTAATACAGAATCCAGTTCGAGCTAAGAAAAAAATCTTTTTGCATGATTGGTTGGTGAATCGCATTGTCTGTTTGCAATACAGAAATTTTAAGAGTCAACTATTTCCGGATAAAAAAATGGGCACTGTTGAAAACTATTTACTAAAATCTCCATCTCCTCAAGTACGCACAGCGATTATGAGAATGCGTTTCAATCTGTGGCTGACTCGAGACATCTTGGCACAGCGGAAACAAATAAAAATGTCAGATAACTTTTGCAGGTTCTGTCAAAAACTAGATCAAAAAGAAACCTTAGAGCACATTATAGTGGAATGTCCTGCTTTGTGTGCAACAAGGTTTAATGCTTACAGAAAACATATATCTGTGGTGGCCAACATACAGCCGAGCTTGAGATGGGCCTATTTGTTAAATTCTGCTAACATGAGCATATTTATTGCATCTATAGAGTTTTTGAACCGTCTGAGCTTGCGCTCTACAAGTGATGCTTGAATTTCGATTGCATTTTTAAAGTAATGAAATATAAAATGGTTTCTATGAATTTTAAAATCATGTACTTTGCAATCAATTCACATGTTTGTAAAAAAGCAAAAAAGTATTCTGAATCATATTTTTGTATTATTCTTGTAAAAATCATTTTTGATTAAAAACAAGAAATAAAAAATAAAAAAAAAATTAAAAAAAATTGTGGAGTCGATTGATATGGATTTGCTCTTATAGATTTATGCTGTGTCCAAGTTCCACTGATGTAGGAGGGATTTTCAGACAATTTAAGGATTAACGGATCTAGCCTCACTGAAACACAAGTGCAAAGCTGTGTAACGGAAATGGTTGGCTTCTAGCACATCTTCTGATAAACTGGCCTGTCGCCTGCTCCAAAGCCAATACTGACTATCCAATCCCACATCTCTGGGGCCTCAAACAACACGGCTGAACTTTTCAAAATCTGTAAGGATCTTGACAATCCTACTGCAGTCTCCATTTCTCCTCTTCCTTCTCAGGCCCACTGCACGGCACTGGCCTCCCATTTCACAACAAAAACCCGCTCTCCTCTTTGCCCCTCCCTCCACTACTGCCTACACTGCCCCCCCTGTCCCCTTGCTCTCCTCCATCTGACTCCTAGCACCTGATGAGGTCACCACCACAGTCTGCTCTATGAAAGTCTCCTCCAAACAGGTGCTTCTCTGCTCCTCTAGAAATATCAAGGACAACATTGCCTCTCATGCTCCTCCTTCCCCCTCCTTCCCTGAGTTCTGTAACCACTCTTTGGCCACTGGCTGCTTCCCTTCACCTCCCAAGTACTCCACTGTGCACACCCTCCTAAACAAATCTGTCTGCTGTACCTTCCTGGCTAACTACTGCCCTATCTCCAATACCCCTTCTAACATCCACCTTGACTCGTCAATCACGGCATCCACTCTCTTCCATGACCTCTGCGCCTCGCTCTCCCTCTCCATTCTGGTCCTACCCACTCGGCTCGACACACTCTTGATACCTTCATCCACACTGATCTTTCACCCTCCCCCGCAAACCTCCCCTCCACTGATCACTCCACTCTCCTGGTCAGACTATTCTCTCCTCTCACCTGGGTCCTCTCGGCCCTCTGACCGCTCCTCCCCTAGCCCTGACAACCTCATTCACAAACATCTGTCTGATGAAACGAGTGTCAGCTGCTGCCTTCGCATTCACCTTCATCCCCCTCTCTCCCCTCCACAGACTCTACCTATGACTCTGCTCCCAGCAACCTCCATCCTGCCATCACTAATACCCTTAACATTCTTGCCCCAGTCATGAGGATCTGCCTCAAACATGCCTCCAAGCGTAATACCTGGTACGACTCTGAACGTGCATCCAACAACACGGCTGAACACTTTGAAATCTGCAAGGAATTAGCCAACCCTTCTGCAGTTTCCTCTTCACCTCTTCCCTCACAGGCCCTCTGCAATGCACTGGCTGCACACTTCACTGCAAAAACTCAGGACATCCTGAACACCCTTGCGTCCCTTTCCCCCCTCCCCTTTCCCCGCCCCTACTGCCTCCTATGGCCTCCCATCCCCCCTCTGCCTTTCTATCCTCCTTTTTCCTATCACACCTGATGAGGTCACCAGTGTTGTTCGCTCCATGAAGGTCTCCCCCAAACAGGTCTCTCCTTGTTCCTCTAGAAGCATTAAAGACAATATTGGATCTCTTGCCCCTGCACTTGCTAATTTCTGCAATCACTGTTTTGCTAATGGATCTTTCCCCGCCTCCCTCAAGCTCTCCCTTGTGCGCCCCCTCCTGAAAAACCTTTTGCAGACCCATCTTGTCCAGACAACTACTGCCCCATATCTGTCACCCCCTCCCTTGGGGAAACTCTTGGAGAAGCTGGTCTTCCCTCAACTGACCCAGCACACAGAACTTGTAGGTTGCCTACATGACCTTCAATCTGGATTCCGAGCATCCAGAGGCACGGAAACTGCTCTTCTGAACACCTGTCAGGAACTGCTCGCATCCTTTGACTCCAACTATCCAGCTGTTCTTATTCTAGTTGATCTCTCCTCTGCATTTGATATGGTCAACCACTCAATCCTCATAAAACAGATCCACGGTACTGTAAGGGAGGCATGGCATCACAAGTATAACACTGACACTAAAGTTACAACTTGTAAAACCTTTATTGACGTTTCAGTGGGGTTTGAGAAACTCTTTTAAACTTTCTTTATTTGACTTGACAACACACCAGAGAACAAAAGGCGCCACATGGCACCAGCAATGAGTAAAAAAAAAAACAGCAACATACATAATAAGCAGCACATCCTGAGTCAATTGCAGCATACAGAGGGTAGAGCAGCAGACCGGTCATTAACAACTGTATCAGGTAAAGACAGCATTTATGGGGACCCCTCGGGGGAGGACAAGACAGAGTTTGAAGGTGAGGCCATGGCGGACAAATAGTCCCGAAACATCCGCCAGATGTCTCTTGGCCTTGAATGTGAGTGTTGCATTGCGTTCCAGGACTCCTCAGTATCATGAGCCCATGTAATTGACCTGAGCCACTGTGCGTAGGTAGGTGCCCTGGGGCGGAGCCAACACAACAATATGCAGCGGACCTCCAACAGCATGCAAAGACCTGCTAGTTTCTTGGAGTCGCGGGCCAGCTGAGGAAGGTCATGGAAAAGGCAGTGCAGCGGGGTGGGGGCAATAGCGTGTTCCAGAATGTCCGAGAGTGTGGAGCAGATGTCCAGCCAGAATTGGGTTGGACGGGGGCAGTACCATAACATATGGACGTAGGAAGCTTGATCCGTGCCACACCTGGGGCATCTGGGAGGAACGCTACAGAACATGCAATGTAGCCTCATTGGTGTATGATGGTATCTGTGTAGCACCTTGAATTGTATTAATTTAAATTTAGTATTATAGGATACATTGTGGGTGTGGCCACACATTCGGGACCATCTCTCGTCAGTGAGCTCAACTCCGAGATCCTCCTCCCACGTGTGCCTCAGTCTTGTAAAGGTGGGGGCTGCCCTATTCTGCAGTAAAGAGTAAAGTCTCGACACCTTACCCCTGAAGGAGAGGAAGGAACAGAGCTCTGCCACTATGGGCTCGTCGGCGGGGTAAGATGGGGAAATCAGGAAATTTTGGATTTGAGATTCTTCCGGAGCGAGGAGTATTGTAGCCACACTGAGGGCCGGCGTTTAAGGGATAGAGGGAGATCAGGCCACTCAATAAAGTTCCCCTGTTCGTAGGCATCGCAGAGTGTCAGGAAGCCAGCATCCGCCCAGCGAGATACCATTGATTGTGGAATATGTGGGACATCAGGGAAGAAGTTCCATAATGGCAAGTCCCCATGGAATGGGTGAAGTGTGCCGACCATTTTCCAGAGTTTAGTCAATGCTAAGGATGTAAGGATGTGCAAGCTACCGGATCTGAGTCAGGGGGTGCTGGTTTTAGGATCAGGGATCCTATCACACGGTCACAGACCGCTAGTTTTTCTAGCGGAACGTGTGGGGGGGGGATCAATGGTATTAAATCAATATGAAGCAAACTGTGATTGGGCTACCACCCAGTATCTGGTGAAATCTGGAGCGCTGAACCCACCAAATTCCTTGGGAGCGGTCAATGTGGACAGTTTAAGGCGGAGAGCCCCCGAATGCCACAAGAAGGTGTTGCTTATATGGCGTAGTGTTCTAAAGAAAGCATCCCCAGACCACACAGGCAGATTTGAGAATCGGTAAAGGAGTTGAGGCAATACCACCATTTTAAGTATTCCAATCCTGCTTGCTAGTGATATGGGGAGTTTGGACCGGCTGGAGGCCTTTTTCAGCGAGGTTAGTTAGGTAAGTCTGGTAATTGTCCTTGTGTAGCTTTGTTGTGTGACGGGAGACTACCACCCCCAGGTAGGTGATGCTGGATGGCGACCAGTTGAATCCACATAAGTCCGAGGGGGGGGGGGGTTGTGGAGTCCATAAGGGGGAATAAGGCCGACTTGGAACAGTTTATTTTTAAGCCAGATATGTCCCCAAAACGGGTCACATCCGCTAGTATAGGGGCGAGGTTGGTGTCGGGTGACCGAATGTACAGAAGAGCGTCATCTGCATAGAGGGAGACTACATCGGATTGGCCGACTGTGCGCAATCCCCTATGTGTATGTGATTGGCGAACCATGTCGGCAAAGGGTTCCATGGCTATAGCGAATGTGAGCGGGGAGAAGGGGCATCCCTGTCGTGTGCCTCTGGATATCTGGAAGGGAGCGGAGCATCTGTCCTCAGTATGAACTCTGGCCGACGGGGCGGTGTAAAGCAGCTTCACACAGGTTCGGAAGTTAGGGCCGAACTTGCATTTCTTGAGAACTCGCCATAGGTATTTCCACGAGACCGAGTCAAATGCCTTCTGCATATCCAGGGTGGCTGCAACCGCCTGTGTGGTCGGCCTGTGTGGTCGGGCTGATTCTGCTGATCACATTGAAGAGCCTTCTCAAGTTCAACGATGTAGACCTGCCCGGGACAAATAATGTGGGGCATGTATGGGGCTAAGCAGTTGGCCAGCAGTTTAGCGTATATTTTAACATCGCTGTTAATCAAAGAAAGTGGTCGGTATGAGCCGCACTGAGTAGGGGGTTACCCGGTTTGAGGAGTACTGTTATCAGCGCCTCCCGAAGAGATGGGGGGAAGAATACCCCTCTCTACGATTCCTCCCATAGGGCCAATAGGTGTTGAACCAGGAGAGACTTATATCGTTTATAAAAGTCCATGGGGAGCCCGTCCGGGCCAGGGGCCTTCCCTGATGCCAGCGACGCAATGGCCTCGTCAAGTTCCTCAGAGGTGAAAGGCCTCTCTAGGAAGATGCTGGCGTCAGCAGACAGTACTGACAGGGGAAGATCCTCTAAGTAGGAATCAATTTCCGGAACCTGGGGGCCATCGGCCTCCGAGTACAGGGGGGTGTAGAACAACCGAAACTGAGAATTGATATCCTGTGGGGAAGTGGCGAGCGAGCCGTCAGGCCTCATTATTGCCGGGATATTGGGAGCTCCAAATTCTCGGCGCAGTAGCCTGGCTAGCATTGGACCGGGACGCTCTCCTTCCCTGTATTTCCTTACCGCCTGAGGGGATTCTAGGAATTTAACCTCTCGCTGGGCGAGGTCGCGAAACCTGTCCAGCTCCGAACCCAGTGCCGCAAGAGTGGTTGGGGAGTGGTCTTGGGCATATTGGGACTTGAGGATAGCTAGGGCCGATGCGCTAGCGGCAATGTCAGCACAGATTCCCTTCAGGATGCTGCAACCTTTGGAGATGGCGATCCCTCTTGTGTACGCTTTAAAGGATTCCCAGAGGACAGCATGCAATGTTACTGAGTTTGTGTTGATTTCAAAGAATTCCTCAATGGAGGATTCGAGTTCAGTTGCGAAGACCTGGTCGAGAAGCGAATAAGGGCTCAACCTCCACTGCCTAGTTTTTGTCGGCATCCTGACCCCAGTTTAGGGAAATGAGCACCGTCGAGTGGTCTGAAAGCATCCTTGGGAGGATAGCCAGGTGAGACAGGCATCTGACCAGCGTATCCATTATAAGCCATCTGTCTACCTGGAATGAGAATCGTGAACCGAGGAATAAAAAGAGAATGTGTGCGAATCAGAGTCCATTAGGCACCAAACATCCACAAGTGCCAGACGGGGAAGGGTTGTGAGGATAGTATAGGCTGCTTTGGATAGGTCTGGAGCCTGATCTATCTAGGATGACATCCAGTATGGTATTAAAATCGCCTCCCCATAATATCGGGAGCAGGGGGTAACTTTCGAGGAGAGAGGCTAGGTGTAGGTAGAAGTCGGGATCGTCGATATTGGGGCCATATACATTCAGTATGGCTATCTCCTTGTGGAGCAGTTTGCCAGTGATAAATACATAACTGCCCAGAGGGTCTATGTGCGAGTGGTGACATGTACATTTCAGGCTCTCGTGTATTAAAGTGAGAGTGCCACGCTTTGCGTAGAGTAGTTGATATAGTATGTCTGGGGCCCCCATTGCTAAGCAAACCCTTCACATTGCTCCGAGCGAGCATGGGTTTCTTGTAGGCATAGGATTTTAACCCCATGGCGTTCCGCATGTAACTGTACCTGACACATCTTTCTGTGATTGCCCAACCCCTGGTTGTTCCAGCTCATAAAGGTCAGGTCATTCTCGTGAGGGTACTGATTGTATTCCTGCAAAGGGGGCACCAGCAACAAGGAGCTAGTCGAAGTGGTAGCATGTGGCCCCCGTCTATGTGCTCAAAATGTGCTGCCATGGTGCATGCAGCGCCTCCGTTGGCCGTCAAGACTTTTTTAACCATAACATCCCCCCCTACCCACATCCCTCCCCCAATCAGAGGGACGAAACCCAAACCAAACCATATCAACCAAGAACTTCTAGGCATCAATGCCTGGGGGACTGTCAGCTAGCCGGGCAATGGCGCACCGGACTGGGGAGAGCGTGAGGAGATTATGCAATACGATAGTATTAACCAGAGTGTTCGAAGTAGGCACAAGGAGTAGAGGGGCCATGGCCAAAGGGGAGGAGGGCAAGTGAAGCCAGTGAAATGCAGCCATGGGCCCTGATGTTTCATCTGGGGGGCATAATGTAGACCCGGAGTGGCAGAGGGCGGCACAGGGGCCCAGGAGCCAACCATCGGGAGTCTAGAAGTGATTATAGAATAGTTACCCAAGATGGGGACTAGTCAGGGAGTAAAATGCCTCTGAATACTATGAGTCAGTATGGCCAACAGGGCCACATTTGCAAAGGATCAAAGAAGCAACGTGAACAGAACCAACAACTAATAAACTTCATCAATAAGATGCCATCACAGGGGGACACGCCAACGGGGGTCCCGAATGTGGCTTAGGTACAACAGTAAGCAGAGTGGGTGTACATCTCCTATTGACGGTAAGAGGTTCAACCCGGAATATGTTTGTCTATAAACTTGGAGGCCTCTTCTGGGATAGTGAAGAAGAATGTTTGGTTGGAGTTTTAGATTCTCAGCTTTGCGGGAAAGAGCATAGAGTATTTAACTCCTAAGTCTCTGAGTCTCTTTTTTACAGCCAGGAAGGTTTTGAGCTCTTGCTGCACAGCCACGGAGAAATCCGGGTACAGGTCTATCCTTGCTGCATCAAGAAGCAGCTCCCCCTTAGCTCTGGCCGCTCGCAGTATGGCATCCCGATCACGAAAATTCAGGATTCTGGCTATGATGGGGCGAGGAGGTGATCTAGGTCTGTGTTTTGCGGTCAGGGAGCGGTGTGCCCTTTCTACCGCAAATTGTGCCGAGAGCCTAGGGTGGTCCAGAAGTGTTAAAAGGATGCGTTCCACGTATTCCTCCATGGGCTCCTTAATGTTGTCCTCGGGTACACCTACAATGCAGAGGTTATCCCGTCTAGAGCGAGATTCGAGATCGTCATTTTTCTTCTCCACTGCCAGGACCCGACTGGAGAGAGTGGTCACCGCAGCGCGAAGGGAACCCGGGTCATCCTCAGCAGTGCCAACCCTTGTTTCAATCTCGACGGCCCGGCTGTCCGTTCTTTCGATATGGGCCTTTATAGATGAAATGGTGCCATTCATATCGTCTAACTTAGTATGCAGCGTGGTGAAGCCTTCGCGCATGTATTCCAGCATTTTCTGTGAGTCATCAGGGGCCAAAGATGTCGAGACGGTAGGCGATTCCTCTGGAGGCACAGTCGGCGACCTGGAGGGTTTCTTGGCAAACATGTTCAGTGAGCTCTGCTTCTTTCCAGCTCCCGCTCCCTTGGTCATGATGGCAAGTAGGGTATGATCCCACGGCGCGCAGAGGGAACCAGCTGTCAGGTATATCAAGTTCCACTTTTGGTGAATGCCTGGGAGGGGTTGACAAAGGGATGATGATGAATGATGCTGGTTGCAGCGCTAGGGTGATCTCCTCTGGTCAAGTGAGGTCCGCAGGGTGCCCCGCGCAGCCACAGGGGGGCTGCGCTATGATGAAGCCAGAGAACTGCACTACAATGGTGTAGTAGGATATGGCTCGGAACAATAGTGGCAGGGGCAACGAGAATCGGCCTAATATGGCACAGGGTATGATCCTCTCAGTCACTGTGGACAGTCACAGGCGGGGTAATCCTGGTGGCAAGGGAGGGCCCAACTTTAAACAGGAGCGTGGGAATCGATGAGACAGCGGAGTGCGACCAGTGGATTGCGGAGTTAGCCCAGCAGGATTAAACAGGCGCAATGAGGCAGTGAGATCCCATAAGATTTTAGCCTTACAGATTATTGTACGTTATTCCGTGGCTGGTGAGATCCCACAATCAAGACCAGACTTAGCACTGCACTGCTGTGAGGTCGATGTAGCCAAATGTTCGTAAACCAGGGGTGGAGGCATGCAGTAGAAGTGTTTAATAGGTGCGCCTCCAACACAGGTTCGAAATCCCCAGCAAGGGCACGAGTGAATAGGGCGCCAGTAGTAGGAAGTAATGATGGCGCGCGGTACCAGCGCAGTCGAGGCGGGGGCCCAGGGATCACAGGTGAGGGAGCAGCAACGCTCCGGGTCCCCGTCTCAGGGGCCCCAGCACCGGCCTGCGCAGCCCAGATCAGGCTGAGGGGCCGTAGTCCCAACAGAAGAGGAGGAGGGTGGGCCGTGAAGGGCCTACGTGGCAGCCGAGGATAAGGGCTAGAGCCCGCAGGAGGCGGTCACACTCCACCCCCCGCACCCTCTACCTTGCAGCAGGCATGATCCAGTGCACCTACGGAGGGGCGGCAGGGGGGAGGCAGACGATGTGCGGGTGGGCGGTGAGCCACGGTCGGCAGGCAGCGGCACAGGTAATCTCAGAGCCCAAGTGTCGCTGAAGTCGTCGGAGGGCACAGCCGCGGCAGACGCGCCAGGGCCGACAGCCCGCAGCAGCCCGCCGAGGTGGCAAGAGGAGCGGGGGCCAACCTCGTTGGTCGCAGCAGCTCGGCAAGCTCGGGGGACTTGACGCCCTTCCCCCACAGTAGGCTGTGACGCCGCGCCCCCAGATGGCTGGGAGAGGTACGGTCTCAGGAGCCGCGGGCGGGGAGAGTAGGCAGCAGGAGTTCCAGCAGAGACGGGATTCACAACTCACCGCCGAGGGCGCGTTTATCCCCAAAACTTCACAGAGATGCGGCGGAGAGTGTTATAACGAGGCACCGTTAATCTCAGACGGATGCAATGGAGTTGAAGGCATGAACGTGAAGCTTCTTTGCTCTCCCGGTCCGGAGCACAACAACTAGGCGGCCATCTTGCTTCGGCGCAACAGCGCCCCACCCAAACAGTCCTAGTTGTGTCAGCCAAATAACAATGGCCTATACTAACAAAAACCTAATGCAAGCCCTATATCTTGTACAGAAAGAGTGAAAAGGAATATATGTATGCAAAGGAAAGTCAGTGTACAAATATAAAGAATAAATGTGGCTGAATCGGCTCTCCTCCCCACGTCGAACAGCATGCAGTAAGGCAGTCCATGTAGACAAGATGACACACTCTGGCTCAGGCGCTTAACACAAAGGCAGTTCACAATGTGGATCGAGGCTAGCCTGGCCTTCCACATTAAAGGCTTACTTTCCAATTCCGAAACACAGTTCGCCAAAAAGTTACACTTGTAGGGGTTCCCTTCCCCAAGCTTAACTCATATTCTTTAGGGGTTCCCTTCACCTAACTTATTACACTTTCGGTCTCCCTAAGTCGGGGTTCAGACTGTTTCCTGATGTCGAAGACTTTCGAAAGTGCGTGGCTTTTTTCTACAACCCTCCGCACAACCACTTTGATTTTCCAGCTTTCAACTCACACTCCTATGTTCTTTGCCCCAGTGCTTCTTGGTCTGGGTAGTTCACTGTATTATTCACCAAAGTTCAACGTTCACCTTTTACTTTCCCCTTCTCTCTGGGTTAATTTCAATCACCTCGCTTTTACGATTCATTCACTTTATCGCTACAAACTTTTCACTCTTCACTGAGACTTTCGAGTGGGCTACTTCCTTTCGCCGGACCACTGGGTTACTCACTATAGCTGACTTTACAGCTGTCATTACTTCAAGGTTCATTCACAGGTCCGCCTTTCTTCGCATCTCATCCACACGCATGTAGCCTTCAATTGTGCGATATTATGTTGCCACTTCAATCTTTCTTTAGCACACACCAGTCTCTCACATCGCTTGCCAACTCACCGGCTATGTGCGCTTCTTTATTTTCTTTACTGTCTTACCGTTTACGAGTCAAGGTTAGTACCACAGGGGTAGCTTCGCCTCTCCAACTCTGCCTTTCACCCGGGAGGGTCGCTGGTGTCCTTGAAACACAATGCAGCCTTCTTGTTTGGTATTTGGCCTTCTCCACATATCTTTCGTGGCCTTTTGGAGGCAACAACCTCCTGCAGGGAACTCCTGGGGTTCTCCACCCGTGGCCCTTGTCCCTCGGTCTGTTGCTCTGCTTCATTTTGTTCGCCTTCGCCCCAGAATTACGGCTCTTACACGTGTTCCACCTTGCTCAGAGTGTTTCTTTATGTTCCGTCTTTTATCTGTGTGAGGAGAGCTAATTGGTATCAGATGTATGCACCTAGAGTCAAGTGCCTGACTTTGCCTGACCCAATTAGCGGGACATGTCCAATGGGATGTGTAAGAGTTAGCATTGTTACTCTCATTCTTCCTCAGCCCAGTGTTTGTGTTGAAAGATGTGGGGGGTGGAGTTGGGAATTCTTAGAATCCTATGAAAAAGGAGGGATCATGGGTACGGGAAAGGGAGGAATACTGCATCTCGCCATCGGCTGCCTCACCCCCACTCCCCGAAGAACCCTCACCCAGGTGACCTTTGCGCACTGGTCCACCTCGGGTGTCTGGATCCAAAGGCGATGGCTGTGCCCTGGCTACCTGAGAGAAGGATCCTCAGGGACTAGCAGTTGAGACACCCTTTGGTTTCTCACAATACCCTAGGTATCTCAGAGCAGGCACTGGACTGGCTTACCTCCTACTTCAATGGCCGTCCATCCCAGGATATTATGGGCTCCTCCCCCACCTCTATCTCCACCTGTGGCATCCCCAAGGGCTCCAACCTTTATCCCTGGCTCTTTAAGACCTATCTTGCTCCACTTGCACACCTTATTTCCACCGTCTCCCCCAACTTCCAGTGTTATGCAGACAACACACAACTCTTCTTCAAACCTCCCTCTGTTCCTCTCCTTACTTCCTCCATTATTCCTGACTGCTTATCTGCCATCCAGTCCTGGTGTACTTTCAATGATCTCTGCCTCAATGCCAGCAAGACTGAGATACTTCCTATTGGGACACCTGCACCCTCTTTCTTCCCCTCACTCTGGCCATCCTCTATGGGCTCTCCCCCTTCTCCTTCATCAGAAGCCAGACAACTTGAAGTCATCTCTAAATCCTCTTTCATTCCACGCTCACATTAAGGACCTTGCCAAGAAGGCCCACTTTCAACTCCACCGCCTCAAACAATTCTTCCTTTCCTCACTTTCCCCCAAAACCTCAATGAATCCAGAGCTATGGCTCTCTCTAGGCTTGACTACTGCAATAACCACTTACTTAATCTACCATCTTCTCTTCGACCCCTCCAGCTAAACCAGAATAGGGCTGCAAGACTTATCCTTGGCCTCAAGCCCATGGTCCACATCTCTCCATCCCTAAAATCTCTCCACTGGTTCCCGGTTGCTGCAAGGATCAAATTCAGATCCCTCTGCATCATCCATATGGCTGTCTCGGGCCAGGGAACACGCTATATTCAACTGGCTCTCACTAAATTCTCTCCCTCCAGATCTTTACGTTCCTCCAGCATCAACTCTCTGTGTGTCAAGTGCTTCGCTAAACAGCAAGCTGGTGGCTGATCTCTTTCCTCAGCAGGCTTCCTCCTGTGGAATAGCCTCCCCATGCCTCTTCATCTTGAGCCGGATCTCCTCAAATTCCGGAAGCTCCTCAAGACCCTCCTTTTCACCTCCTCTTTCACTTCCTCCCTACACTACTAAACACCACAGTTGCTGAGATTGGTGACCAGGGCCCTTATGTGTCCTCCTGGGTCCTGGCCTCTCACACCCAAATCACCTTCAGTCTCTGCCTGTTCCCCGCACATGCCCTTGGCACCCTCTGGCCTTTGCCCCCACAGGCCCGCATTTATTGGCAGCTGACCACTCTCACCCAGTCACTTAACAGCTGCTTACTCCCTAGCACTTCCCTCTTTGGTACACCTTGCACTTACCCTCCACTCCCTCCTCCCTTCTCTCTCCCTCTGCACTTGCACATTCTGAATGCTCACAAAACCTCGTAGGTCCGCCTCTATCTTTCTTTGTTGTATTTTCTTTCCATTCCCATGTTCTCTCGCTGTTGCCCTGTGGGCACTTTGAAACACAATTTACTTGATGTATAAGTGTCTCGCAAATGCAGAATAAATAAATACATTCTTGGGCAAACTCCTGGAGAAGTTGGTCATCTCCCAACTAATCCATCACACTGAATCTGTCGGCTGCCTCTATGAGCACCAGACTAGCTTCAGAGCAACCAGAGGCACAGAAACAGCTCTCCTGAACACCTGTGATGTCCTGCTGTCTAAACTGAACTCCAATACTCCTTCCGCTCTTATCCTCCTCGATCTGTCCTCTGCCTTTAACACAGTCAATCATTCAATCCTCATAAATCAGCTCTGTAATAGCCTGGATATCACGGACCGGCCCCTGGACTGGTTGACCTCTTTGCTCTCTTATCGGCCCTCCCAAGAGCAACTGGACCCTTTTCTCTCCTCTACCCGAATCTCAACTTGCGGCGTCCCTCAGGGTTCTGTTCTCTCGCTGTGGCTTTCCAGCATTTAACTTGCCCCTATGGCCCAATTGATCTCCACCTTCTCCCCTCATTTCCAGTGTTATGCTGATAACACACAGCTCTCCTTTAAGCTTCCCTACTTTACCTCCTCTACTTCCTCTCTCATTCCTGATTGTCTGACTGCTATTCAGGCATGGTGCACTGCTAACGATCTCTGCCTTAACACCAGTAAGACTGAGATACTTCCCATTGGGACGCTTATCCCCTCCTTCCCTCCGACACTCTGGCTGCTCTCCTTGGGCTCCCTCTCTCTTGTGTGAGGCTAAAAACATGGGCATCATCTTCGACTCCTCTCGCTCCTTCTCATCCCATGTCGCTGACCTTTCCAAGTAGGCCCACAATCTACTTCACCTCCTCAGAATCATTCTCCCGTTCCTTGCCTTCCCCCAGAAACTCAATGGGCCTCGTTCCGAGTAGGGCGCAAAGGGATACGGGGCACTGTTAAGGACATGCCGGTAATCCCTTTGCGCTCTACTAAGAGTTCCCTTAGCAGGTCGCTTCCTTAACCCCTGGTTTTACCAGGCGTTAAGGACGGGACCCGCTAAGGGAAATCAGAGCCAATAACGGTACCGCAAATTGCGGTACCGTTATTAGCTACTTCCCCCTTCCCATTGAGCCCTTGTAACGCTCACCTGACTCCCACGGAGGCGCTGGCCTGGTTCGCGCTGCTGTGACCTCTTCTAAGATGATGCGCAGGGTTCGGAAGACTGACTGGACCGGGCCCCCAAATCTGGCTTGTCTGGCTCGCAGAAGTATCCTTCTGTAGGCGAAAATAGGGGATTAACTGTCTGCGGGGGAATGCAATTGGCCTCCCACTTTCCCCTCTCACCCTCCTCGAAACGCTTCTGTGATTCCTCGTAGCGTCTCACCTTAGGGTCTGGAAGGACGAGCTCTCCATCCTGCTTCTGATGCAGGGGCGCGTTGGTATCCAGTTACTTCACTGGATTTTCGGATTGGTGAGAACCAAACTTGCTTGGCTTCCAGGTAAGTTTTTTGATAAGAGGTTCCCCTTGTGTCCATGCATTAATGTACTAATGCTAGTGTCTTTTTCCCCATAGGGGCCGGGGTACGGAATGCCGGGGAACAGGCACCGACCCGAGATGAGAGGTGAAATCCTTGTAGAAATCAGGTAAGTCTTTAATGAGCGTTTTTTGGTAATGTCTTTTCATTCGCTCATTAACGCTGATGTCTCTTTCCCCTTAGGGGCCGGGGTCTGGAAATGCCAGGATGCGGCGCGGACCCGAAATGAAGAGGGAATGAATCAACAGGTAAGTCTTAACATGGAGATTTAGCTTTCCTTATTCTCTGCTCTCTCTCACCTTTTGTTCTGGTCTTTTTTTTCCCTAGGCGCTGGGGCGTGACTGCGAATCCGGATGATCGCTGCTGAACATGGAGGCGCCCTGTAAAGGTGAGTGGAATGCGGCGCTGCAGCGATCGACGCAATGAGCTTTTAAATAAAAGTCTTCCTTTTCAGGATTGTCGGCGAGATGTCTCCGGGATGCGGATTTAGCAGGTAAGGACTTTTCCTTCTTCTGTTCTCTTCTTCTCTTCCTTTGCAGGTGATCCAGGATGCTGGCAGGCGTGGCAGAAGTCAGGATGCAGGAGCAGACACGGTGAGCGTCCAGCTGCTAGATGCAGAACAACGCGAAGCACGTGTGGCTGTTCGGGTGGGGTTTAAATAGCCTTGGAAGAAGTTCCAGGTATGTATCCTTCCTCCAATCAGGTATGTATCCTTCCCCGACCACGCCCGGATGGTAAATTAGTCCCATAGGTAAAGTAGTTCCTTTCAGGCCTCAAGGAGGCCGGGATCCTGCAGCATGGTCTGCATCAGGTAAGTGCACCCAAGCACTCCCATAATGAGCCTGGCGCCTATGGCGCCAGGACTGATGTCTTTTATGAGCCTGGCGCCATAGGCGCCAGGACACTGTCCAAAGGGCCCTTATATGGGGTTGCTGGGTCCTTCCTTGGGGACTGGATGTCCGCTTTCGGGGACGCAGGGCTTGAACCGGCTCCCCGGGAGCGGGCATCATGACAGCCCTATGGGGGCTCAAATGGGAATGGGGAATGGTTTGGTGAATGGGGACTTACTGGTCCCGCCAAGGTCGGACTGGACCGGTAAGTCCACATTTCACCAAACCGGACACGGTACCGGTATGGGAGGTAGTCATGGCGCAAATAGAGCCATGACTACCTCCATACTCGGAATGAGGCCCAATGTCTCCAGAGCTGTGGTTCTTTCGTGGCTTGATTACTCTAACTGCAAACGGAGAGGTGAGTGGGCACCACAAGGTAAAATATCTTTCAAATTTAAAGTCAGAGTAAAGGTAAGGACTAAATGTTCAAAAATGCGGTTTAGAAGGAGCTGGCTGTGACAAGTCTGGAGACACCCTGACTCAAAATTGCAACAAAAGCTAAAGACCGAGTAACAATACTAGGTCACACAGCCGCTCTCATTTGGGCCCCACCTGGGCAAGTAATAATTCAGAGTTCAAATGCAGTTAGATCTGGTATAGTGCTTGTTCAAAAATAGAACAGTCTGTTGGTAGTTTGTATCAAAGTGATGATTTATCCCAAGAAATTCAAAAGAAAGCTATCACTAATAAATTCTTAGTGAAGAAGCAGTTTCCACAACCCATACATAGTTCAGACTAAATATGCCAATGCATTTCAGAAATCATTTCCTTCTTCAGGGCAAGTCTGGTAAATTCCAGGTAAGTAACATTATGCATCAATATCATCATGATGAAAAATCAAACAAAACACACATAATTGTAAAAATAAAGATAAACCATACCAATCAGTCGTGATTTCAAAGGTGATAAGTCAAAGGAAAAAAAAACCACCAAATCAGGCAATTTCCAGCTTGTGGCTCACAGCTGACCCGAAGGTTCTGTGGCAGGCAGCGCAGGTGCAATGCACTTGCCCTGAGAACAGGATGATGCTGTGTGATATGGCTTTTTAAAAAAAAAAAATAATATTTTAAGTCAAGGCAGTTTGACCAGCATACATCGTAAATAGTAGCAAACACGTGGTAACCCCCAGCCCCTTCCCCTCGGGCCCGCCCCCCCCTCCCTCCATTCCCCTGCAAAGGCCTTCACTCACTGGGCCCTCCTCTCTGTGGCCCCATAGTTTGTGTCCCCTTCCGGTTCCTCCCGAATTCCCAGGGTCCATTGGGCATTGATAGGCTTATAGGTCAGGGCGGGAAACCGCTGGTCATATTCCAGTACCGGGCCCAAAATGTTCTGGAACCGGTGAAGGACCCCGGCCTTTGCTGCTGTCACCTTTTCCGCTATCAGTATGTCCCATAGTTTTGTCCACCAGTGAGCTAAACAGGGGCCGTCCGGGGACTTCCAGTAGCGGGCCAGCACCGATTTCCCGGCGAGAAGGTATTGGGTCAACAGTTTCGCATTATTCCCGAAGCGTGGGTAGATCGCCGGGACTGGGACCCCCAGCAGAACGGGGCCCGGCTCTAGCGGAACCGTTGCCCCCGTGATTTGTGTAATTGTCCCCAGGCATTGTCTCCAAAATCGCTGGATTTTCGGGCACATCCACCACATGTGCAAAAAGGAGCCTGGGTGGCCACATCCTCTCCAGCAGGAGGGGTCCACCCTGGGATTCATGTGATGGAGCCTAAGAGGGGGGTGGTACCACCTCAGCATGATTTTATATGCACATTCCCTATTGGTGACACAGGAGGACGAGGAGTGTGCTCGGGTCCAAATGTCCACCCATGTTTGGTCTTCTATCGGGTGCCCCAGGTCGGCCTCCCACTGGGCCATGCAGCGGGTTCTCTCAACCAGGAAATCGCCTAAAAAGCGTCTGTAAAAGGTAGATACCCTACCTCGAGATGGGGGGTCCTTGAGCGATAGTTCCAGTGAAGTCGGGACGCGCATTGCTGCTTGTAGGATTTGGGGCTGTGAGCACCAATGGCGCAGTTGTATGTAGGGAAATCTGTCCTTTTTCTGAAGTTGGAACTTCTCCTTGCATCGTTCGAACGTGCATGGCGCGTTTCCCTCGTACATCTGCTCTAGGGTCTCAAGGCCACCCTTTATTCAGTGTTGAAAATTGCGCGGGTTTGATCCGGGTGAAAAAGCTGGGCTGTGGAAAATTGGCGATTGCGGGTTCAGGCCTCTCGGGACGCCCTTCCGTTTTAGTGCCCAGTCCCAGGTACTCAGGGTGTGTTTGGTTGCCCGAAGGAGGTCTCCCCAATGTGTCCTGAGGGGGGCCGGGATGTGTGGTAGGAATCGCAGGGGTAGGGGCAGCCATGACTGTTCCAGTTCTACCCATCTGGGGCAGTTTGTGAGTGTTTGCCATGCGTGAACGTGTGCCAATTGGGCCGCCACTCTGTAGGCCTGCAAGTCCGGGACTCCAAGCCCTCCCATTTTGGAGGCACCCAGTAGAGTTTTGTAAGGAATTTTAGGTTTTTTACCCCTCCATATGAACTTCACCATTTTCCTCTGTAGGTCTTTAAGGGTTGGTGCGGGGATTGCCACTGGGAGGGAGGAGCAGGCGTAAAGAAACCTTGGGAGAAGGTTCATTTTGCAGGCTGTTCGTCGCCCCATTAAGGAGATCTGGGTCGTCCAACGTCTTAGGTCTCCCTCCAGTTCTTTAAATAGCCAGGGAAATTGGTCTGGTATGTTTCTTTTGGGTCCGCCGGGATGTAGACCCCTAAGTAGGGCATGGCTCTGTTTTCCCACTTGATCAGGCTCATCTTGATCAGTGTTTCCCGTTCCTCCGGGGCAAGGCCAATGCCCAAGGCTGTTGATTTAGCGAAGTTAACTGAAAAGCCGGATACCTCACCGTAGCTTCTTATTTCTGCCATGGCATGCTTCACGGAGGGGCTGGATTCTGTGATCGTTAGCAGGACTTCGTCAGCATATAAGGCGATTTTATGTTGGGAGGGGCCGACTTGCAGGCCTGTGCTCTGGGTGTTTTGTCTTATTTTCTGGGCAAAGGGCTCCACGGTAAGTGCAAAAAGCAGAGGTGATAATGGGCAGCCCTGCCTCGTACCACAGGACAGCGAGATCAGGCCGAGATGGATCCGTTGGTCCTCAGGAATGTTTTGGGTTCTTTGTAGTTGGCCAGGACCATTGTCTGAAAGGCTGTTCCAAAGCCAAAAGCCCCCAGCGTGCGTTTCATGAATGGCCAGTCCACCTTGTCAAATGCCTTGGTGGCATCCAGTGCCATCAATACTAGTTTTTGGGAGTTTCGGGCGGTGATGTCCACCAAGTTAGAGTTCTCCGGATATTGTCCCCTGCTGACCGGTTTAGGATGAAACATGCTTGGTCTGGCTGGATTATCTCCGGTAGGATGCGACCCAGACGATTTGCGAGGACTTTGGAATACAGGTGTGCGTCTATGTTCAAGAGTGCTATCGGTCTGTAGGAGGCTAGGTCTCTCAGGTCTTTCCCTGGCTTGGGTAGATGAATAGTGGTTGATTCCTGCATCAAGGGGGTCACCGAGCCAGAATCTCTGAAGGAGTTGAAGAGAGTTACTAGGGGGGGGGTTAGCTGGTGCTTGAATAATTTGTAGTACCTTGTCGAGAATCCATCCGGGCCCGGGGCCCGTGTCTTGAGTGAATTAATGGCTTCCTCGACCTCTTCTTCTGTGATTAGTGCCTCCGGGGATTCCCTTGCAGATGTGGAGAGTTGGGGCAGTGCTGCGCTCTGCAGGTATTCCTTTTGTTTGAGCCGGTCTCGCGGAGTGGCTGTCATGACCTGCGTTAAGTGGGCTACCACCAGTTGCTGTTTATTAGATTCTGAATATTGGACAACTCCCTGGGGGTCGTGCAGGCCGGAGATGGTGTTAGTTCGTTTTATTTTGGCCAGTTTGGCTACCAGATATTTGTTTGCCTTATTATTCTTTGCGTAGTAGGATTGTTTGGCCTTGGCCATTAATTGGGCGGTCTGTTCCGCATAGTGGGCTTCTAGCTTCTTTATGGCCATGCGTAGGGCTCGCTGTGTTTTGGTGGACCAGCCTTTTTCCTTGTGGATCTCCTCTGCCGCTTTCAGTTCTTCCTCGAAGGCTGTCCTGGTCTGCCGCCTGTTCCGATGATAGGCTACTCCCTGTGCAATCAGGACGCCTCTGATCACTGCCTTCATGGCGTCCCAGTCATTCGCTGGGGAGGTATCAGAAGCTGGATTTTCTTCAAGAAAATTCTTGATCGCCATCGTGATTCTGTCTCTCACCGACATGTCATTGAGGATCGGGTCGTATAGTGACCATTTACGCGGAGAATTAGGGATGGGGTTCTGCGCCCGGATCTCCATGATCACTGGAGCGTGGTCAGATAGAATTCTTGAGCCAATGGACACTTCTTTGACGAAGGCAAGAGTTTGTGGGGACGCCAGGAGGAGGTCGATCCGCGAAAAGGTTCGGTGGACATAAGAGTGAAAAGAGTAGTCTATTTCAGTGGGGTGTAGAACCCGCCATGAGTCCACCACCTCCAGGGATCTGAATAGGTGTAGGAGGCTCAGAGCCTGGGGGAAGTCATTCGGAATCGGACGGTGTGACTTATCTCTTATCGGGTCTGGTACTCCGTTAAAGTCCCCTCCTATTATCACCTGGCCTTCTATGAAGCGCGAAAGGGACGTACTCAAAGAGTTGTAGAAGTTCGATTGGCCAGAGTTAGGCGCATACACGGAGACAAAGGTATATAAGTCACCAAGGAGGAGGCATTTGACTGCTATGAACCGGCCTACTGAGCATGTTTTAGTGTCCAGGATTTGAGGGTGTAGGTCTCTCCTGAAGAGGATTGCAGTGCCTCCTTTTTTAGACTCTCCCGAGGCGAAGAATTGGAGTGGATACAGCCGGGAGCGGAGACGCCCGAAGTCTGCTCGTAGCAGGTGGGTCTCCTGAAGCATGATTTGAGTCAATTTTATACAAGTATGGCTTTTCCTTATGGGTTTTTTTTTACTCCACACTGTTGGATTCCTATTCTTGCTTTATCCTTCAAGGTTTTGACATCGGACTTTGTTTTGAATCTCGAGGGGTACCTTTCATCTATTGCGAGGTGAACAAGGAATGTGCGATCATCTCGGATTCCGGAATCTGTAAATAATCTACCTGCCCGCATCCAAGGACCCTGACATTGGGGAGTAGCTTCACCTGTAATGGGGGAATCTCCTATTCTGAAGTTAGAGATTCACCACTACCAGCAGAAGAAATCAGACCACACACTAGGGGGTGTTGGTCCTTAGCCCTGAAGAAAGTGGTTCTAATAACCTCAATACCACTGAAATCGGTCGGCTTCTATGTGACCTGATTGGAATAATTATGGATAAGAGATATCCCCAAATCAAGCCACACTTCTGATCCCAACACGAAAAGGAATCGTGTAAATTAAATTTTATTAAAACTTGAGGTTCGGAGTCCAAATCAAGAAATACATCTCCGAATCACAAGGAATAGGAGTTGTTTTCGACTATGCCTGGTCCATACACTCCAAAAAATGTTTTATTAACAAATATGACTTGTGTAACAGTTTCATGAGTCCTATCTCTCGACTTATATAATCTCCTTTGCAGCCGAGAAGATATTAGATCAACACCTCTAATTTTTTAATAAAGGTTGCATTCCAAAGAAACGAAATAAAAATGTAATGTTTTATTTGGGAAACAACAGATTATGTGAAAAACCTTGAAGAATAAAGCAAGAATAGAAATCCAACAGTGTGGAGTAAAAAAAAACCCATAAGGAAAAGCAATACTTGAATAAAATTGACTCGAATCAAATTGTGATATAACGATAGGGAAGATTTGAGTTTCAGATCCCCCAACTAGGTTCCAATATTGTGGACGCTTCTCCTGAAGCATGGCCACTGCGGCCTCCTCATCTTGAAGTTTTTGCAGGATATTTTTCCGTTTGGCGGGAGAGTTCAGCCCATTGACATTGAGAGAGAGGAGTCTTAGGTTTTGGTGATCTGTGGCCAGATTCTCCCCCGTTGACTGGATTGGGGGGGAAGGGTCGATAGCACCTGGGTCAACCGCCATCGCTAGTGAGAGATAAGAAGGGGTCAACCTGCACTTGGGATTTTAACACGAGCCCCCAACGGGGGGCCGTAACTTTAACTAGCGGGTGGGTCGACATTGTGTGAGTGGTCCCACCCTTGGCCAACGGGGCCAACAAGCAATACAGTACTGTGAATTTCCAAGGACTCAGAGTTGGAACGTCCCTTGGAGCGGGCATGAGCCGTGGATATTGCCCGCCGCCGCAGTTACTGGCGCATGTTCCTTACCCCGAAGATGATGGTACCTTGCGGGGCAGGGTCAAGCGGTCGGTGAGAAATGTGTGGTGAGCGCCTACGTCTTCAGTTATCTCTTCCGGTTGTTCCGCTGCACCTTTGACCATGACGGCCGCCTTGGCTTCGGGGGGGCCGGATCCGGGCCTCCAGTTGGCTCTGAGTTTGGTGAGGCGGATTCTCTAGGTGAGGTTGGGTGCATGATTTTATTTGCATCTTCCAGGTGACTGATACGTCGCATCACGCCTTTAAATGAGAACTGCAAGGGCATTGGAAATAGCCATCGGTATCGCACCTTTTGGTCTTGGAGAAAGAGTGCCAGGGGTCGGAGCGCCCTTCTTTTCTGGAGGGTGAGCATTGAGAGATCTTGATAAATCTGGATCGGTGAGCCCTGGAAAGAGAGTTTGTCCCCGGTACGGCTGATCGCCGAGATGGCCTCCTTAGTAGAGAGGAAATGGACCCTGGTGATGACATCTGGGAGGAGATCCAAGTCTATTCCCTGGCGTGGGCGCAGTCTATGGGTGCGGTCTAGTACAAGCTGGGTTTCATCCAAATCTGGGAGCAAGGACCGAAAGAAGTCTCCAACGTATTCCGCCAGGTTTTTGTCGGGTACAGAGGACGGAATTCCTCGGATCCAGAGGTTGTTCCAGCGGGCCCTATTTTCGAGGTCCTCTTGTTTATACTCTAGGATCTCGTATTTATCTTGTAGGGCTCTGATTGAGCGCTGCACCTCCCCTAGTGCGGTTGTATGTTCCAGTGAGCGATCTTCGACCTCGCCCAGCCTCTGCTCTACCTCAGTCACCCTCTGATCGGTCTGTTCCACTTTGGTGGAGAGTTCTGCTAGGCATGAGCGGAATTCGGTCTTGATGTCCGCCATAAAAGCCACCAAGTCTCCCTTGGTAGCGAGGGCTTCTTCTCCTCCACGGGGTGTTTGCGGGGTAAGACTGGGAGGGTCCTGTTTCTTACCCTTTTCTGTCATCGAGAACATAGTAGCTATGTCCGAGTTTTTGCCGGCCTTCGTTTGTTTCGTCATAGTGGCTGCGGCTGCGGTTCTGCAGGCAATGAAGCTGGGCAGGGATGCGCCCCAGGAAACTTACGGGAGGCAGATCGTGGAGAGGTCGTTGGATTAAACCGGCGGTTTCATTGTGCAGCCAGGGGACCTTATGTGGGGTGCATGGTTTTAGGGTGCTCCCAGTCCGAAGGTGTGGGTCCGCAACTGAGGGCCACAGCCCACTGGAGCGGAGGGTGAGGCGGGGTCCTGGTGTCTTCCGGCGGAGTAGGCTGGTGGGGGAGGCCTGGGTTGTCTGTGTCCAGAGTCTTTGTTTTTTCGGTGCCTGCAGGGCTGGAGCAGGCGGCACTCGCTCCTCTGGGGGTGGGCTCTGTCCGTCGGCTCTCCTCCCCCCTCCCCATCCAGCGCGGGGGAGCCGGCTCCAAGATGCTTGTGGAGTGTGGGCTCGCAGCGGTCTCCACCGCCGCGTGTCACGCCTGGGCGTCGGGGGTGCTCCCTCCGGCTAATGCTCCGCTGGCCCCCTCTATTGCTCTCCCCTGAAAAGTGCACGGAACAACCATAAATCACCAATGCAATTATAGAGCAAATACTTCAACCCATAAACAGACAGACACAATAACTCACAGCCACGCACTCTTTAGAAGATAATCAGCTCTTTACGGCTATTTATTCAAAGATTACAAGTACATAGAAATAACTCATAAAACTAACATGGACATAGATCACAGAAGAAGTAAAGAAGTCAAAAGAAATACATCACCGTGAGCGTAATTCTTGTCCTCATCTCGTCCAGAAGCGGCTGGAAGACTCCGGGGGCAGCCAGGCCGAGAGTGCCACAGCACACAGGAAGGCCAGACAGAGCGTCCTTCTCTGGCTGAAGACTCACCTGACCCCTTTGGGTTTCCGCATATATAGGAACTCCACAAAAGGGGAGTTCATTCTCGAACCTTCTGGAATTGCACCTGCGCAGTTGAGGAACAGCCGTCGGTTGCCAGCTGGGTCAATCGAGAGCTCCCCCCAAGGAACGCAGGGCCTCCCTGCTCTAAAAACATGCTCCATGGAGAACAGTAGCAAGCCATAACAACGTTGGCCTTTCCCAGCAGAAATGGCCTTGACTGCATACCAAGTCTGAAAAAGCATGTTTGTTTCAGCACTGTGAATCTAACACTTCAGCAAAATGTGTGCAGCCTTTCAATGCGGAGTGAAGTAAATATCCAACATGGCTCCGAGCGCTCCCAGAATGCAATGGGCGCCCGCACCATTTTGAACCAAGCATAAATCAAGCAGAACACCCCCTCACCGTCATGCTAGGTCTGGGTCGCGTTGTGCATCTGGTTTCGGGCTGCAGGCTGCGCCCGGGCTCTCCTCTGCTTCGGGTCCTGGGTCAGCATAGGATCCACCTCCATTTCTTGGCTGCGTCTGAGCTCGCGGGTGCGCCCGCCATCTTGCTTCTTCCGAGGGGTGCAGGGCGCTATGTCTCAGATGACGATTTCGGGCGCAGAGCTTCCTTGCAGGCTCTTCATCTTCGGACCGCTTGTGCTCTAGCAGTTCCGCTCCTTATTGCTGATGTTGGCGAGTCATTTCAGCCAAGGGAACCGCATGAATTCTGCTGCGGTAGCGGGCGATCCACGGGCGGCTTCAGCGGAGCAACCACATCGCTGGCGCTCCAAGCCACGCCCCCCATGATATGGCTTTTATATAGCAGTTGGGATGACCCAGCACTTCATCCTTCAGAGGTCGATAAATGGCGTATTAAAAGTGTTTAATAATGGTTGATACAGATTATTTCAATGTGTAGAAACTGGAAGAATCTGGTATGAAGTACTATACAAATAACCCAAACTATTATCTTATGATCTTGACAGAGAAGGAGCCCTCTTAGCCTATTTTCAACTAAGGCCCATTCGAAAGAAAGTTGAGCTGATATTCTCCAGTGTACTTAAAAGGTACATCCCTTTAGAATGTAACTATACAGCAGGGGTGTTACTTCTGGAGGTCCTAATTATTAATTTGAATTCATCAAGCTATTGCAGACGCAAAAGTCTTGGAGGATCTGTAATCTCTGCAGGCGATTTCTCAGATTGACATGGGGGGTTACAAGACGTTGTGCCCTGCAATAATAATTCTATTGTGTAATCACACAGCACTTTATGTCAGACTCCTCCAGCTGTTACTAATTGTAGAGACATGTGTTATTATTACCCCGTTTTGAATGGTATTTGATTAATCAAACTCGAAAGGATGATATGCTAAATCGGTCCTGCTGTGGGATTTTTACTTTTGAAGTGTAGGCTGCCATCATGTCAGAGACCAATACTTAACTTGTGTAGCTATTACCCCTTTTAAAAACCATAGTCGAATTAAAGTCTCCGGGGGAGAATACTGTGTATGAGGAATATAATCTAAAGAATTTATGTTTTTACACAGGTGAAAGTTTTTATTTGCTCCTGTTCAATTGAATGTACTTTTTAAGTCAAATCCTTGAATTGTCCTTAATCTCAAATTCAGGCATTTTGATCAATTGTCATCAATGCAATGTATTGGTTATTGTGGAAAACGTTTTCACAGACCGCTCTCAATCTAAGTGGAATACAGAGTGCACAGTCAACTGTACCAATACTTTTTCTTTGGCTAGAGTGGCAGAGAAGTTCGGATTTACTCTAGGGGGGTGGACTGGTTACAACATGTCATTAGTCCCATACACAGAAACAATACAATACACCACACATCATGTATTACAAAAGTATATATACATGTGAGCATTGCATTATGATTAAAACACTGTCAAATTAGTACTTGGGAGCAAACACCTGAGTGTTATGCAGAAAAAAGGAAGCAATAACACATTTGATTCTGCAAAAACTCCATGATATAAAATATAGCGTGCTAACCTAACCGCTAGAACTAGGCCCACATAAATTCTTTAAACCTTTATTTTTTTATTGGCATCTTAAAGAGTACAGTAGAGAGCAAATAGTTAGACAGGAATAGCATGTACACAGTTTTACATATGGTCGTAACATTATGTAATCAACACAGGCTTTGCATTTAAGCCACAGTAATGATGTATTCTTAGGGCAGTATTTCTGAATCCCATCTAATCGGTGGCTGCAATTTTGGACAAGTAGGAGTGGAACATGGCCCATATATCCCTGGGTCTGGACGTTAGTGTTCCAATATTCTGATGTTCTGTCTCCTGAACCCAGGTCCGTGCCAACAACCATTCTTTCACACCAGGAGGCTTCTTATCTTTCCATTTGAAGGGAATATTACATTTAGCCACCATACAACCCATATTCACCAATGCTCTATGTATTCCACCATGGAGGTCAGACCGCATGCCAAACAGGGCCCCAAGTGGGCTTCGTTCCAACGGGGCGCTCACCACCCTGGATAGAGTGTCAAGAATATTATCCCAGAAGGACCTCAACTGGCGACACTCCCAGAACATATGAAGATGGTCTGCTGGGGCATAATCGCATCTGGGGCAGACATGTACCTCGGCCTGAAACATCTTAGTCTGGCTGTGGTGTAGTACAGTCTATTTAATATTTTAAACTTCATAAACCTGAATCTGAAACTCAGGGATACCCTCCTGTTATGAGCACACATATGTGACCATTGGGCATCAGTGAGCTCCACCCCCATTTCCTCCGACCATCGGTTTCGTGCGTGTGATGTTGGAGGAACCATCTTGTTCAGCACCATATTTTAAAGAGTGGAGAGGATGTGTCTGTAGTTTCCAGAATTAACTATATATGCTAGTTCCGGTGTCTCTGGGTTTTCGTTCGGGCACATAGGCCATCTTTTCGCCACCGCTGAATGAATCTGGTAATATTGGAGCAGATCACCTCCGACCCTCCGTTGTCCAGGTTTCCATGTGGTGGAAGTTATGAATTTCCCATCGATGAATAAGTCAGCCTATGCTCTATAGCCCAACACTTCCCACCTTGATTTCATCACCCCATCCAACGTTGGACCTAGTTCCGGGAACCTCCATAGTGGGAGCCACCTATAGAATGGATGAGTAGCCCCAGTCAGGGAGAACAATGCTCGCCAAGCTTTTAGCGTGGAGGCTACGGGTCAAATGGGCAATCGTCTTTATAGTGTTTGTCCAGCAGTAATGTCCTTGAGGTCCGAGCAGCCTGCTGCCAACATTTCTAATTTAACATGGGGTGGAGGGTGCTCCGCAACATACCAGGATGAAGCGAATTGGGCCTGTGCAGCAATCCAGTAAAGTTCCAGATGGTGAGAGGACATCCCTCCTTTCTCATATGGGAATGTCATCTCTGATCACTTCTTCCGGACCGCTCCGGAATGCCACAGGAATTGCACAAACATTCCTTGCAGTTTAGCAAAATTAGGTTTCCCGGGCCATAACAGAACATTAATGAATGTCTATAATATTTTAGGCAGTAAAGTAATTTTACTGAGTAAGAGTTTGGCCATGGAAGAGAGGGGTCGATCCTTCCACCTGTTCAGTTTATTTTCCACGTGGGAACAGATTGCTTCGTAATTGTCTCTTAGTAAGGAGCCTCGGGTTCTGGAGACAACCACCCCCAGATACTTAATGTGATCGGGGGACCAGCGGAGCAGGAAAGTGCCTTGAGTTTCACGCATACTATCCGTTAGTGGAAAGACGTCTGATTTAGAGCAGTTAATGGTGAAGCCGGAGAATTCCCCAATACTTTTAATGTCGTGCAGGATTGGGTCCAAATTAGTGAGGGGGTTCCTAACAAATAACATCACATCATCAGCGTATAGGGAGATGATTTCAGGGGTGCCTACCAGGTGTAGCCCACTATGACCATGTCATTCTCTAATGAAGTCTGCCATCGGCTCAATGACTAGGGCAAATAGGATCGGCGAGAGGGGACTGCCCTGTCGTGTATCTCTCCCAAGTTGGAATGGTTCAGATATACATGCATTAAGCAGCACCCTTGCCGATGGTTGCGTATACAACAGTTTAATGTATTGTATCATGGCAGGCCCAAACCCCATTTTCCTGAGCACTACTAGTAAGTATTGCCTCAATACCATATCAAAGGCCTTTTGAGCGTTAATCATCACCACGATCGCACTAGCCTCGGGATCTATTCTGGCCATGATGTCAAACAGCCGCCTTATGTTAAGAGCCGTAGACCTCGAAGGTATAAACCATAGTGATTCTGGGAAACAGGAAGGAGACAGTAGACTCTCCCTCAACTTGAGTGCACTACGCAACCATTTTCCTGGTGCTTCTCTCATTAAATGCACTAGCGCGCCCTTCAGCGCCCACAAGAGAAAAGCAGCATGTAGCTACCCCATACCCACAACTTAAGCTGTTTAATAAAAGTGTGTTCACTGCAACACGTTTCTCTATGTTGCTTTATGATTGATACACTTCTGCTGGTTCCTAGCTCTGTCTAAGTCGATGGACCCTATGTGAATTTCAGCTACCTTCGGGACGCTTTGCGACGGTGAAGGAGTCTTGCCCTTACATATCTGACTTTTTGGTCCTGAGGAAGGCGGCCATTTGACCCTTAGTAGAGTTGTAAGAATAGTGAGAGATTGTTCGCACATGAAATGAATAGTCCCACATAAGCAATTGGACATTAATGCTACTGTGTGACCATCTTTGCTCTTTAATTGAACTAGAGTCAAAATACTAGTGGAACATAGTTCTCAAATGAATGAACTATCACTTTGATGGAATTTGATGCTTCTCTTGGGAATTAAATAGACCTGTAGAAGCCAGTCGGAAGCAATCCCTATATATGAATATTTTGACTTGGAGGAAGTCTTCATGTTGATTGCTACCTTTCTTTGTGGTTTTTTTTTCTGTTTTTTTCTTCATTTTTTTGTTGATACTAATTATTATTGTTGAACTTTGCATAATCATAATGTTCTTTTATGAAATATATGTAAATCTGAGTTTGTGAAAAAAATTATATTTTTTGCAATAAATTGTGAATTTATTTTTCTATTATCAGGTTCGATGTCTAATGAATTTGATAAAATGGCAAGAATGGTCAACCCAAATGTATGATTATAGCTAATGTGTATGTGATATTGCGTTGGGCAAATAGCCTAGGGTGGGACACTTACTGAGATAGGGACTAGAGCAACCAGCCAGCAGTGATCCCTTTTTCTTTCTTTTCTTTTTTGGAGTAAGCCAGGTTGCAGCAAATTATTACACTGTATAACCTTTAGACCACTTTCCTGTGGGGGCAGTTTTTGTTGCTTTTGGATAAACCTGGTTTGGGCATTGTGCAATAGATGTGGCAACAGTGGGAGAAGGCGGTTGGCTAACACCTTTGCATATATTTTGGTGTCACAGTTAATGAGCGAACGGGGCCTATAGGAGCCACAAATAGTGCTGGGTTTATCTGGTTTCAGAAGTACTGTAATCACGGCTTCACGAAGTGACTCAGGCAAGAGGGACCTGCAAAGTGATTACTCCTACAACCCAAGTAAGTGAGGGGCTACCAATGTCGAATACTCCTAATAGAATTCAGTAGTGAGTCCATCAGGACCCAGAGCTTTCCCCTTGGGCAAATTGGTGATTACCGCCATGATTTCTTTGAGAGATATGGGGACCTCAAGTTCCTCCCTTATCCAGGCATTTAGGCGAGATAATGGGATGTCATCCAGGATATTCCCCCTTTAACGGATCTGCGGTATACAGCGTTTCATCAAACTCTCAGAATGTCCCAACCACCTCCTCAACTGTCCACCTAGTGTTGCCTTGATCATCCGTTATACAGTCCACCTGGGTCTGTCCCCTCTGCGACCTAACCAGTCTCGCCAGCTTCCTTCCTGGTCTGTCTCCCGCCCCATATTTTCTAGCAGCCTGCAGACAGGAGAAATAACATATTTCTCTCTGTGCGAGTGTCTCAAATTTTTTTAATTCAACTTGCATTTGTTCAAGCAGACGTAGAGCCGGAAAACTGGAATATTCAACTTAAGCTTTTTTAGTGTCTTCAGTTTCTTCTATTACTCTCCTTATGCTTTTGAGAACCCCCGCCTCCATTGATATTGCCATTCCCCTAATATAGACTTTAAAGGCCTATCATCTAATGCCCAGAAGGGTAGAATCTGCTGAGTTACAGGCGAAAAAGGTTTCAACATCAGTCCCAATTTCCACCCGAAACACTATATCCTTCAGCGCATCTGGTTTAAATCTCCATGCGAAACCCAGTCTGCTCCTGACCATTTTAAGGGAAAGTGTTACCGGCGAGTGGTCAGAGAATGTACAGGGCTTTATGCCTGCGTCCAATACTTTCCCCATAACTGAGCTAGATATAAGGAACATATCAATATGGGACGACATGTCATGCACTGAAGGATAAAAGGTATATTCCCTAGTCTTAGGATGTATCTTACGCCATGAATCACACAAAGCAAATTATTGTATAAGTGATAATAGATGACGAGCAGCTCTAGGCTGGGGTCTAGGAGCGACATTCGTTCTGTCCAGTGCCATATCTAGAATTAGATTTGTATCCCCTCCCCATGCTACGGGTATTCCACTATATTGAGCCGTGAATTTTGAGATAATGTCAGGAAATTCAGGGTAATCCACATTGGGACCATATGTATTCACTAGTTCAGAACCCCCCAGGACACAGTGAACCACCACAAACCTCCCCTAAGGATCTATGTGTACCCTCCTTTCCACAAATTTGAGAGACCTATGAATGAGTATCAGAAGTCCCCTGGATTGCGAGGAGTAGGAGGTATAGTATCCATTCTTCCCCCAACTAGGAGCATTACTACGGCACACATTTTCTTTAGCATGGGTTTCCTCCAGAAATAAAAATATCTACTCTGGACGTAGGACATCACCTTCCGTGTTTTGGTGAAGTTCCCCAGACAGCGCACGTTCCAACTCATCATTTTCAACTCTTCTACCATAGGGTATGTGTTATACGATGTATTATTCTGTGTTTGCCAATTGTCCTAGTTCCAGTGCAATTTAAGAAAATGCTTCCTGAGTACTCCATTGCCAGTATTTAAAATGTTCCCGGTCCCAACAGGCGCATAACAATCTTACAAGATCTACTATCAGGCCCAACCAACTTTCCCCCTCCTCCACCACTGACATCTCCCAATCTGTAGTGTACCTGTACCAGTCCCTACCTTCCCTCCCAGCCCCCCCGTTCCAAAGGGGATCAAGGGGCATGTTCCCTTCAAACCACTCACAGCAACTGCAATGGGGCTCACTGTTGCTGCACGGAACTCACATCTGACATGTCTAGTGTAATGAGGCGGCGGTTAATCTAGTTTACTCCTAACAACTCATGGAAGGACTACAATTGTGGGAAACAACTCAAAGCTATGAATTCTTTCAGTCAGGCATAATTTCTTCAGCAGGTTCAGCCATGGGGTTGCTGATGGGGATCTGGGCTTCGATGAATTTTACCGCTTTGCTCGAGACTGGCTGGGAATAACATAGCATATTGCACATTGCATTCCCAAAGCATTTTATTTAACCCCCAGAAACTGCCAGCGCTCCTGCTTCACCGGTAATGAGAAGTCAGGGAACAAGTGAATGGTTTGGGATCCCAACCGCAGTTCTCTCTTTTTCCGGGCCAAGCGCAGTAGTTGGTCTCTGTCGTTATAGCTTAATATCTTCGCTATAATGGGTCAGGGGAAATAACCCGGCTTGGGTCTTGGGGACAGGGCCTTGTGAGCACGCTCCACGGCAAAAAAGGGAGAGAGATCCGGGGGTCCCAATATATCCCTAAGAAGGTTCTTGACTGCCGACTCGAGAGGACTCGTTAAGGTGTCCTCCGGAACACCGACAATACAGATGTTATTTCTTTAGGAACGTGATTCTAGATCATCACATTTGTTTTTGACAACCTTCATTTCACAGGTAAGGGTGGCCACAGCGACCTGAAGGGCTTGTACATTGTCTTCAGTAGTCCCAATCCTTGTTTCAGCTTCTGTGATCCGAGCCCTCTCACGCGCCAGTTTGGTATGCATGGATGCCACATTTGCCTAGATGTCGTCAAGTTTTTAGTTTACGGCGGCAAAGACTTTCAACATTGCATCTATCATGCTTGTCAGATCTGGTCAGGTCGAGGACACCAAGGGCATGGTTGAAGGTTCAGGGTGGGACTGCGGTGGTTGACCCTGTTTGCGCCTAGGGGTGGATTTGCCGAATCTGTCCATTGCTCTGGAATTCTTTCCCCCACCAGTCCCTTTAGTCATGGCACGCTTCAGTGAACTTGTTACAAGGGACTCGCAGACAGCACAGGTAGAATTGGGCCTGTTCCTGGGCCACAACACCGCAGGTCAGCACCCTGCTTCCAGGGGGCGCCCAACAATTGCGGGGGATGTATTAGAACTGTTCCTATACTCCACCAGCAGCGGGGCACAGGACCGGCGACTTCCACTTTTATCTATGTGTCCCACTGATCATGCAGTAGCAAAGTGAACCTGTAAAGGTTGTAGGAGCCCAGGGGACACACAGCATATCACCACCTCCAGCAGTGGACTTAACCAGCCACTTGTAGTGTATCCAGCAGACTACCCCTAAGCCTTCACCACGTGTCACAGTTGGGGTAGAGGGGAGGACCCCTCGCAAATCCTCCCCCACATGAGCTTTCTGGGTTTCACCACATAGCCCTGGCTCAAAGAAATCCAGCTGGCACTCTTGCACAGTAACAGGAATAATCCCATGGTCTGTAACCCAGTAGGCCAGTAGATCGCCCCGATATATTTTCTGGCTGACAGCACAGGCCTGCTCTAATCGTGGTCCGTGTTACGCATTAGGATGCTGGTGTGATGTTTGCTCGCTTCGGAGGGCTTCTGGGATTTGAAGCTAAAAGCTCGCCAACCCTGCCCCGGGGTCCCAGGGTCCAGTGCAATTGGGGAAGGCTGGGGTTTGTCCCCTGTAATATAAGCGCAGTCCCTCTAGGGCCCACTCAGAGGTCCAATGGGCCAATTCATTACGTCCACGAAGAGGGAAACCCCTGCCTTAGATGGTGTTAGTAAAAAATCAGAAATAAATATCCTCAGTTTAACTGACTTCGGTTGGCCAGGAAAGATGTAAACAGCCAATCCGGCTGGCCACAAAAACAACTAAACACACTGGCCCTCCCACAAAGGATGTAGATTGGGGATGTTTATGCCTCTCTAAAGCAGCTTATACCGCAAGGCAAGGATGCATGGGTGGGCTCAGGATAAGCCCACATCAGCACCATGGCCATTTAAGGCTTGCCTCGTGGTATACCCAGACAGAGTAATGTCCAAATATAAATTGGCCAGGTGTTGGACTTAGAAACATGAATTGGTACCCCAGTAAACACCATAATTGGGCATTCAGCTATCCGCGCAGTCGAAAGAGCAACAAGCATTGTGTAAGCAAAACTAAAACAGAGCTGCCACCAGCCTACAACTCCACACACTTTTAAGGTAACAGGGAAGACAGCAAAAAGAAAGCAAAACATTTAGGGGAGCAACAAAGTGGGTCATGGGTACCCCAAAAATAAGATTCTGCCCTTTTCATTCTTCCCATCAAGTCTGATGCCATCATGAAAGTTCTCAAATAGGGGATTGCAGTTTAACTTTAGAAGGTTCTTGAAACTTGGACCCATACATGTTTAAACATTGTAACTGTTGTCCCAAGCGGATACTGGTCCAGCAGGGGAATTTTCTAGCCAATGATGTCCTAGCAAATTGACTTATCCCAGTTTAAGGATCATCCACTATGAATCCAGAATTCATTAATCATATCCATCACTCTGGATTCTTACGAGTGCATTGCTCGGATATAGCAGCAGATCATTTGCACATAAGAATATTCTATCCTCCAGAACAATAGTCCATCGGAACCTTGACAGGATTTGGTCCTGTCTAATTCATTGGGCCTGTGGCTTGATTGCTAATGAAAAGAGGACCCGGGAGAGGGGATAGCCCCCTTTAGTTTCTTTTTCCAAGGAGAAACTTTCTGACATACATGCATTGACTCTGACCCTCACCACCTGCTCATTGTACGTTCACTTCAACTACCCAAGGATGTTCACCCCAAAACCCGTCTTTTGCAGTAAGGTCCAAAGAAACAACCACTCGGAGACCTTTGTGCAGCCAAGGACAACAAGAGCAAGGAAGGGCCTGGAAGAGTTTCTGCAAGAGCCAAAGCCCCAAACACCCATCTTAAACTCCTATGTGTAGACCTTTGGGTCATAAACCATAGTGGTCAGGGTGGACTAAGCATGTCATGGCTCACAGTAAACAGCAAGACATTTGCTAAGATCTTAGCTTCCCTGTCCGGCAGTGAAATAGGTGTGAACTGCACAGTTCAGGTGGCCCACCTTTTTTATGATTATTCACAATAGTAACGGTACAGTGATATGGGGGGTGAAGACTCCTTCGTACTGACATTAAACATGGCCAACATAGGCAAACAGCTGTTTACCCACTTCTTCACCCATCTTCCTCCATAATATAATCGAGAGACCTTTAGGACCTGATTTTCTTCCCCTATGTCATTGATGCACAATGCACATAATTTCTGCACTAGTATCTTCTGCTTCCATGTTACCTCTCTTTGGTGTGGATAGTACTTTTATAGGAAGATCGTGAGAAAATGCCTCAAAAGCCTCCTAGTCACTGCGTATATTCCTAGTGAACAAATTGGCATAATAGGACCCAACCACCGGCATTCTTCACTTATTGACCCAATTATTTGATTGATCTAGATAGCCATGCCAGCAGCTTCCCTATTTTCTCACCCTGCTGGTATACTCTACCCCTTGAAAACCATCTAAGTTGCCTGGCTTGATTCTGGGTGAGTGTGTGTGTTTGTTCCAGGCCCTTCTTGACATGAATTAGTGTATTTTGTGGTGAAAAGAAGCCATAGATGCCCCTACATATACCGCATTTGAACAAGCAAAAGGTATAAAGAGTGCTTGGGTGGGCTTCTGACTGAGTAAAGCATATATGCATGATCTTGTATGCAATTCACTTGATTTGATTAGCAGAGCTCATTTATGGTTAATATAATTTGATTTTTATTTAAACCCAGAAATGGTTGAGCTATGAAAGCTTAGTTTGGCCACTGCATGGAAACATAAAACTGTTACTTAGAAAGGCATGACCTGCAGCATTAAGTTGGCTTTAGTCTCTTATCATGGAGATGTCCAAGGCCGCAGCTAGAACTGAAAATATCAGAGGAATGGCAATATCCTTGCATAAGAGTAACAGTCAGATAGCAGTCTTTAGCAAATTAGAAAGAAAAAAGCCATTGCGTTGATTCACATGTTCACTTTAGGTTAAATGGCATAATGGACAAATTGCGTAGCCCAGTTAATTTTCTATTATCAAATGTTTTCAGCTGAGCATCCAACCTGCCCATCATGATCAGATGGTGTTAAGATATTGAGGCTTGCCTTTGGACTCAAAAAAATTGTCCAGTCGATGTTACACACAAGTGATAAGATAAGAGATTGGGAAAGGTGTGTTTTTAAGTAACTGTCCAACCTGCCCAAGAGATAAGATATTTCAAAGCAAAATACTGTATGTTATAAACCAGTGTCCATTTTGAACTACAGCACAACAATAGGATACGTTAAAGACTAAAAATAAACTTCCCACTTCCTCTGCGTGTATTTGTGTCTATGTGGACATTTTATTCAATATGTTCCAATCTGTATAAACTAACCTTCACCTCACTTGTGCCTTGTTGACAATTACCATTGTGTTACTTACATTGATGTATTTTATCATGTCAGCAGTAATTGGTCAGAATGTTGTTTAGTTTTGCATTTCTGACTCATGTTTGATTAGATTCCAAGATGTCTGCCACAGTGTTTTACTTTCTGATCTTACCTTTTCTCTTATGCCATCAACATGGTAGTAGTACTTTTAGCTATTAACTGTATACTTACCCCTGCAGATAGTGTGTGACCATGCGCTCCGTGAGCGGGAAAAGCGTTACCCCCTTTTTTCTCCCATGTGTTCTGCATATGCTGTGCTTTGTTTTTACCAATAAAAACGTTCCCATTAATTTGTGCTCTGTCGTTTTTCTGTTCATCACGGCATTCCCTGACCCGCCCGGACTGCAGTCCCTCTGCTTGCTACAGGTGTTTTCTGTGTTTGTTTTATATATATATATTTCTGAGGCTTGTGGAATCTGCTTAGATCACATGCTGTGCATAGGCCGACATCTAGTGGAAGCTGCGGAGTATTACAGTTTGTTTTTCGAAACTCGAAAATGGGCGTCGACACAGGGCGTGCCAGTACTACTATCCCTAGTGTGACGTCCACTGTACCCAAGATCCCTCACGCGTCTAGGATCCTCGGATTGTTTTTTTCCGCCATACTGGTCGGAAGCATTTTGCGGAGTCCCCTGGCTTTAGCCATACTTTTGCTAAAATATTGATTTATTGACATCCTTCCCCATCCCAACGTCGAACTTCGACACTCGACGCCGGCTGGAGAAGAAATCGACCGTCGGCTGCTGCACGACGGATTTGGGCCTCGGAAGGCCTCTGGCCTCGGCCCGGGCCTTGGAAGGCCTCTGGCCTCGGCCCTGCAAGTAGGGAGAGTGGGGGGTTGGACATACTCTACACTCTTGGTATATAGGTACACCTTATACATTTCCTACACTTAACAGCCCGCTGCCTCAAGGTGTGTATGGAGGATACCCCTTTTCAATTCTGCCCCAAGTGCAATCGCAAATACCCTTGGGTCGACAGGCACACCACGTGCAATCTCTGCTTGCCGAGGGACCACCCGAAGCGAACTGCAGAGCGTGTAGTAGGTTTAAACCTAAGACACTTAAGGACCGTTCGACGAAGCGTTGGGCCCACCACGCCAGGCAGGCGGCCATGGCAGCGGAGGGTGCCTTCAGCGATGGCAGCAACGCCGTGCTTTCGGACGGTGAGGGCATTACGGCGTCGAAAGACAGCCGAGCGCAGGTCCCCGACCTCGGAAGGTCGTCTGACAGGGCGGTTATGGGGAAGACCCGCGGCGAAAGAATCCAAAGCTGTGTATTGCTACACAGCAAGCCCAGATGCACTCAAATAGGGAAAAAGATATCCCTCTATTTCTATTAAAATTCATTAAACATTTGGTGCCAAAAGAGGCGTACATTTTACGATGTGTTAACAACGTGTGAACCTCTCTTATTTGCAACAGAAAGGGTCATTTAGAGCATTTGGCAGTATTATTCAGGATAAAATATACAGTCATAGAGGTCAAACCGATAGAACAATCAGAACGAAAACACTAGAGCTGACTTATGGATTTTAATCTTCTGAGTCCAACAAGTCGTACATTAGTAAGCAAACAGTAGTACAATCAGTGTTCCCTATTTGCACATGGAAAGGACACTTGTAGGTATTCAATATAACAAAGGTGAGAGCAACAAGCGTTTACAAAAAACCGCTTGTAAGGAGTAACACAATTGTAAAGCTGTATAATAGTTACAGTGCAAACAAACTCTAGATGTATGGATTTGATCATTCAGCAGTTCATAAATGAAGTCTCATATTCAGGTGTGGCCCGAATAAGACCGACGCGTTTCGGTTCATGGAACCATCTTCAGGGGATAGACTTCATTTTTATTTTCATAAACATTAGATTCTAACACAGTCTCTGTGGGGTAGGAAAGAAAAAAGATATTTCAATAAAAACTCTCTGATTTACATGAAGTCAATTAACATAGTGAGACGAGTCAGAGTGCCAGGAAACAGACAGGTAATCCAGACAAGAAACAACGGATAGCCAAAAACCACAGTATGTTGGGGTATCTATGGAGGTAAGGACAAAAGTTAAGCTATTAAGCCCACCAATAACGGGCAATCAGTCCATAGTGAAGAGAAAGAGAGATTTAGAATATAAGTACAGACAGTAAACAATGACAGACTACGACAAATCGTTAGGCATTAGCCTGTGCGAACAAATGCAAGTAAACTGCATGAACAAGGGGAATTGGAGGCTTTAGAACACTGCACAAGTGCAGCAACACATACCGGTAAGGTTTAGTTGTACAGTGAAGTCCAAGGTATATAATAAAAGCGAGTACAATAATATAATACTAAAGTCTCAACCAAGCGAGGTACGTGGACCAGGTTATTGCAACGTGTAACTGGATTCAGGGAAACAAAAAATGCATACCTTCCAATGCGAACACGCAATGAACATCTCGCCGCTGCAGTGCGAGCGAAGTAACTGAGCTTCCCAAAACTACAGCGTCGTCTTGGTAACGCCGCGCATGCGCGTGAGAGCACCAAAAGCGACATCCATCTTGGTGTGGGCACCAACGAGTGCAGCGTTGCCAAGGTAATGTAACAGTAAACAAGAGTGACACACTGAAAGAGACGGGGCGGTCCCGAGCAGTCCGGAGAAAGGGCTGCACATAACAGTTGTTAAATGACAAATGGTCATTAAGAGAAGGGCAGTACGTGTCCAACATAAGACCAGGTCATGGGGTTAAAATAACACGCGCGTGGGGGCAACAACCGTAGTTCAAAGGAACTACGGGGTGCCCCCACGGCGCGGCAAGTGATTAATCATGGCGATCGGTCAGCAGAAGCTAACCAGCATCCACAAAGGTAAGAGAAAAGGTCTAAAAAACCCAAAAAGAAACGGAGACAGTAATCGACAACAATGGAGGAGTCTAATCTCCATGGGCACTTCAAGGAGGCCACGAGATGTATGGAAATGTAGAGGAGAACTCAAAGCCCTGGGCGCGGACAAGCAGCCAACAACAAGGCAGAAGGGAGAGTCAGATTCATGTCAGAACTTGAAGAATAGCTGACAAGGAGACATCACAAGTCGGAGGAGAACTGAGAACATCAGGGAGGTAAAAGGTCAACAGTCTACCTCGATGAGAGGTGAGGAGGAGCTCAACAAAGCAATGGGGTAACAAATGAAAATACATCATGCGGTAAGTACCGCACTGGATGGTACATGTTGTCAAATTTAAAACACACAAACAATAATGATCGCAGAGTGTGTGAATGGTGCTAATTGGAGTGACATATTAATACAAGCAGAGCATACTAGTTTTCAAAGAGACAACAGGTTTATACAAAGCACATAAGGTCGAATTCCGTATTCATGCCACGTGGGCTTAGAGAGTCCAACAGTTCAATCCATAAAATCTCACGTTGCAATAGTTTACGCTGCACATCTCCACCCCTGCTTCCTGCTGTGATTTGTTCCAAGATAACACATTTCAATTGAGCAATGGTGTGATGTGCTTCAGAAAAGTGTAGTGATACTGGTGACTTGGGACTCTTAGTGCGGATATTAGATTTGTGCTCAGACCATCTAACTTTGACTTTTCTGGTCGTCATGCCTACGTAGTATAACCCACAAGGACATTTTAATGCATAAATAACATTTTGGGCATCACATGTGCAAGAATGCTTGAGAAAAATAGGTTTGCCAGAGTGGGGGTGTGATATGCTGTTGCCTTTAATGATGTTGCCGCAGTGCTGGCAATTGTGACATGGAATAGTCCCCTTAAATGTTTTCTGTAGACTGGGAGATGGAATTTCAGCTTTGACAAGGCTCTTACGCAAGGACCTACTGTTCCTGTAAGCAAAAGTAGGAGGTTCATGAAACAGTTGTTGTAACTGTGGGTCCATTCTAAACATGCTCCAGTTCTTTTTAATGACCCTTTTGATCTTCATACTCTGCATAGAATAGGTAGTGACGTAGACAAGTGCTTCTCCCGGCTTGGGGGGTTTAGGAGTCAATAGTGTCTCTCTTGCAGTGCTCCTCACTTTGTCTGCGACTTCTGTGATTTTTGACTGGTTATACCCTCTAGATGAGAATTTGGTTTCCAATTGTCGTGATTGACGTTCATACTCATTGGTCTCAGAGATAATCCTTCTGTAACGCAGAAATTGACTAAACGGGACACTATCGACAGTTCTTTTCGGATGAAAGCTTGTAGCAAGCAGCAGGCTGTTTCTATCGGTCTTCTTAGTGTAGATTCTTGTCTCGAGAGAGTTATTACTGGCATATACCTCCACATCCAAAAAGTGGATGGTAGTGTCGCTTGTTGCTGTAGTGAACTTAATTCGAGGATGAATTGAGTTCATCATTTCGTAAAAGTTTTGCAGTTCTTCTTCCGGACCAGACCAGATTCCAAAGATATTGTCAATGTATCTTAAATATAGTGGTAAATGCCTCATCCATCTAGGTGAACTGAGAATGTTTTCGTGCTCCAGGTAATACATGTAGGTGTTAGCGTAGCAAGGTGCCATTGCTGCCCCCATGCTAGTTCCAGAAATCTGAAGGAAGAAACGATCTTGGAATTTGAAAAAATTATTCGTAAGTACTAATTTAAGTAAAGTTAGTACAAACAGTCTGTCACCTTGACATTGCTCTGATTGGAGTAGGAGCCATTCTGTTGCTTCAAGACCAGCTTTGTGTGTGATGTTAGTATAGAGAGATGTAACGTCCATGGTGAACATCACATCCCTTCCACTGACGAATTGCACATTTTTAAGTTTGTGCAAAAAATGCATAGTGTCCTTAACATAAATCTTCGATTCCTGTATGAGAGGTTGCAGGATTTTGTCCAAGTATTGAGCCAACGGTTCAAGGAGACTCGCAGTGGCTTCTATAAAAGGACGTCCAGGTGGATTAATCAATCTTTTGTGTATCTTGGGAAGTATGTAAATAACTGGCATGATGGGATGTTTGTTTTCCAAAAACAGGCGTGTCTTTTCTGAGATGACGTCATTGGCTTCTGCCTCATCCAAAATCTTCTTGATGAGGGATCTTACTGCTTCAGTAGGGTTAATGGGTACTTCCATATATGTGTCATGGTCATCAAGCTGGCGCTCGATTTCATCGATGTAATCCTGTTTATTCATAAGCACTAATGCTCCACCCTTATCTGCTGGTTTAAAAATGATGGTTTGATTATCCAGGAGTGTCTGCCGTTCTCTCAAAGAGAAATTGCCTTGTGTATTATTTTTAAACTGAATCTTCTTCAAATCCTGTAATACAGTTTTCTCAAAAGTAGAGAGGATATGATTCTGGACTGGGGAGTTGAAGTGACTCTTAGGTTTCAATTCAAGATATTTATGTGATTCCGTAGTCATTGTATCCTCATCTTGTGAGTCAAAGAAGACTTTAAGTCTTAACTTTCTCATTAGTTTGAAAAAGTCTTATTTTCTCACGAAGCAAAGTACTATTGTTATTGGGAACAAAGGATAACCCTTTATTGAGGACTTTCAGTTCCATCTTGGATAGCTGGTATGCTGAGATATTAACAATCAATGTCTCTTCGTCGTTTTTTTCCGTTTTGGGTTTTTTCTTCTGTCCTCTTCTGATTGGCCTTTTTCTAAAAAAGGAGTAGCGTTAACTGCTGGTTCTTCTGTAGTAGGACCAGGGATAGTCTCGCTGCTCTGCCCTGGAAGAATTTCAAGTTCGGCGCTTGAGGCGTCAGATGAGGTATTTTCTGCCGATTGTTGATCTGGTTTACGTGGGTTGTTAAAATTGGGTTTATTGGAGAGGTGCCCGTAGTATGACTGCCAACTATACACAATATTAAGCTTATAGTCCTGGGTGTCGCGTCTAAACTTCCTAATTTTCTTTATTTCTAGTTCTTGTTTGAAATTTGCCAATTTCTGATTAATTTCTTCCAGGATTTGTTTCAGTTGATCCGCCGTGTATCCCTTGCTGAGGGATGTTTTCAAACCTTCTATATCCTCATTAAGGTTAGTGAGGGAATGTGCTAATTCTTCAATTGTCAAAAGTATAAGATCAAGCGAGCACTTGTTTAAGATTTGGTGCCAGCGTTTGACGAAAGCTGGATTCTCCTTACAGAGTGTTGGCTCTAAACTTACACGTAAGCCCCTAGGTATTCTTTTGGCAGTGTAATAATGCGCAAAGGTGGATGCATGGAGTTTAAGGTTGATCTCTCTTCTTATTTTCCATTCCAATTGTCGTATCAAAGCTTCTGGTTTGTCGGTTGTTGTGATCTCTGCTCCTGCGGATTTAATCAGACCTAGTATTTTGAGTGCTTCCTCTTCGCTAAAAGCAAGTGTTTCAGCTCTGTTGTCAGTGGTCTGATCAATTCTCGAAAAGGACATATTAAAGTCCTGTGAGAGTCGTAGAGTTTCGTAGAGAATAGAGAATAAAATGATGAATCAGTGCGTGCAACCCCTCAGGTATGGCCAATAAGGATAAAGCATGAAAGAGGAGTATAGGGGTGCACAGACAGGTTAAGTAAAAAGTCTGAAAGTAGTAGGATTTATAAATAAGAAATCTATCAACAAAGGGTAGTGTTCAGTATTACAATCAGTCTTATGGTGCAATCGGGCTGTCGTCACAAGGCCACTTGGGACAGAAGAAAGCAAAAGAATCCAAAGCTGTGTATTGCTACACAGCAAGCCCAGATGCACTCAAATAGGGAAAAAGAGACCCCCGGCGACACAGGCGCTTCACACACCACCCACACTAAACACACGAAGTCCAACCGAGACTCGACGATGTCGAGTGCTCGGAAAGAGGCACAAACAGAACGGTCCGAATCGGCGTCCTCTGGGCGTTCGCGATCGCCGCATGACTCCAGGCAATCATCCACTCTTGCCAAGAGTGCCTCGCTCCCTAGGCTAACGGAAGTTCGATCGTCGAAAGACGAAGACGACTTCCACCCCCAGGCCGCACTCCAGTAGTCGGAGCCCGCAGTCAAGATCAGCACGGCCCCACGTTCGAAGGACAGGGACTCTACCCCGATCCTCGACGCCAGGCGTCGAAAACCTCCGGAGCCACAAAGGGACAGGGAAAACACTTTTCCACTCACGGGGAGGGGGGAAAACAGCAGAAGAAGCAGCCTGTGCACTCTTCCACAGCTGTAAACCACTCCACTCCTCCTAAACAAGCAGACAAGACCAGGTCTGCTGATATTTCAAAGAGCAAATCTACTCAAGATAAATCTCCAAAACCTTCTGAGAGAGTCATTCCCAGTTCCAAAAAATGGTCCAGTGATGACATAGATAGGGTCATGTCAAGGATGTCTTCCTTGGCAGACTTTTACGATAAAAATCCAGACCATTTCTTTTCATATGATCCACAAGGGGCTACACCCTTAGGCTCTAATGATCCTATCCCCCCGAGTAAGAAGCCCGGTTTGAGACACCGATGAGGTCTACAGACCCCTTCGATGTACAACCATACTCACAACCATACTCACTATATCAAGGAGAGACTTCCTTTGGTGAGGACCAAGATTTTGGCATGGTAGAAGAGCAAACCAGGACGGGTTACTATGGGGACGATGAGGACCAAGAAGAGGAGGAGGAAGACCCCGAAACCTACAGAGTAGATTCCCCGGTAGAAAAGGAAGCCCCGGTTACCGACTCCCCTGTCGATAACCAACCCCTCCTGAACGAGGTTCTCGCACGTGCAGCAGAACATTTCCATATTGACACCCACGGTGTCCAGGAGGAGAGGGACTTCGCCGAGGAGTTAGTAGGAGAAAGGAGGCCTGTTGCCCAGACCATCCCTATCCTCAAGTCTGTTAAGCGAAGAATAGACCCATCCCTGGTGAACCCGAACCTCACCGGAGCAGTCAATCCCAGAGTTGAAAAACGTTTCAGGGCAGCCCAGTCTGACCCTCTCTACATAAGAGGACATCTGAAGCCAGACTCCCTAGTTGTCACTAACACTCGTAAGAGGGCTGGAACACCCTTGCCATCGTCCGAAGCTCCTCCAGACAAGGAGAGCAAAAAACTATATGGTTTCGGCAGGAAAGTAGCCTCAACGTCCGCCTATCAGGCAAGGATTGCAAACTCCACCACCCTGTTGGCCAGCTACAACTGCCATCAGTGGGAAGAAGTCGCGGCACTCATAGCCTCTGCTCCGGAACCCTTCAAGGGCCAGTTAGCTCGGATTTCCGCAGAGGGTAGAGCTTTGTCTGGTTGCATTTTAAAAGCAACCTTTGACGCCGCGGACAACGCAGGCAGATTGATAGCAGAAGGTACTGTTATCAAGAGACATGCGTGGTTACGGCAGTCTGGTTTTAAGGCAGAAACCCAGGCATCATTGTTGGACAAACCGGTGTAAGCCGATCTGTTGTTTGGTAAGGCGGTCGAGGACGCACTGAAGAATGCCAAGGACGAATACGAGACACTCAAGTCCCTTGGCCAATTAACCAATAAACCCCCTAACCAGAGAGGGAATAGTAATTTTCGTCGCCCACGCGGTCAAAATTCCCAGAGAGGATCTAACTATTCCCAGGGGCAGGGTACACAGTGGAACAACAGCCAACAGTCTACCCAGGGTTACGGCAGGGGTAATAGGAGAGGATGTGGTAAAGGCAGAGGCAGCCCCAGCAAAGGAGGCGGCACGCCTCCACCAAAGCAGTGACGCTCAGTTCAGGGTCCCTTCTCACGCAACCCCAGTAGGGGGACGCATTTCCAACTTCACCCAGGCTTGGGAAGGGATCACATCAGACAGATGGGTGCAGTCAACAGTATTCACAGGGTACTGTATAGAACTACTGCAGCGTCCCCGGAACCATCCTCCACGACAAAGAGTACACTCTTTAGAACATCAGAAGATTCTCCTTGAGGAGATCGCCATTCTGCTAGAAACGGACGCGATAGAACTCGTCCCGGGACACCAGGTTAACAAGGGTATTTATTCAACTTACTTCCTTGTGCCAAAAAAAGATTTGACAATGCGCCCAGTATTGGATTTACGGCCTGCCAACAAGTATGTTGTAGTATCCTAGCATCATATATGCTATGTTGTGCTGTGTGACTATGTGATTGAGTAGTGGAGCTCGGAGTGTTGGTGCGAGGCCTGGAATGGTGTTAGTGTAAGGATTCCAGAGAGGACGGTTGGGGACTGGCAGGGAGAGAGCCAAGGGAAGCAGAAGCACATCACCTCATCTCCTATCTTACTTTCCCACTGTAACCTGTAACATTAAAGAAGCCTTACCTTTTCTATAATACTGGCTCTGGTGTGGTTCCTGAGTATTCCTGCCTGTGTTCTAACCACACCAAGATACATCATATGTCAAGCCCCAAAAGTTTCGTATGACTATGCTACAAGAGGTAATCCCCCTCCTAAAAAAGGGGGATTACATGGCAACCTTGGATATGAAAGATGCCTATTTTCATATTTCCATGTTCCCAGCACACAGAAAGTACTTTTTCAAGGTACTGCCAATTCAAGGTACTGCCCTTCGGGATAGCTTCGGCACCAATGGTATTCACCAAGGTACTGGCGGTGGCGGCTGCACACCTACGCAGGGAGGCAATCCCGGTGTACCCTTATCTGGACGACTGGCTCATAACGGGGGAAACCCCAGTAATTTGCAGGACAAACATTCAAAGGACTATCGACCTCCTGCATGAATTAGGCTTCTCAATCAACGAGAAAAAGTCATGCCTGGTGCCAAGCACCTCCAAACAGTTCCTAGGAGCAATCCTAGATACTCAAGAGGGGTTGACCTTTCCTTCAGAGGAAAGAATTCGGAATATACTACTGCATATTCCGTAATATAAGTCCGGTCACCAAATAACGGTACGCAAAGCAATGCGTTTACTGGGCATGATGGCGTCATGTATTTACCTGGTCCCCCACGCGCACCTGCGCATGCGTCCCATGCAGGAATGGTTGGCGAAACAGTGGTCTCAGGCAAGTGGTCGGTGGGACGATCTAGTGGTCGTTTCGCCAACACTAGTACAAAGCCTTCACTGGGGGACAAGAGAGAATCTTGCACAGGGAAAACCCTTTTACGATCCCGAAGTACAGGCAGTAGTCACTACCGATGCATGTCTGACGGGGTGGGGAGCTCACCATCTCCACCACACAGCTCAGGGTCTCTGGTCTCCCTCAGTGGCCAAGAACCACATCAACCTGCTAGAGCTTCTGGCAGTATTCAGAGCGCTTCAAGCGTTCGAGCCCCACCTACTAAACCTGTCAGTGCAAATCCGGACGGACAGCACAACAGCCATGTTCTACCTGAACAAGCAAGGAGGGACTTGTTCGCCAAATCTGTCCAAGCTTGCCCAGAAAATCTGGATATGGGCACTCAGACGGAACATCTTCCTGTCATCACAACATGTTCCAGGGGAGCTCAATTCCCTAGCGGATGCTCTGAGCAGAGACTCTCTCCCAGAGGAACACAAACGGGTTCTACACAGAGAGGTCGTAGAAAATATCTTCTCTCAGTGGGGTTTCCCCACTATAAACTTATTCGCCACAAGCGAAAACAGACAATGCCCAGGATTTGCATCCAGGTTCCCCCAACCAGACTCCCAGGGGAACGCCCTGTGGATGAACTGGTCAGGGATGTTTGCGTACGCTTTTCCACCAACTCCTCTCATCAGGAAGGTGGTGAACAAGATGAACAGAGAGTCCATGACGCTCGTCCTAGTTGCTCCCATGTGGGCAAGACAACCGTGGTTCCCACACCTACGCAGGATGGCGGTGTGCGAGCCCATCAAACTTCCAGCCTGGTACAACCTACTGTCCCAGCACCAAGGTCAAACAGTGCATCAGCAACCCAACTCAATGAACCTGGCAGCATGGCTCCTGAGGTCATAGAGTTTGGACATCTCAATTTACCACAGAGGTGTATGGACATCCTAAAGGAATCTAGGAAACCAAACACAAGGCACTGTTACTTTGACAAGTGGAAGAGATTCGTTATCTGATGCCAGAGTAGACAAATCAACCCAGTTGATTGCACTCCTTCCACTATTGTTACATACATGCTCCACCTGCTAGACGCAGGATTGGTTTTTAACTCACTGAAAGTACACCTGGCAGCCCTGTCGGCATACACCACTTCCCATAACAAGGTCTCGTGGTGGAAAGTACCAGTAGTTAAAGCCTTCATGGAAGGAGTAAAGAGACTTCACCCTCCTATTTCAAACCCACCACCAGGGTGGGACCTTAATGTGGTGCTATCTAAGCTTATGGGACCCCCTTTCGAGGTGCCATCTCGAAGTGGATTATTAACTGTATCCAGCTGTGTTACTCACTCTCTGAAAGAACTCTGCCTTTCACGCCAAGAGCCCACTCTACTAGAGGCATTGGGGCCACTCTGGCTTTCATTGCAAATGTACCCCTTGACACCATTTGCAAAGCAGCTACTTGGAGCACTATTCACACTTTTACTCAGCATTACTGCATTGACACCCATTCCAAGGCAGATACACAAGTGGGACAAGCGGTTCTAAGACACTTATTTGCTCATGACCCTTCTCACATCCCACCTCCTTCTTCAGGTACTGTTCGCTAATCTATGCACAGCATGTGATCTAAGCAGATTCCACAAGCCTCAGAAGGGATACATTACTCACCGTAATCGTATTTCTGATGCTTGTATCTGCTTAGATTCACATGCGACCCACCTTTCCTCCCCTCTGAGAGAAGGCGCATGGTTGCTTGTAGTCTTACCTTTCTATCTAACTGCTTGGATTATCTGTACTCACGCTACTCCTCATGCTACCTCATGTCAGAAAAAATACAATCTGAGGATCCTAGACGCGTGAGGGATCTTGGGTACAGTGGACGTCACACTAGGGATAGTATTACTGGCACGCCCTGTGTCGACGCCCATTTTCGAGTTTCGAAAAACAAACTGTAATACTCCGCAGCTTCCACTAGATGTCGGCCTATGCACAGCATGTGAATCTAAGCAGATACAAGCATCAGAAATACGATTACGGTGAGTAATGTATCCCATACATAATGATTGGTTATTTATAATGCGCTTAATACCGGACCCGGGGACCGAACCTGTGGTGCTCTGTGTTGTCCTGCTTCCAAGGCAAGCACGTTGCCCCTGAGCTATCCTCCCAAGATATATATATCTCACAAACAAGATGCTCGAGATTAGATAGGACATTTGGCCAGCAGAGATAAATTCCATTCAAGGAGGTGGGAATGCAGGGGATGATTGCAGATTAAAGCAGTAGATGGCCCAGAGGGAGATTGCTGGCTCATGTACTTTTCGGTATGTCACAAGCCAAATTATAACCCTGTTGTATTTCTATTTTTTTATTACAAAGTCTTTAAAGGCCCACTTTAATTTATCAAAAACTTTGAAAGCAAAGCATAAAGATTCTGGGTTTTCAGAATTCTATATAAGAGAGCCCATTTGAATTAATAGAAGCTTTAAACACAGCTAGATCTGGGACAAAGTGCGCAGATTGCTTAGCTATTCGAGTTGGCATTTTAATGAGATGACAAAGGCTGAGGCAATCTAAACTGAGCATAGCCTGCACTTTTTGGTGCAAAACATTTTGAGAAATGTTTTCATTTAGAAACAGATATATTTTAGAAAACATTTTTGAACAGAATAAAATGTTGCTTTGTACTTTGCTTTTAAATTAAAACAAAAAGGTGGTGTTTTGTGTCTAGAAGCTACTAGCAAGAATGTATTTCTGAGATGATTAAGAATTGCAATAGCATTGTTTTGGAAATCAATGCTGATATTTGGTGTATTTTGTGGGATATGTAGTGCAAGTTGCTTATCACATCATTGGGAAGAACAACAAAGCACTGATGAATGACTTAATTCAATTTTAGTGAATGGTAATCTTTAGAACGTCCAAGTTGAACTAAACTGTTTTACATAAATATTTTAAAAATACTAATTTGTTATTCTTGAAACTGTCATGGTCCAGTTGCTGAACATAAAGAGTTGAGTGAGTATATTATTTGTTAGCCATTATTTACAAATGAAAATGTGCTCATAACACAATACTGATTTAGAGCCACACTTGTCCAATTTTAAAAGCCTTGATGTGGGACAACATGCTTTGAGAAGGGAGGGGATACCATAATCACTGACTCGATGACTTTACAGCTGGTTTTCCAGAATTTTGTATAACTGTTGTGAAGACCTTTCTCCAAAAACAACTTTTTCACAGAGGTCCGATAGGATAAATAGTCAGAATGAGAATCCCCTTTTAAATAATTATTTTTTGCCAAACTTCGAATTGGAGGGAGTCCTCTTCAGGGCAAGAGGTCAGAAGGCTGCTAGTGTTAATATACAAGCCATTTTTAGTTGAAGGTGTTTCGTCTCCTTTCCTGTTCTACTGAGCTGTGGCTCTAACTGGAGCACCTTTGCCTCTTCCTGTTATATGGTCTTACATTTCTCCCTTTGTCTCCTGTCCAAAATCTCCATTGCTTCCTAATGCTCGTTTTCTTCCCATATAGTGTAATTGCTATCTAAAGAGCCCTCATTAAGCTAAAAAAAAAGAATGCCGTAGCCTCCCACAGCTTCTGTATGTTCTGTAGGACCCAAGAATCTCAGCCTTTCAGAGCGTTGATCGGGAGATAGGTAGTGGGGGGTGATCGGAAATCCCTCTTTCCATATACATTTATCTGAGCCGGTGAACATCCTCGCACAGGACGAACATGTAGTCCAGCCGAGAAGGAGACCCCTGTGCATCATAAAGGAAAGAGTAAGCACTCTCATTAGGGTGAAAAAACGGCTTGTGGGCTGTGCACGAGAAAGCTGGAGGCAGCAACCGTGGGCAGAAGAGCAACAGAGTAGCCGTGTTTTCCGAAGTGCAAGCTATTTTACCTCGCAAGGTCTGACACAGCAATCCAGCATGTTTCAAGAAAAACTGAGATGTTTAGTTTACTGGCGGAACAAACAAAGCCAAACAGCAGCTCAGGTTCTACAGAGTGATGGGCTTGAGCAATGCAGGGCATACAGCAGCAGCAACCCGATCGGGGGGTAGTAATCTAGATTGCAGAATTTCTTAGTGGCTGTAAATCCAGAAATGAAGGAGAAAGGAAAAACATTGGCCAGCAAGAAGGGCTCAAGGTTGCTGGAATGGGCGACAGCAACTGAGAAGGTGCACAGCTGGGCAGGGGTGCAAAAAAGGCTGGGAGAAGATTCAGAGGAAGAAGAGGATGTCATCGTAGAGCTAGAGGAAGCACCGAAAAAGAAGACCAAGGAGAGCAAGAACTCTACGGGGACGGAGAAACAAGGCACAGCAGATACAGAGGGAAAAAAGAACACAAAGAAAGGTAAAACAAAGCATGCATGAATGAAATGATGGATAATTTTTCAACCATGTATTTAATGCAACAAGAAATGTTAGTAAATGCGAAATTTGATAGGTTCGAGAAGATGGTGACTGACTTGGGGATAAAACAGCTAAAGGGCACAGGGTGAAACAGAACTGATGAACAAGGAAGAGAGTGGTCATTTAAGGGCATGGGTAGGGGTCCCCATGCCGCCCATAGTGACACAGTTTGTCCTACCACAAATGGGGCCATAATAATGGCGCCATCATTAGAAGGCTCAGGTCCAACAGCAGACATCATCAGCAATGGCGCTGGTTTGAATGCCCCTCAAGAGCAAAGCACAGTGGTTACAACTCCAGTGATTTTAGTCCTCCAAATGAAGGCAGGACGCTATTTGCATATGTAGACAAAATCTGGTAAGTTAGGGACGTTTATGGAGGAGAAGCCTGGCTCACCTATGACGAGCAGTTTAGGAGGGCCATGGTAGTACACCCAGAAATAGAGTGGGATGAAGTGCAGAATAGTCTACATTCAGGAGGTTCTGAACACCAAAACCCCATGCTGCACAGAGAAGAGAACAGCTCACACAAAAACACCACAGACAAACAGCGGGAAATGCTCAGACCCAGAACACCAGAACAAGAGCGAGCAGCCCTTTCGGAAAAAAGAAGCCATGGGTGGCTAGGTCAAATACCCACAGTCAGAATACGAGCAGACCACAACACACTAACAGGAGCAACATTACATGTTGGAAATTTGAGAAAGGTCACTGCACTGAGTGCAAGGAGGGCAGATATAAGCATGCTTGCACAAAATGTGGGGTGCGGGGGAGACACAGCAGCAATGGATGCACCAGATTACCAAGTAAAGGCCCCAAATAAAGAAGAACAGTGAAAGTCCAAGTACTACAGCTAACTTGCTCCAAAAAGAACAGGTAAAGAAAGGGCTTCAGGGTGTTGTGCACAGGTTTATGAGACCCTGAACACAAGAGAGAACACCCATTACAGTCATAAAATTCATGCATTTCATAGCAGCATACCCAGACGAGGAGATTGGGCAGTCTATAATAAACAGCTTCATGGAAGGTTGCAGCATCCCATTCAAAGGTCAAGGGTCCAGAGTGATACCAAAAAAATTGAAATCTGCTAAATAGAATCCAACAATAGTAAGAGATAAAATACAAAAAGAATTAGAATTAGGCAGGATTGGAGGGCCCTGGGTAGAAATGCCATTCAAGGAATACATATGCTCACCACTGGGCCTGGTACCCAAAAAGGAACCAGGGCAGTTTAGACTAATACACCACTTGTCCTACCCACATGGCCGGTCAGTCAGTGAATGATGCGACACCCGAAACGGAAACAGCAATGACATACACAGATTTCCACGAGGCACTTAGCGTAATTAAAAAATGTTGGAGCAATGCTTTAATGGCTAAATTACACACAGAGGCAGCTTTTAGATTCTCGCTAACTCTACGCTAAGTCGCGTGTGCCCGGAAATGCCTTCGGGTGGTCCGCACAGAGGTCTGCCTGCAAACGGGTGGATTTGTTAATCGCCCGCAAATGGAATCTCCTGTCCTTTCCGAACAGGCCAGGGAGCATCTTACTGCCTCAATGGTCTGCCCCTGGCCCGACTCGGTGGACCTGGGCCGATTGTCTTGGTCAGCGTCTAACCCAGTGCAATACTGTGGTGGATTGTGGCCTCCCACGTTGCTGGGTGTGTTTTGAAATCTTTTGGTGCTGTTTTCCCCCTTGGTGGGCCTTGTGGTTATATTGCCCTCTGGCACCTTTTGGGGATGGCATCTCTCACCTTCACGTGGGCCTGCTGGTTTAGCGGGATCCACAAGTTCTTCTGTCTTCCCCAATGGGCACTGTAGTGGCCTCCAGACACGCCCGTCTCTTTCCCTCACGCAGGGCCTGCAGGTGCTGTTGTTGCTGTGCTGCGGCCAGGCGGGCATGGATTGCCCTGTGGTTCCGCTGCGGCTCCAGGCAGGTCATCCGGCCTGTCTGCTCTCACCGCGTAGGATGGGAGTCGATGTCCTGTTTCTGGGTGTCGCGGCTCAGGTGGGCAACACTACGCTCCCCCCCCCCCCCCCTGGGGGGCTGCTGGTTCCGGCTCCTGCTGCTGAGGTCACCCTGAATCACTGTTGTTCCCCGTGGGGGAAGCGGGGGGCACAGTCCTGAATCTCTTTGTTGCACTTGGGTACCCGGGACCGCCCGAGGCGCCGCCGGCACCAGTGAGGGCCAGCCGGCTCCCCGGCACACTCAATGTTCAGCACCACGACCTGCTGTGAGCTGGCGTTCGGCGTCACCTGCGCCTTCTGGGCAAACTGGGTGCCACTCTTTCCACCGAAACTCCGCCATCGATTTGCTGCTCTTGACGTGCTCTGTGGACACTGTATGTGGTGCAGCTGCCCTCGCTATTCACACCACCACTCGCCTCTTGTCCGTTGCCGGTCCGACTTCAGCTCCCTTACTGCGAAGGTCCCCCTTACTGAGCGGCGCTGCATGCACCCACCATCTTGGAATCGCCGGCTAGGATCTTCTCTGTTTCTTTTCTCCCATTTCTTGCTCCGTTTCTCCACGAGACTCTTCCCAGGCGTTCTTGGACACTTAGCCACCTTCTTGTTGCGTTTTTGCAATGTTTATTCCACAAATCTAGCCAGTTTGACTAATTTGCATACATGATCTTCACGGAGCTCTGAAGTCGTGCTGCCTACCTCATGGCCACCAAGCCATGCTCACCAACAGTACCTTTTTCTTGAAGCAGCACATAGCTTTTAGTGAGTAATGAAAGAAAGGGTGGTGCAGTTGATTCTGTCGATCAGACATTTGTGGCACCACAGGATCTGGCAGCATCAGCCCTTCCCCATCCTGCAACAGTCTTCAGCCCGTTCACAAGTCCTGATCAAGCTGATGTAGATATTTTCCCTATGGCTTTTTTTTTTTTTTAAGCATGTTTATTTTAAACAGACAGGTTATGACAATACAAAGCTTAATCACTTGCGACATGAAGCATAAAGCAATACCACTTGACGCTCTTCCCACCCCACCCTCTGGTCTTAGGTTCCGTCTTCACGCCCCCGCTGGGGATCTCCATCCTGAACAGTTCTCCTTGCCAGTTGGGGCTTGAATGTCAGGGCTGGGAACCTTTGGTCAAAATCCAAAACCGGACCCCAGATGTTGTGAAAGCGATGTAAAATGCCTGCCCCGGCAGCCGTCACCTTCTCAGCAATCAAGATGTCCCAGACTTTCATCCACCAGATTGGCATGAGCGGGCCTTCCATCGTTTTCCAGGTGCGGGCTATCACGTTCCTGCCCGCCAGTAAGCATTGGGATAATAGTTTGGCCTTAGGACTAGACCTTGGGTAGATCCCGGGGCTCGGTGCTCCAAGGAGAATAGGTTCAGGGTCCAAGGGCAGTCGCACCTGAGTGATGTCCGCTATCAACGCTAGGCATTGTTTTCAAAAGGCTTGAGCCTTGGGGCAGGACCACCACATGTGGAAGAAGGAGCCTATTTGGCTGCATTGTCTCCAGCATTGTGGGTCGAGTGTGGGGTTCATGTGATGAAGTCTTAGGGCAGGGTAGTACAACGGAGGAGGATCTTGTAGGCGCATTCTCTGTTTGTGATGCATGATGAGGAGGTGTGAGCCCGGGACCAGATGTCAACCCACTGTTGGTCTTCAATCGGACGGCCCAGGTCCGCCTCCCATAGGGCCATGTAACGAGTCTTGGAGGTTAAGAAATCCATTTGGAGGCGTTTATATAGAGTGGAGATTCTCCCTCGGGCGGGAGCTCATTAAGGGTCAATTCGATGGCTGTGGGGGGACGAATAGCTGCCTGGCCAGTCTGTGGATGGGTGCACCAGTGGCGCAGCTGGGTATATGTGAATCCATCCTGTTCCTGGATCCCAAAGAGTTTTTTGCATCGCTCAAAGGTGCAGGGTTGGTCCCCTTCAAAAAGTTGTCCCAAGGTCTCCAGGCCTCCTGCAATCCAGGACTTAAAATTCCGGGCAGACAGACCAGGTGAAAAGGTCGGGTTCATAAACACCGGGGAGAGGGGGCTGAGCCCCGTCGGGATCCTCTTCTGTTTCAACGCCTTGTCCCATACCGAAATGGTGTGTTTGGTGGTCGCCAGAAGATTCTGCCACTGTCGCCGCTCTGGAGGGGGGATATGTGGGAGAAAGTGCAGCGGGAGGGGTAGATGCGCCGGTTCGAGGTCCACCCATCTATGGGGTTTCGTAAGGATTTTCCACGATTGGATACAGGACAGCTGAGCCGCCATTTGGTATTTCTGTAGGTCTGGGACCCCGAGGCCACCGAGTTTCGCGCTGCCCAGCATCGTGGATTTAGGGATTCTGGGTTTCTTCCCCCTCCAAATAAACTGCAGCATTTTCTTCTGTAGGCTTTGAAGGGCTGGCGCCAGAACCGGCACCGGGAGTGAGGAGCAAGCGTACAGAAATCTCGGTAGTAAGTTCATTTTACAGGCTGTAATACAGCCCATCAGCGATATCTCTTGCGCCGCCCAGCGCTTCAAATCTGCCTCCAAGTTTGTAAATAATGGGGGGAAATTAGCCCGATAGACCTCGCTTGGGTTGGCCAGGAGCTGGACTCCTAAGTAGCTGATTCCCTTGGTCGTCCATTGTATTGGGCACAGAGGGATTAGGGCTTCTCGGTCTTCCCGGGTCAGACCCACTCCCATGGCAGCTGATTTCCGGAAATTGATGGCAAAGCCCGTGACCCTTCCATAGCTCGCTATCTCAGCCAGGGCTTGAGGGAGGGAGGAACGGGGCTTCGTGATAGTCAGGAGGACATCGTCTGCATAGAGGGCCAGCTTGTGGTGTGCCGGGCCTGATTGAAAGCCTTCGACTGCAGGGTTCAACCTGATCCGCTGGGCAAACAGTTCCATGATTAGTACGAAGAGGAGTGGCGACAGCGGGCATCCCTGTCTGGTTCCGCAAGTTAGGTTGATAGGGGAGGAAAGGGTGCCATTAACTCTGAGAAGAGTTTTGGGAGCTTTGTAGTTTGCCAGCGTCATAGTGCAGAATTCCGGGCCAAATCCAAAGGCCTCAAGGGTGAGCCTCATAAAAGTACAATCCACTTTGTCGAACACCTTGGTTGCGTCCAGGGCCAGAAGCACCAGCTCCCGGGAGTCTCGGGAGGCAAGTTCCACCAGGTCTAAGGCCCTTCGAATGTTGTCGGCCGTGGAGCGGTGTCTGAGAAAGCCACTCTGATCCGCACTGATTATCTCCGGCAAGAACTGAGATAGTCGTGTTGCTAAGATTTTAGAGTATATATTAGCATCTATGTTGAGCAGGGCAATGGGTCTATATGACGCAGGGTTTTTCGGATCGCCTCCAGGTTTAGGTAGTAAGACCGTAATTGACTCCTGCATGGACGGGGTTATAGTGTCCGTGGTCCTGAACGAGTTAAACAACTGTACCAGAGGCGCTAATCATTGGGGTTTGAAAATCTTGTAAAACCTGGTTGTATGTCCATCAGGGCCAGGGGCTCGGGATATAAGGGCTTTTATTGCCTCGTCCACTTCCTCGTCGGTAATCGGCGCCTCCAGAGAGTCACTGGCTGTTCTTTTTAGCCGGGGAAGCGCTGCACTCCGTAGGTATTCCCTCTGTTCCTTCTTGTCCCGTACCGGAGCGGTCATCACCTGGGTCAGGTAGGCCGTTGCGAGCTGTAGTTTGTCCTGGTCAGCGTAATGGACCTTGCCTTGTTGGCCCCACAGGTCCACAATCGTGTTGTTCCTCTTCGCCTTGGCAAGTTTGGCCCCCAGTAACTTATTCGCTTTGTTGTTCTTAGCATAATAAAACTGTTTAGCTTTTGCCATTTGGTGGGCAGTGTGTTCGGCGTAGTGGGCCTCGATCTTTTTTTGCGCTATCCAGATGGCCCGCTGAGTTTTAGGGGTCTAGCCCTTCTCCTTATGGGTCCTTTCTGCTTTTTTAAGTTCTTCCTCAAGACCCTGGCGAGTTTGTCGTTTATGTCTGTGATAGGCCACTCCTTGCGCAATCAGTTCTCCCCGCACTACTGCTTTCATTGCGTCCCAATTGTTGGCGGTAGAGGTGTCTTTGCTGGGGTTTTCCTTAAAGAAGTTGGTGATCGTGGTTGCGATCGCGTCTCCGAGTGGCATCTCATTAAGAATCGGATCATATAGTGTCCATCTGCGCTGTTGGGGGTTAGACGGTTCCTGCACTCGGATTTCTAGGGTCACCGGGGCGTGATCAGACAAGATTCTGGAGCCAATTGTCACATTGTTGGTGAATGTGAAGATTTGCGGGGATACTAGGAGAAGATCTATCCTGGAGAAGGTTCTGTGGACATAAGAATAAAAGGAAAAGTCTCTTTCGGATGGGTGGAGTACCCTCCATGAGTCCACCACCCCCAGAGTTCTGAATAGTTGCAGGAGAGCCAGGGCTATGGTGAGGTCTCCGACTTGTCTTTCGTGGGGTCCGGGACCCCATTGAAGTCCCCACCAATCACTATCTGGCCCTCCAGAAACAGAGAGAGAGTCGTACTCAGAGATTATAGAGTAGAGTTGTCCCAGCAGCAGGCATTTCACTGCCATGTACCGTCCCTCCGGGCAGCTTATGGAGTCCAGAATGTGAGGGTTCAGTCCCCTCCCAAATATGATAGCCGTGCCAACCCTCTTGGAGTTCCCAGATGCGAAGAGTTGCTTCGGAAAGTTTCAGCAGCATAGGTGGCTGTGGTCTGCCGGCAGCAGATGGGTTTCCTGTAGCATAGCTACTGCTGCACCGTCAATCTGAAGCTTCTGTAGGATAGACTTGCGTTTGGCGGGTGAATTCAGTCCCTTGACATTCAGGGAGATGAACCTCAAAGTCCGATGTTTCCGGGGCTAGTTCCGGGGCCGCTGACAAGTCCTGGGGGAGAGGGGGAGACGTAGAGAGATCAGCCATCATGTCGCGGAGTGTGTGGCCATTCGTTAACCTGCCTATGGGGTTTTTGCTCAGGCCGCCAATGGGAGGGCCGAGTTTTAACTGGGGGTGGTGGACCTTTTGTACGTCTAGAGCCTCCCTTGGCCAACGGGGCCATAGAACAGTATGTAGCCAACATGGCTAACTTTACAGGTAGTCAAAGTGGATCGTTCCAAGGACTCATAGGTGGACTGTGCCTTGGAACCGGGCATGGGCCGTGGAATAATGCCCGCTGCTTTTTGGGGATGGAGCTCATCTGTGTTCCTGTGGGTGCTGATCGGTTTCATGGTGCCGGATTGACGAGCCGGGACAGAAAGTGGTGGTTCCATCATGGGACCGCATCCGGCTACTTCCTCCTCCGGAATCTGGGAATCCTCGACCAGGAATTTTGTGTGGGGTTAGGGGAGGCCACAAGGTCTGAGTCAGCCGTTGCCTCGGAGGGCAGGGAGGCGAAGGCTTGGAAGCATCTGGGCGCAGGATGTTTTCAGCATCTTCCAGGTGGCTAATTTTCCTTAGTGAGCCCTTATAAGAAAATTGCAAAGCTGTGGGAAAGAGCCATCTGTAGCGGATTTTTTGGGCTTGAAGAAGAGAGCTTAGTGGGCGGAGGGCTCGCCTCTTTTGGAGAGTAAGAGGGGAAAGGTCCTGAAAGATCTGGAGGGAGGTCCCTTGGAATGTAATTTCATCTTTGGAGCGGCTTATCGCCGAGGTGGTAAAGAAGTGCACCCTAGTGATGACGTCAGGGGGGCCATCTGACTCCAATCCGTGACAGGGGTTCAGCCTGTGGGTGCGATCTAGGAGAAGCTGTGAATCTTCAAGGTCAGGGAGGAGAGACTGGAAGAAGAGGCCCACATATTCAGCCAACCCCTTGTCTGGGATCGAAGTAGGAACCCCCCGAATACGGAGGTTGTTGCGCCAGGCCCTATTTTCCAGGTCTTCCTGCTTGTATTCCAGGATGTCGTACTTGTCTTGCAGAAGTCTGATTGAGCGTTGGACCTCAGTTATGGCAGAGGCATGATCTTGGATATGGTCCTCAACAACTCCCACTCTTTGTTCAACCACCAAGACCCTTTTATCCGTACTTTCCAGCTTAGTAGTAAATTCTGTCATACAAGAGCGGAATTCTGATTTGATATCCGCCATTAATTCACGTATGTCTTCTTTGGTCGCCAGAGGTCCCTTGTTGTCTAGGGATTCCTGTGAAATAGAGGAGCAGGAGTCCTGTTTCTTAGCTTTGTCGGATGCGATCAGCAGTGTTGCTATGTCCGAGGACTTGGTGGTCTTTTGTTGCTTAGTCATTGCGCTGGTTGTCAGCGGCGGGTCAATGGCCGCCCGGAGCACTGTAGCGGTGGGTGAAGGAGAGTTGCTACGAGAGCCGCTCAGGGGCCCTCAGAGCCCCGCGAGAGGCTAGGGAGCGCTACCCGTGCGGGTTATAGGCCTTATCCGCGGGCAGCCTACCTTAATTCGGATTTGGGTCGGGTGCTGGTTGTAGACTCAGGGAGGCGGTGAGGTGCGATGGAGTGCTCTCAAGAGGCTCCTGCTGAAGGCTCCCGCCGCCAACCGTTCGGGGGGATGGTCTCCTGTCCCCGCTCCAAGGGATTGAGTCGCTTTAAGGGCCGTGGCAAATGTCTATAGACCGGAAGGTAGGCCCCACCGGGCACTCAGAGGAGCCACCAATGCAGCCCGCGTAGGTCTCCATCCGCTGGGCGTGAAGCTGTAAAGCGGCGTGGGCCGGGGCACCCCAGGAGGAAGAGGGAGGAGAGGGAGCACAAAACAGGGGCCAGACAAGGAGATCACTCCGCAGGGAATTCCCCGCCAATTCTTGGTGCATGCGGCGCTCCCCGTCGGTCCCAGGAGAGCCCGAACCGCCCCCCACAGGCAGATGGAAACAGTCCTCGCTTCTTGCCTGGATGTCTAGATGCTCGTCCGTCCCCTCCGGCCTGTGTGTTACGGGGAGGCTCGCCTGCAACTCCCGGCTGCGTACGCGTTCATATGTGTGCCCGTCATCTTGGATTCCTTGAGCGGCACAGGGGGGGACTGGGATTCAGGCGGCGAGTACGGACACAGTGCTCTTTCTCCCGGCTTTCATCTTTGAGCTGCTAGTGCCCCATCGGTTCCGATCCACATAGCTGGCGTCGGTGGATTGTGTAAGCCACAGGAACCGCACAAATTTAGCTATAGCACGGGCAGTCCACGGGCGGCTTTAGAGGAGCAACTGCATCGCGTCGACTCCAAGCCACGCCCCCTTCCCTATAGCTTTTACACTTTGCACACACTGATTTCCCCTGGTAATAACCTGTGCTGTCTTTCGCTAAACAGCTTAACCAGCTCATCCGCAATAGTTTCTGTGGTGGGGTTTGTGGGAAATACAGTTGAGCTAGTTAGGGAGCAGGCAGAGGGGATGGCATTATCAATGGATATAGAAAAAAGACTACTATGCACTATAGGGGACAGATGCATTTTCAATGTCTTATTAGTTTTGTTAGGGACGTCATTTGGGGGTTGCCAGGGTAGAAGCTACTTCCCCAGGTGCCCCCTCTGCTACCCCTAGACCTGTCCTTGCGACCCATGGGCCACTGGACAAAGAGGCAGTGCCAAGAGCAGATATCTGTGTTGCACCTGAAAAAGGCAGTTGTAAATGCAGCTTAATGTGCCACATCTTTGTACACCTGGAATCTAGATCTTGTTAGCTGGAGAAATAATAGGGATGAAGGAAAAAACATGAAGCCGCCATCACTAACAGGTTGGCAGTCCATTAGTGAATATTGCCTGAATGGTTGGGTCAAGAGGCAGGGCTGTCTGTGCAGCTCGACCCAGTACTGTTGCAACAGGAAGTGTATGGGGGCTAGGTCTGGCTAGATGAGAGTGGGTAAGAGCAACCTGCAGTAATCAGTGACAGCACAGCATGAACGCAAATCTCATCAGTGTTAGTTGTTGACTGCTTTGCACATTCAGTGACCAACTGGGCCTGTGATGAGATGGGTGTGCCCCAGTGGCCTTTTCCACCAATCCTGCCTGAGCACTGTGTGACTTGGCCCAGATCTGCCAGACCTGCATCACAAGCACACTGTAGATAGACACAAGGTGAGATAATTAATTTACATGAAGTTGCCCTGCGCCTTTAAAGTAAACCATCTGGTGCTTCTTCAAGCAAAAAATTTATAAATATATTTGGAAGGATAACTCAAGGGAAACGCACTTGCTTTTGGAACAGGAGGATTCAATGCAGCATGGGTTCAGTTCATGTTCCTGTCAAAACCACTGGCACAGCTCTGGGCAACCCTGCAGACCATAGTTTTTCAGCCTGCCAATCCATTACAGTAGGGGAAAGACCATATGCAAATCTGGCTTGGTCCCACACCAAAAAGGGCAGTAAAGCCCAAACTGCTAGGTCAAATACCTTCTGCACGAGACCACAAACACCCCCAGACATGTTTCAGCCTCATTGTGCGTCATCAGTGAGGAGTAGCATAGGTCTGTAGGCCCAACAGGCTTTTCTAGGGTTGATGTCATGGAGCTGCTGCTTACAATTTAAAATACAAAAACCTGTGCCCTGCAAAACATCCTTCCCCTCTATCTCCCATCTAACAAAGAAAACGGTGGGTTACTTACCAAATAAGCAAAACGGAAAGGTGATGGTTGGAAGGTTTCAACTCATTGATAACCACTGGAACAGCTCTGGGCAATCCTACTGACCATGGTTTTATAGTTGGGCTTGCGTTGGTCAGTTGCTGTTCCCAGTCTGTGGTCAGACACTTGGCAGGCACTGGATGTCTGTGATTTGAGGGTTTAGGCCTCTTCGAGATGCTCTGTCTGTTTACAGTATAGGCCAAGTGATGTGCATTAGTCCAGGTTGTTCTGTTGGATGTCTGCTTACATTCACAGTCATTTGGTAATATGGGCCTATACAAACTGATATTAACGCTGCATATGGTGGATCCATTCTTGAATGAAATGTATATCATATTACAGTGATATCGTAACCATATTTTTCTTAGTGTACTAAGGAACAATACTATGTGATGCCACTTCCTATTTTGTCAAGGAGTGAACGTTTGTGTGCCATCACTTCCCGTGATGTTACTTGTGGGTAGAGTCAAATGACATCACGTCCTGTGATGTCATCGGAGATCAAGGGTGAGGTGATGTCACTTCCGCTACGCCAGGCATTTTGGTGAAATGACATCCCTGAGTTTTGTCCTATGTGTGCCTACAAAGTCTGCACATAAGATGGGGCCTTAAAAAGTCACTGCTATTTATGTGGGACATATGTACTTAATTATGGTGACTTCAAATCACAGTTTGAGATGGCAATAACATGCTGACAAGTCCACATAATTAGTCATATAAGCCCTACATATTTAGTTCTTACCTTTAAGGCCAACAAATATGTACAGTCTATTATTTGTATACAACGGAACAAAGTAACAGCCATTGTAATAAGCTTACTCTTACGTCCCGTCCCCTTTCCTCCATACTGTACGGAGCATGCGCTGCCCTGACTCTGTCCTCCGGCACCACAGCTCAGTCCCCTTTTCTGCGTCGACGGAACGGGCCAAATTTACCAGTGCTCCTGGGTTTGACTTCAGCCATGTAATTCCACACGCGGATACTTCTTCTCTTTGTCTTTTTTTTTTGTCTTAGCTATCATTCAGGTACTCGGTCCTCGAGTGTCACGCTCCTACTCGTTGCATGTCGACTTCCACAGGGTTCATCAGGTGTCCATCCTGCAACATGCTCTTCCCAACTTCAGACTCCCATGCCCTCTGCCTATGTTGCCTTGGCTCACACCATGGTTGGCAATCATGTTCGGCGTGTGACTCGCTGTCCTCGAAGGCACTGAAGAACAGACTAGCCAGGTAGAGGAAGCTCTTCCAGAGGTCTCCTCCAGAAGATCTTAAGAACTTGTGAAGCATCGAACCAGGCCTAAGGTAGGGCCAATATTTTCTAGCTACCCCGCAAAGCAGTCTCCTTCCCAGGAACTCTCCCACGCGGGAGGGACCAGCCAGGTCCTTCTACCGCCACGTTCCCCTAGGATGCTACAGCTACTGGCCTTCGGGTCGAGGGGTCCGCGGATCCTCCTGGGAGCAGTGTCTAGGGACCAGAGGGTTCTTGTACTGGGTCTACACCCGAGGGGCTACACCCTGTTACCGGCTCAGTGGCCGAGGGGCTACGCCCTATTACCAGCAACATGTCTGAGGGGCTACGCCCTGTTACCGGCAGTACGTCAGAGGCCTAAACACAGCTCTACCGACCCCTGGGTCAAGGGTGCCACACCTACCTGGCCGAGGCCCGAGGAGCAGGGTAGGCCTCGTCATCCACACGCAAGAGTCTGGGACGAGGCCGGGCCCAGCGGGCCGAGCAACACGTCGCAGGCACGTGGTGGGCAGCTCGACAAAATGGCCACCGCGCCAGAAAGGGCCACCCGTCTGATGCCATTCCACGAATTCGGCGAAGAATGAGTGTCGAGGTGGGACTGGCCTCAACCAGGTACGTGGCCTACAGCCTACCCTTCATTTGCGCAGGGCAACTTTACTTTGCATCCATACGGACAGGGTAAGCAGCGACTCCAGCAGTCCCCCGCTACCCTGTCAGTACCCCCTGCCACCTCTTTGGCCAGTGAGGAGGTGCTCTTTGAGAAGTTTCTCGGTCTCATGAGGTCTCCTCAGATGGGGGTTATCATCAAAGACGCAGTCAGGGAAGTCCTCCCGCCATGCTAGAGGCACCACAGCTGCCTTCATCGGGCCCCCTGGCCCCGGTGCAGCCGACTCCTCAGCCTCCACAGCCAACTCTGCAGCCTCCTCAGCCTCTGGCTGCGGTCCCTGTACCCAAGCCTCTGGCGCCATCTACCCCTCCTCCTCCTCCACAAGATCCTCCAGATCTGCAGGATACGGATGAGGAGGAGGATCCGGACATGCCATCCTCAGCCAGGACCTTCCATGAACGTCTTGCTGCCCTGGCGGAATACCTGGGCCTCCCTCAACCCGAGGTCGAACAGCTGGCAGAGGGTGTTCTGGATGAAGTCCTCACGAAACGCCCCTCTGCCAACACAGAGATTCCACTGCAAACCGATGTAGTCTCCCTGCCCAAGAAGGGTTGCTCAAGCCCCACTCGGTCCAGCCGGTCAATCGACACCTGGACGCCAAGTACAGTCAGATGGAGAGGGATACACTCTTGCTCTCGTCGCATCCTCAGCCACACTCTTCGGGGATTGCTGTGGCATCACTATACTCCAAATCTCAGTCATCCTCAGCCTCCTCCTTTGCGGTGCTTCTAGGCAAGGAGGAGATGATCTTGGAGGCGTACAGCAAGAAGATCTACTCCAACGCCTCCTTGCACCTGCGTCAGGCCAACGCAGATACCATGCTGGCTTCCACCAACCAACGGTTATGGTGGGAAATTGCGGACTTCCTCCCGGAACTCCCCACACAATGCCAATCACGCTTTAAGGCGGGGTTAGCGGAAGCCAAGCTCGTGGCGCATGACCTCATGGAACCCACAGTGGCGCATATTGATACCTCAGGCCGTGCCATCTGCATTGCCACGGATATAAGGAGAACCGCCTGGCTCTGGGTGACGAAATTCAACCCGGATGTCTAGGAGCGCATTCTAGATCTACCGTTCGAAGGGGGGACCTCTTCCACTCCTCTACTGACGAAGAGCTGTACAAAAAGAAGAACAGCTCACAAACGGCAAAGTCTTTATCCATTCTTACAAAGACCATGCCCAAATCGAACACCCAATCTCAGCAGCGCTCGGAGAAGGGTCGTACATATGGAGGATTCTGCAGTTTCCAGGAACGCAGATCCAGGCAGCCGGACCGCTCGCCATCTGAGAACCGGCTCAAACAACAAAAGGTGGGGAGTAAGGGCTTTTTCCAGTCCCCCGCCTCAGCCTCCGAGGGAAAGAAGGCATGACACGCCCTTTCGGGTCCACGTGTCTCCGGTGGGGGGCAGGCTTGCTCTCCATGCACAATTCTTGTGCCAGAATTTCGCGTACCTCCTGGATCCTCTACGTAGTATCCACGGGGTACCGCATTCCTATCCCGCCCTCTCCTCCCTCCTCCCCTCCACTCCCACAGGTTGGGACAGCAACTCTTTTGGCGGAGATCCAGTCGCTCGTAGAGAGCGAGGCAGTGGAGGAAGTTCCACCCTCCCAGCGAGGCTTCGGCTTCTACTCCAGGATTTTCGCCATTCAGAAGAAGAACCAGGCGGGCCTGAGAGTTGTGCTGGACCTTTCCACCCTCAACCTCTCCTTACCCCTGCAAAAATTCAAGATGTTTACGCCAGCCTTTATAGCAGAGACATTGGACATGGGAGACTGCATGTGCTCCCTGGACTTGTAGGACTCGTACCTACATGTCCCGATTTGGCAGCCCCATCGTGAGCTACCATTTCCAATACAAAGTCCTTCCGTTTGGCCTCAACTAGGCCCTCAGGGTCTTTACCAGACTCATGAATGCTGTAGCGGCCCTCCTCAGAGCGCAGGGCCTCCACATCTACCCATACCTCGACGACTGGCTCGTCAGGGCTACATCTCCGGAAGCGGTTCACCACTCTTCCCATGTCCTTATGAACTCACTGCACGACCTGGGCTTCTCATTCAACCTAAAGAAGTCACAGCGTTCTGGGATGAGAAGAATTCAGCTGCACTTCGCGGCCTCATGGAATCGGGAGTGGGGCTCGCAATCCAAGATCATCAACGTCCCTCCATCTCTCCTCCTGGACCAAACTTGGTGATCCATGGACTGCAACCTACAGACGGGCAAGCCCTTTCGGCAGCCCTCTCCGCAGTCCACCATCACCACAGACTCCTCGCTTGAGGGCTGGGGAGCCACACTGGACGATCTCTCGGTCTACGGCACTTGGACTCGACAGGAGCAGGAATACCACATCAATTGGTTGGAGCTGAACGCCATCTGGCTAGCGCTCGGAGCATTCCTACCACTTCTCAAGGGCAAGGTTGTCCTCATCCAGACAAACAACTCGACCAACATGTACTACGTCAACAAGCAGGGAGGCAGCAGACCCCCTCCTTTGTGCAGACTGGCGATCAGCATGTGGGAATGGGCCTTGGAAAACAAAATGTACCTCTCTGCTGTCCACCTCCTGGGGGAATCCAACCTGGAGGCGGACAGGCTCAGCAGGCTGGGAGTGGACAATTACGAGTGGCAGCTAAATAACCTCGTTATTCAGGAGATCTTCAACAAGTGGGGTCTCCCCCAAGTGGATCTCTTTGCCACCTGGCACAACAAGAAGTGTCCCCAGTTCACATCCTGGCAGGGTCATGGCCCTGGCTATCTGGCGACGCATTTCACCTCCAGTGGACCGTCATGAAAGCCTACGCCTTCCCACCTACCCCCCTGATCCACAGGGTAATTTGCAAGATCAAGGAGTTTCACAGACTCCTCATCATTCTGATAGCTCCATGGTGGCTGGCCAGGCCATGTTTTTTGGAACTACTCAGCCTCTCGGAGCTGCCCCCCATACACCTTCCGACGGGCCCAGCGCATCTTCTGGCGCAGCAGGGGGGGCAGAATCATCCACCCTGCACCAGGGAAAGTAGCCCTCACAGCGTGGTACCTGAGCATTTAACGCTTCGGCACCTTAGCCTTTCACAGGTCAATCTGAGGATCATACAGGGCACCAGGAGCAAGGCCACCAGGGCCCAGTACAAAAGCAAATGGACCAGTTTCTGCCACTGGGCAGACTCTAAGGGAATCGACCCCTTGGCCTGCAGTTTGGACAACGTGCTCTCCTTTTCGCCGCTCCTCGCTCATTCGGGTGACAGGTGGACACCTGACGCACATACCTTGCAGCCATCGGGGCTTATGGGAACTCAGAGGAAGGCATCTTTTCCTCCTCCACCCCTATAGTCAAGACACATCTGACTGGTCTCGCTAGGCTCTACCCGCCCGTCAAGAGACTACACCCTGTGTGGGACCTTAACCTAGTCTTGGGCGCCCTGGCTCACAATCCATTCGAGCCAATGGCATCCGTGGACATTAGGCTGGTCACCATCAAGACGGCCTTGCTAGTCGGTCTTACCTCGGCTTGCAGAGTCAGCGAGATCCAGGTGCTGGTCGCCTCTGAACCATATACCACCTTTCACAACGACAAGGTAGTCATGCGGACGCACCCGGCATTTCGGCCCAAGGTTCCATCTGCATTTCACTTGAACGAAGAAATAGTCCTTCCTACGTTCTTTCCCGATCCCAAGGATGAAGCACAGAGAGTGCTGCACTGCCTGGATGTCAGGCGTGCCCTAAAATTCTACTTGGACAAGACCAAGGGCTTCCACAAGTAGGACGCTCCGTTTGTCACTTTTGGAGGCTCGAGGCCTTGCTATCAGGCCTCTAAGGCCTCCATATCCCTCTGGATGGTCTCTGCCATCAAGGAAGCATACGAGGGCCAGCACAAGCCGCTCCCGGCCAACATGCATATCCATGCAGTCAGAGCCAAGGCAACGGCCATCGCCTTCCAGCGCCATGTCCCTTGGCAAGTCATAAGCAGGGCGGCCACTTGGGCTTCTCCCTCGGCTTTCTGCAAGCATTACTGTTTGGATGCCGGCTCTAGATCTGATGCGATTTTCGGACAGGCGGTTCTCATGAACCTATTTGCTTAAGGAGGGTCTTCTCCCCACCCTGGGGCTACAATCAGTTGTAATTGCCCATACAGTATGGAAGAAAGGGGACAGGACGTAAGAGTAATTATAAGTTACTCACCGTAGTGATTAACATACTCTTAGTCCATAGTCCCCTTTGCTCCATACGTCCCGCCAACCTCCCCCCTAATAATACTGGTGTCATTAGGCAATGTTAGATCTATTGCCGATGCGTCAATGGGGACTGAGGTGTGGCTTCAGAGGGCGGAGTCAGGGCAGCGCATGCACCCTGGGCTGCATCCCGCGTGCCTCTAAATTTAAAGGGGAAGAAGGTTTTTCTGGTGAAAAAGGTTCCGTCTCCCGTCCCATGGAAGGAACGCCCATACAATATGCAGGAAAGGGGACTATGGACTAAGAGTACGTTAGTCACTACGGTGAGTAACTTATCATTTTTTTTACTATACCCATTAGTAATGCTCTATGTGTATGTGTAAACACCCAAATCTGGCAAAAACAAAACTGAGTGTAATGTAGCACAAAATAAGAACAGAAGAAAACCTATCAATGTACCAAGCAGCGTAGACAAGTAGAAACCCTGATCTCCCAAGCTCAAAATTTGCAAATCTGAACAATTGATCAGGGCCAACAATTCAGATAGACCAGAGTGCTACACATCAATTATATTTGACCCACAACACCAAAATATAGAAAATAAATTTACATTTGTATTAAATTGAAAAAATATTAAAAGCAGATGTAACAGCATATCTTGACATCACCCATATTTTGCACATAACTCATCAGTCAAAACAAAAAATCTAAACTAATCCGACTAATACAGTACAAAAACTATACACAGGAAAGACTAAACCACACTTGTGCTAATTTTCCATTTAAGGATACAAGCAATTACTCTATAGTGAAAGACCCCTTCTTATTCATATGGTTTCCTTTGATGTTGTTCCCACACTTTCCCCTATTTTACAATGAGTATATATTTCTTTGTAACAATCAAAATTCGACACATTGTGTTTCCGCCTATGACGAGCAATTTATGTGCCCCAAGTGTGGACGACCTTCATCAGCACAATAGAGAATGTTTTAGCAGAAAGTGTTTTAGTGAGAAGTCCCTGCCTAACTGTGGCAACCCTCAGCAGGGTGGTCAACTGGGCCGGTTCCCACTGCTAGCTAGTGGATGATAGGCCAAAAGGAGGTATATGCAGTATCCCAATACCAGATAGTTCGGTCCCTTCCATAAGGTAGAGTGCAGTCACTGGAATGATTGCCCCCATCCCATTGCCCCCATAATCATGCAGCTTTACCTAAGGGATAATACAACTAACCCTTATCAGCCCTCCACAAAAGGGGCAGAACTGTTCAGTGCCCCCGGTGAAGAAGGGAATATCTCAGCCGTGCTAGCAGGGATGCCAGATGGAACAATTCACACTGGGCCTCACACGAGACTGGTCAGTGGAGGCCCCACTGCTAGATAGCCGCACTCTAGCACAGATACTGTAGCATACGAGAAAGACAACAAACCAAGCTCACCTTCCTAGTGTTGCGGTGAGTATGTACTTGTGAGTTGCCTGCGATGAAGGAGAGCTAAACATAATGAGGGCTCCTCATGCTTACTTGCGCAATTCCCCGCTTGTAGCTCACATGCCAACAGAGCAGAGAGATTAAGGCCTGTACAGGCACTTACAGCGGGATGCCCAGAACCAGAGACAGTGACTCTTCACTTATCCATTAACCTTGTGAAATCCAAAATGGTGGCTTGTCCTCACATAGATTCAGGCCAACCGTCTGTAAAGTTGCATGATGCCCAATTTATTGTCCTATTACATAATAACACATCCCTCAGAAACCAGTGTTCCAAATACATTTGGGCACCATCAAGAGGGGAGAGGGAAATTCCACTATCAAGATAGCTAGATGAGTCTGGCAGTGTGGGTTGTGCAAGTAAAAGCTGGAGGAAGTGGTTATATGAAGAGTGGCAAGAAAGTAGAGAACTGAGAGGAGAAAAGGAGCAAGAGATGGAGATTGTAAGAAGAATATGGAGGTTTTAGGAGTAAAGGAGAGATGTCAAAAAGACGAGAAAAGGTTCAGGAGAGTGAAGAAGGAAGCTTTCATCAAGTAGAAATGGATGAGGGGGAGAATTGGTGTTGATTGGAGGAGGCGCAACATTGGCAGGAACTAGACTGGTGGGGAGGTTGGGCAAGTGGTTCTATCAAAAAGCCTAAACACGAAGGGGAGAGGAGGCCTGACACCTATGGCAGAATGGAAAGAGCGAGAGGGAGACACATCATTGCCATACCCAAAGAGGCGGGAGAAGACCACAAATGCCCTCTAGCCATCGGGATTAGGGATGTTCCAGCAGACCAGGTCAGTCCAGCGTAGAACTCAGAAGAGCCAGTAGCAGGTCTGAGATGGAGCAAACTCCCTGGGAGCCAGGGTGCCTACATTAGGAGAGGTCAAAGAGGGATTGTTTCAGAGACCAAGATACTTTTCAACGGAGGCGTTCCTCTGACCTAGGCCAACCCAGGCTCCAACCCCAAGGATCTGCCAGGATGAGGGACACTCCTGGATAATCTTGCCCAATGTCACAAACTCATAGAGGAAATCTGTTGCCTTACGCACCAGCTGTGCATTACCCTCCTACGAACCCAACTGAAAAAGGTCTGGGTACTGTGAAACCCTGAAGACAAAGACCAGGGTTAATTGTTGGAGATATGAGTCAAGATAAATGAATAAATGTGTATCAACCAAAACCGCTGGCGTGTCATCCTCTTTGTGCATCACCACTGGTCTACCCTGTCATTGCTCAAAATAATTCAGCCTTTCTCCCTCGGATGATAACCTGCGTTCCTTGATTTAGAGAGTCATTCTTTTCATTAAGTACATTGTGCCATCATTTCTTCTCTGGACTTAGCCTTTGACGTTGTGATTACCCAGGACCTACACAATATTATCAATAAGATCTTGCATAGTGAATTGTAAGACATTGTATTTGTATTTATTTTAATTTATATAGCGCTTTAATCCAAAGCGCTTTACAAGAGGAACAAGTGAATACAAAAGCAATTGCTTTCTATGATTGTGCATCTATGTTGTGTGCCAAAGGTGCATGTGTCTTTATCATGGTTTTTAGTTCTTGAGTTTGTAATTGTTGTTACTATTTATTAAACTATGATTTAAATAAAATTCAGAATGGAAGAAGTTATTAAATATGTGTTGAATGCACGGCAACTGCTGATGCTAACATGACCTGTCTACCACTGCGTGATGATTGGAGGTTAATCTCTTATTTTCAAGCCAAGATTATGTTTGACGCCCTGGCTGTTCACGTTACCTTGCTAGTAAATAAATATGTCAGACCCGAAAGTTGGTTTATAACAGCAACCTATCCATGTTTTCTAGCTCATCCGATGCCAACCTTACAAGCAATACTACCACAAAATGTGTATGATCTTTAACTTTACAAAATATAGTTGAAGGAAATATGTAACACGTTTCAAAAGCTACAAGGTCACTATCGTAGTGTTGTTTGTGTTGTGTGCGTTAAAATTGAGTTTTCTTGTTTCCTTACAGGGAGAGGATGCGCCAATCTGCAATGTATGAACTTTGCAAGGGAATGCAGCAAATAAGCCTGGAGTTTGGACGATTGCAGCTCACGTTTGAAGAGTTTACTATAATAAAGGTTTTGCTGCTATTAAGTACAGGTGAATTATTGAAACGTTTCAACACAAATTGCTTTTAAATATTGGTCAAACATATGCCTTTTGGGGATGTGCTTATGGTGGTTAGATTTTAACACCTTCATGACATAAGGCATAGTAGTGGGACTCAGGAAACATCATTAAATAAATAATCAAGTTTGGCACACAGCATGCTTTGGCGATGAGACGATGCACTAAAATAGCAATAAAACAGGTTATTTTACAATACTGTAAAGAAAGGTCCTGGCAGCATTAGAGTGCAAGGCAGGTACAATTCTGTGCAATGCATGTGACTGTGGTTACCTCGGTTTTAGATGACTTGATATGTGATACGGATGCTGGCGATGTAGGAACGCTAGTTTTTCTTGACATTTTGGCAGCCTTGAACACCATCAGCCACACTGCAGTGCTTTGGCATTTATAAAATAAGTGTTCAGGACTGTGCTTAGATTAGATTAAGTCCTTTTTTGTTGGTAAACCGCAAACGATTTGCACGTCCAATGTTTATTTGAATCTGTTGGTCAAGTTATTAGGTGCCTGAAGAACATGGTATGCTCGGGCAATTTGTTCCTTTTGTGACAGACTGTTTAAATAGTACTCAGAGGATTTTTGGGGCGTCAAATGTGTTGCAAATTGTGCATTTTATGGACTGCTTTTTCAGTAACACTAGTCAAAACTACTAGCTGCACAGCTAAGTAATTTATCAAACTGGTCAAACTTGGCCAAAAAAGAAACAGACTCACTTGCCATCGTTAGCATGTTTAGCCTGCATTTAGGGCGTTGCCCAATTGCCTTATAGGCCAGTCTCTGCGTCAGAATAGGATTATATATATTATAGGATTATACACATTTGTAAATGACACTCATTTGATCATAAACTCAAGCCTAACACCTCTGATGTGGCATACAACGTTGCACCAAAGAAATAATAATACAGCCCTTAATTAAAGAAGCCCTTAATTTAAGGATAGGGCAATTAGCCTATTAAGATTACATGGGGCTCAGAATGAGTGTTAACGCCAGCTGGAGTGCTCATCTAGAAAAAGCTAACCTTGTGCTTAAAAGGTATGCTACACCAACCAACTCCTTTAAGAGCACACGGGTAAGGCGCATTTAGCCCTGCCCTTAGAGTTTACAAACTACAAGCCAGGCCTGCAGCTATTTATGGGGTAGAATTGTGGGGATACAGACCACGTACTTCCTTCTCTCTAATGGAAAACAGATTTCTAAAACGAACCCTCCACTTGTCAAAGAGTACGCCCACCCAGTTGTTACAGCTTGAACTAAATCTTTACGGCATTGATCGTCTGATCATAATAAAGCCACTTTTGTATTGGGTTCACGAATGCGGCACTCCATCTCCATGCTTTGCAAAATATATATCTTCCCTTCATATCATCTTGGGGCAAAATGGTGTTCCTCACTTCCTTGGTGTAATTGTATTAAAAAAAAGAACAGCTTACGTTGGGCACACAGAGTTCTAGTCCCAACCTCTACTGACTGGGAAAGACAGGAAAACATTGGTTAAATCTGCTTTCAAAGCTAGGGAGGAGGAACAAATACTTTGTAACATTGCTTATTCCCAATCTCCTATGTGCTACTTGGAGATAAGGAACAATTGTGGCTATAAATCGTATTAAGACCATCTAATGCCCAATTCTGCTCATTTGATTTGATTTGGATATTTATAACGTGCTCATGATAAACTTCATCATATAGCAGCGCAGCTGATATAAAAGTGTGATTGAATCAACATAGCAGTGTGAACGCCAAAAGCAATTTTCATAACCAGAGGGACTTCCCATAACCCTACTTAAACAGGAACATCTTGAGTGCTCTATGAAACTGATGGAGCATATCAAGAACCCTAATCTCTCTGGGGATACTGTTCCACAACTTTAGCCCAAAGACTGCAAATCTTCTGACTCTCCTTGACACACATACTGATGGCGGAACAGTCAAGAGCAGAAGATCTCTTGGCCGTAGGTATCTTGAAGGTTATTACTGACAAATCTTGTCTCTTAGATAGGCAGGTGCCAATCCATTTAAGCATTTAAAGATAAGGCACGCCACCTTACATTTAATACGGTTCTCTACTGCCAACCAATGCAATGCTCGACGAGAAGAGGATACATGGGCTGTTTTGCCTAAACAGCAGACCATTCTTATGGACACATTCTTAGATTTTTGGAGCCTTTACAGTTGCTTAGCTGGGATGCCCATGAACAGACTATTGCAGTAGTCCAGATGGGCATTTGTTAGGGCACCCAGCACTGTCGCATGATCTTCCGCTGGGATAAACAGCAAAACCTGCTGTTACAATCAGATTGAATAAAGAATTGCCTTTCTCTTTATGTTAAATTTAGGTTCGACATACTCCCACTGGCAAGCCTTTTAAATACTTGGGACCCCTCTAAATCTGAAAAATGTCCATTCTGTACTTTTGTAAGAGAAACAGCTATACACTTTGTGTTACTGTGATCACTACATGACAAACTGAGGGGATTGTATCTAAGGCCTATATTTGTTCAAATGAATTCTCGTAGTACAATAAATGCTCTGGTGCAATGTAAGAAAACAGATGACCTACCTCGAGTTCTTTAGAAGCTAGGTTCATCCACAGAGCATGGCTTATGAGGAAACACTTTGTGGACTTGTGTATCAGAATCTTCCTCACCACTGCTCTATAGTATTATGAGGAAATGCTGAGCACTTAATTGACGATTTAGGAATTCTAGTTTCTTTTTAAGGTATGTAATTTAACTAATTCCGTCTATAACCTTATAGTAATTTTATCATGAATTATACTGCATATTGGATTTTAGCTGTATATGCTATAGCTGTGCTATCTTTTAATGTTTTGATATGATATTATGTTTGTCTATGCTGATATGTTGTTACTGAAATGATTATATATCGAATAAAGGTATATTGACTGACTGGCATGCGACTTTGCCATTTGTATTCTGGAATAACTGGATGAGTTGAAACTGGTTGAATATAAAATTCACTAACACGTACATTATTTTGTTTTGGGCTCTAGCCTTCCTGCACCTCGCTGCAACAATTGGGCAATTGCTGCAAATCATCTAACCTGGTAAAGAACGTGGGGGTTCTGTATGAGGACAAGCTGGGAGTGGCTCCCCAGATCTATGCAGTAGTTAAGAAAGGCTTTCTTCTTAACTGGGATGCTCTAGAATATCTTTCCTTACATGTTTTTTCTCAGGAGAACCCGAGTGATCATTGTCCCATTTGAACTACATTAACAGTTTAATCCTGGGTGTACACTGTTTACATAGGGTTTAGAACGCTGCAGTCCAACCCCTGTTGCATCTGGGGGAAACGTGAACATATATTAACAGCCCTGTTGAGACTGCTTTGCTAATGAAAGCATGTGTCTGCTTCAACTCCAGTTGCATGGTGCACAGAGTGTGGGATATATGGACCCACTCAACAGTATTTCAGCACATCACCAAGCTGCCTGTTTGCAAAAAACAGCAAATGTCTGCGCTGGCTCCTGTGCGCAACAGGACATCAAAACTGTATTTTTGCAGCAACAAAAGGATGGCTCCACCGTCCTGCCAAGCACACTTCAGGCAGGATGAAACAAGTGGACACACTGAAGGAGCGTGCCAGTGTGTTCTTAAACATATAAATGGAATAAAGTGAAAAGGCAGCACTGCTTTGCTGAAAACCCAAATTCCCCTTCAAAATGAAACTTTTTCACCCTTTAAAAATGCTGCTTTGACGCTAATTCCATCTGTTCTGTCTTAAACTACTGTAATTAAAAAGGCCCTGCCATGCCCAGGATATTTCATTGTGCCTCAGCAAAACCAGGCATAATTCCTGAATGACAGGCCCTGTCAAATCAACTCTGAGAGAAACCAACAAGCAACTTCACTTTTTGCTCGCACAGGAACACACGTTTATTTCTTGTTTCATATTTCTCATTCCTGATTACCTGCTGCTTCTGTTTATCGACTCAGAATTGATTATTTGTGGGTTATGGGAACATTGTAAGGGGAAATCATGACTTGGGTGCTATCTGTCCTAAATCAAAAAAGTGCTCCTATTCCGCTGTGCTGTGTATATGCTCCACTAGCAGGTTAAACCCAGTGCATTGCTCACATTCTCATTGTAATTATCACCTAATTGGTGATTGCTGCCCCATATTAAAAGTGTATGATTTCTTTTGAATTTTAAAATAAATAAATACATATTTTATTTTACCAACCAGCATGGTTCATGGTCCATTGTGACCCGGGGTATTTGAAAAGGGGGTGTGATATGAGTGGTGTACCATCTCAACATTGAATCAATATAAAAAGATGAGCATTTCAGTTGTGCGCTGCATACTAGGCCAAGACCAAGATGTGTGTTGCCTGATTGAAATCCTTAACAAGAGCCATCCGTGGTCAAGGACCACAATTTGTTGTAGAGCAATTTCATGACTACATTCAAAACACTCATTGTGCTCATCCTCAGCCAGCTTGGTTTCAGTTTCCCAGTTATAAAACCAAAGATGTGTAAGGATGCTCCTTTCAGTCTTGGCAGCTTAGGTGCAAAATTCTCCATCATTACAGTTCATGGCGACGGAGAACCACCTCTTGTTCAGAAAGCACAAACTATAAATACGCCACGTTGGAGCTGTGTTGCTGTTCATCTGTGTCCGGAACAATCTTTAGTGGTAGTTGTCTGACTTTTACAAGATTCTCTAACATGCATGACAAAGTTTGATGTAAACATTGCCTTAACTATATACCAGTAAATGGTTGAGGTGAAAATAGTAGCAGCCGAGATAATAGTAAAGCCAGCCATCTAACAGGAATTTAATGTATGGCCTTACAAGAGTCACCTTTGGGTCTTATTGGTGGGACAGGTTCAAGTCCCAGTTCGGTTATGATACTGCAGAGCAAGGACCACCTGATTAGTTTCTTTTTGAAATGTAAAGCATTCCTTAGGCCAGTTCTCTTAAGTGGGAGTCTCGGAACAGTTTCACAGGTGCTCGCTGTAGAGCAGTCTGAGTGTAAAAAGGCTTCGGTGGAAGAAAGGGCTGCCAAAACCCAGATCAGCATATGCTGTCTCCATATAAAAGTGTGGGTTTCTCTTAATCTGTTCCTTTGCTGCTTGTTCATAGAAAAGTTCTCACATTTTCAAGTGGACTGCGGGCAAAAGCCAAAGACTCAACGTAGGTGCTGTCTGCGGCCAGTAAGGATTGAAGAATGATTCAATATGTTAGCTTCGAGGGGATTGGGTCCTCCGACGTATTCCATATCTATGACATGTAATCACCACAGCTGTGCTGCTTCGGAAACTTTTTCGGCGTCTGCGTCCTGCGTCGATGACGTCGATGCGCCGTCGTCGAGGACCTCCTCCGACGTCCGACGTCATCCGATGTGATAAGTAGGACGCACGACGCCCATAGCCTCAGTTCCGTTTTTTCCGCGAACGTGTTGCTTCGTGTTTCTCGGTTCTAAGCCTCGACTCTTTGGAGTTCTGTTCTTTCTGGTTCTTCGAACCTGTTCGTTTGTGAATTTCCTTCGGCGATGTCTTCCACTTCGTCTTCAACCCCGCGTCCGGGCTTTAAGAAGTGCGGGGAGTGTGGGTCCAAGATGTCGGTGACTGACTCGCACGACGCCTGCCTCTGGTGCCTCGGGGAGGCCCACGACACGGATGACTGTATCGACTGCCAGTCGCTCACGTCCAAAGCCTTACGCGAACGTAAGAAGAAGTTGTCGGTAGGTCGGGTGTCCAAGCCCCGGAAGTCGAAGTCGGCGGGGCTTTCGACGGATGATTCGAGGGGTGACTCTCCGCGTCATCGTCGGAAGTCTCGTCGGTCTTCTTCTAGGAGTGGGTCTCGCCACTCCTCAGCCTCTTCGAGGCATTCTCGGAAGCGCCGTCACCGGTCGCCTTCCAGGTCCTCTTCCGAGGATTCTGCACGGCACGTCGGTTACCCCACCAGCCGTGCGACGCCGGAGGAATGGGCTTCCTTCGGGAAGAAAATGTTGGCGATTCTTGAGTCGCAGGGTACTCAGCCGTCCGCGCCCCCGAGTGGGGTCGGCCGTGTGAGGTCGAGAGACGCCGCTCGCAAGAGTGGTCGGCACGAGTCACGGGAGCGGTCCCGTTCGGACAAGGAGGCTCGTTCTCGCCGTTCCAGGTCCCGGTCCTCGACGCGTTCGAGACCGTGTGCTCCTGTGAAGTCTTCGAGGAAGACATCGACGTCTGAGGCGTCAAGGGCGTCGACAGGCTTTCTCGAGGCTCCGGCTTCGAGGACGTCGTCGAAGCCGTCGACGATCAGGTCGTCGAGGGACACGCTCGGGGCTCCGGCTTCGAGGGCTGTGTCGACGCCGCCGATACTGCATCTGACGTCGACGCCGATTTCCTCGACGTCGACGCCGATCCTCTCGGCGCCGTTGCCGGTTTTCTCGGCGTCGGCGCCGATTCGCTCGACGCCATCGACGCCTTTCGTGTCGGAGGTGCCCCGTGTCACGGGTGTACCCCCTAGGAAGGCTCTGGTTAAGAGCAAGCACTCTCGGGTGCCTTTTCGCCACCTGGAATATATTTCGGAGGCGGATGAGGATTCTGATGGCCTGGTTCCTAGTCAGGTGCCAGATGAAATTGTCTCGGGCCATAGTCAGTTTGACGATTTGAGGCAGTCACTGCATGATGCCAGTGGACTGGACACCTCTCCGGAGGTGGAATTTTGTAGGCCTGAGCCTGGCTCCCATGCCGATTCCTCGTACCGGCGCCTTATGGCTAGGGTGTCTGAGTATCTGGGATGGTCTGCTCCCCCAGGGGAGTTTGTGCAGGATGATCTGACGGACATCCTTGATGTTGGTCCCCCAACTGACCCGGTACTGCCGTTCCATATGGCTTTACAGAGAAGGGTGGCGGCGGCTTGGACTGCTCCGGAGAGTCTCCCGGCGGTGGGCAGATCCTTGTCGCGTAAATACCGTCCAGCCAGTAGCGACCCCTGCTACTTGACCAGGCACCCCACTCCGGAAAGTTTGGTGGTGCAGGCGGCCACGGCCCCGGCAAAGCAGGCGTCGTACCCTACCATCCCTCCTGATAGGGACGACAAACATTTTGATGGCTGGGCGAAGAAAGTGTTTTCTTCTGGTGGTATGGCGCTTCAGGCGGCCAACTCCATTTGTGCCTTGTCACGTTTCACGCACACTCTGTGGAACTGTGTTGCGTTAGCGGCTGAACATATTCCCGAAGGGGATGAACGGGATGGTTTCCTTGCTATGGTCCAGGATGGTAAGGATGCCATGTGTGAGTCCGTTCAGTCGGGTCTGGACTTGGCTGAATGCGTCAGTAGGTTCATGGCGGCGAGCACCGTGATACGCAGGTTTGCGTGGTTGCGGAAGTCGGGGTTTGCTCCTGATGTGCAGTCCCGGCTCCTCAACATGCCCTTTGATGGTGAACACCTTTTTGGCAGCAAGGCTGACGAGAGCCTTGAGAGGTTGCAGACCTCAAAAGCTGCAGCGAAGTCGTTGGGCGCTGCAGTTCGCCAACCTCCGCCTTTTCGTCCTAGGGGACAGCAGTGGAGGGGTGGTTCCTTTCGCTATTACTCATCCTTCAGTAAAGCGAGAGGAGCTGGCAGTCAAAGAGGCCAACGCAGGGGTACCAGAGGTGGACGACAGGGTACCCGTGGTGCCAAGGCCGCTCGGGCAGTTGCCTCTTTGCCCTCAGGTAACGCCGCAGCCACTCCCACTCAGTCGTGAGGCCATGTCCCATGGTTCGCCGGTTGGGGGAAGGCTGGCGCAGCATCTTGTAGAGTGGCAAGCCATTACTTCAGATGTGTGGGTTCTGGAGATCATAACCCACGGCTACTGTCTTCCTTTTCGGCACAGGCCTCGCGACAATCCACCGGGGAACCTCTCTTTGCAGCGTCCGGATTCGCTCCTTGCGCAGGAAATTCAAGCCCTGCTGGAGAAAGGCGCCATAGAACTGGTGCCTGTAGCGGAGAGGAACAAGGGATGGTATTCCCCTTATTTTTTGGTTTCGAAGAAAGACGGGGGATTGAGACCCATCATGGACTTGCGCGGTTTGAACAAACTCCTCAGGAAGGACAAGTTCAAGATGGTTACTCTCTCTCAAGTCCTCCAGGCCCTTCAGCTTCAGGACTGGTTGGTGTCACTCGACCTCAAGGATGCGTACTTCCATGTGCCGATCCATCCCAAGCACAAGAAGTACCTGAGGTTCGCGGTTGGCGACTCGCACTTTCAGTTTCGGGTCCTGCCGTTCGGATTGACCTCCGCCCCGAGGGTTTTCACCAAGCTCATGGTGGTGGTGGCAGCGCATCTCAGGCAAGGGGGGATTCACGTCTACCCCTACCTGGACGATTGGTTGATCAGGGGGAGCTCTCCCGAGCAAGTCCTGGATCATCTATCGATCACCTGTCGCTCCCTTCACAGGCTGGGCTTCTCCCTCAATTTAAAGAAGTCCCATTTGACGCCAACACAGCGGCTCCAGTACATCGGAGCAGTGCTCGACACTTCCCTGGGGCAGTGTTTTCCTCCCCAGGTGAGGGCTCTTCACATTCAGCAGATGGTGCACAAGTTTCAGCATGCCCAGACGCTCCCAGCGTTCGAGTTCTTGAGGTTGCTCGGCCTCATGGCATCCTGCATTCTTCTGGTGCCAGAGGCTCGCCTGCGGATGAGATCTTTGCAGTGGGCACTCAAGACGCAATGGTCGCAGTCCTCCGGCAGGATGTCGGACTCGATTCAGGTGCCGTCCTCGGTCGCCCGGGACCTTCTGTGGTGGGCCGTCGAAGGCAACTTGATGAAGGGGGCTCCATTTTGGCTTCCCTGGCCGGAGGTGACGATCGTGACGGATGCATCCCTCACGGGATGGGGAGCTCATGCCAACGGGCTGACAGTCAGCGGTCGTTGGTCTCCGTCGGAGTCCAGACTCCATATCAATCTGTTGGAGCTGAGGGCCGTCAGGCTAGCCCTGAAGGCTTTTCTGCCGTCTGTGCGAGAGAAGAATGTCCTGATCCTGACGGACAACACGGTGGCCATGCACTACCTCAACAAAAAGGGGGGGGCAGGGTCACTTCCTCTGTGCAGAGAGGCGATGCAGCTCGAGTTCTGGGCCATCCAGCAGGAAGTTTCGATCTCGGCAGTTCATCTGGCCGGAGCCGAAAACGTGACGGCGGACGCTCTGAGCAGGCAGAGCGCGATCTCTCACGAGTGGGAGTTGGCTCAGGAGATTCTCCTGGAGATCTTCGCCCTTTGGGGGACCCCTCAAGTGGATCTCTTCGCCTCCAGTGTCAACCGGAAGGGCGAAAGGTTTTGCTCGCGGGAATTTCCTCCAGAAGGAGCCTTAGGAGACGCGTTCGTGGTGGAGTGGTCATTCCCGCTGCTGTACGTGTTTCCTCCAGTCCCCGTCATCCCGCAAGTGCTGCGGAGGTTACGGAAGTTCGGTTCCCGGATGATCCTCATTGCCCCGGCGTGGGCTCGGAGGACGTGGTACCCGGACCTTCTCGACTTATCCATCTGCCCTCCACGTCGTCTTCCCTACCGAGACGATCTGCTCTCACGGGAGGGGGGTCAGGTTCTCCATCCAGAGGTCAGATCCCTCAACCTTCACGCTTGGCTTCTGAAAGGTTGAGGTATAAGGATTGGGACCTCCCTGAGGACGTGATGGAGGTGTTGCTTTCGGCCCGAAGGCCGGCAACAAAGTCTCTGTACCGTTGCCGTTGGCGTAGGTTCTGCGACTGGTGCAGAGTTCAGAATGTGGATCCTTTTGCATGTGACATCCCCATGGTTCTGTCCTTTTTACTTTCTTTGGCCCACAGGGGCTTGCAAGTGGGTACCGTTAAGGGTTACCTGGCGGCGCTGTCCATCTTTAAGCGCTCGTCTGAAGAGTGTTCTTACTTTAAAATCCCTTTGATTTCACAGTTCCTGAAAGGGCTCACTAATGTGTTCCCTCCGTCACCTTTCCTGGTGCCCGGTTGGGATTTAAACCTGGTTCTTAAGTTTCTTATGGGTGCTCCGTTTGAGCCTTTACATTCTTGCCCTTTGAGGCTGTTAACTCTGAAAACTGTGTTTTTAGTTGCGGTTACTTCCGCTCGCAGAGTGAGTGAGTTACAGGCACTTTCAGTTATGCCTCCCTTCACTGTATTTCACAAGGACAGGGTTGTCCTTAGAGTTCGTCCTTCTTTCCTTCCGAAGGTAGTGACGGAATTTCATTTGGCCCAGAAGGTTGTTCTTCCGGCATTCTATCCTCCTCCGCATCCTGGTAAGGAAGAGGAGAGGCTCCATAGGCTTGATCCTAGGAGAGCTTTAAGCTTTTATGTTTCACGCATGTCCCGGGTCAGAGTGGATGATCAACTCTTTATTGGTTACGCTGGAAAGCGTTTGGGGCAAGCTGTGACGAAACAGACTTTGTCTCGCTGGATTATTTTGGCCATCTCGGAGTGCTACCGTTTGGCGGGTAAGGACCCACCGGCTGGCTTGCGGGCCCATTCTACCAGGGGTATGGCTGCGTCTACTGCCCTGCAGAGGGGTGTTCATATTCGCAACATCTGTGATGCAGCCACCTGGGCTTCAGTACATACATTTGTACGTCACTATTCCCTTGATTCCATCCGAGCACAGGATCTGGCCTTTGGCAAGGCGGTCCTTTGCTCTGCTATTTGATTGGCTATTCTACATTTTGATTCTAAATTCTTTCCCTCCTCCTTGCTTTGGTACTGCTTTGGGAGTCTGTCATAGATATGGAATACGTCGGAGGACCCAATCCCCTCGAAGAACAAGTTACTTTCTTACCTGGTAACGTTCTTTCGATGGGATGGTCCGACGACGTATTCCATATCGCTCCCGCCCGGCCTTCCCCGCTGCAGAATTTCTTTTGCGATTGCAGCTTACGTTCCGCAAGGCTTTGTGTCTGACTGGCAGTTGACTTATGTCACACGTTCTGGGGGAAAAAACTACAACTGAGGCTATGGGCGTCGTGCGTCCTACTTATCACATCGGATGACGTCGGACGTCGGAGGAGGTCCTCGACGACGGCGCATCGACGTCATCGACGCAGGACGCAGACGCCGAAAAAGTTTCCGAAGCAGCACAGCTGTGGTGATTACATGTCATAGATATGGAATACGTCGTCGGACCATCCCATCGAAAGAACGTTACCAGGTAAGAAAGTAACTTGTTCTTCTCCCGTTCATTATGCACAGATGAAATCTACCTTCTTTGAGTTTTTATGATGTCTCAAAGCTTAATTATTTAGCAATTTGTAAACAAATGATGCCCGTTCTAAAGTGGTTGGTACCATTATGCTGGTGCCACTGTAGTTCTTTCACAGAACCTTGAACAATACGTCTACTATCCCCTGAGAACAGGTAGAGCTAGGTAAATCATTACAACTGCCAGGCACAGTTTGGCAGGCTTCAAAAGCACTTGTACTAGAATAGATAGGAGAGCCCAAAAACTCTGACTATGTCGCAGAGGGTTCCCTCTGAATTTGTGTTCAAGACGCTCATTTTCATTCCATTGGAAACATCTCATTGTCAGCAAGCAATCTTTTCAGATCCCCCAAAGATTAGTGGGCCACAGCTTGGTAATGAAAAACACCCTTATTGTCAGGATTTCTGGACCTCAAATATTGAATGAACAGACTCCCCTGAAATGGGCCACCTTTACACTTTTACAAAATCGAGAGCATTGATTTTCTGCGTTTACAGGGCCTTCTTTATTTTGCAAATGTAGGCTGCACATGTAATCCCAGGTTTTAGATTAGGAATTGGGCACAACCCACGGTCCAAAAATCTCTGCTGCTGTTCAAATGGAGGTATGGAAAAGATGACGAATTTAAATACAGGACACAAACATTGTTACAACACGTTTTTTAAACAATTTATTTGCAGACTTGGCAGAAATATTAAAATTTGATCAGAACTTTGCAGCAAAATTGTATTGAAATTCTGTGGGGCAAGCGAATAACTAGACTTCCCTGTGAGGTGTTATTTGGATGTTCTGCTTCTTTTTACTGAGGAGTGCAAACATAACAGATATGATGCATATAACTGGCCAATGCAATATAACTCTTTAAAAGGGTATTTGCTGTATCTGTTTTTCTAAGGCTGGTGTGTGGTTAAAAGGGTAGAATTATACATAAAAACGTATACTTGGATTCTGATTTAAAAGAAGGTTATAGGCAAGATCCCTCAACGAACATTAGTGATATGGTCTCAGTCAAAGGGAAATGGAGGAACTCGGATGTGTGGCAGATGGAATGCAGAATGAACTTGTATTGCACTTCAGGCTTGCAATGTGTGTGCAGTTTCGTCTTGGATCATTATAATGTATGAAACTTTGGGTAGAAACAGGCTGCTTCTGTTTGATGAAACTGAACGTATACCATCGTAGAGTTGCAGTGCATTTGTTTCACCAGTGCATTGTAGCAAACATTGGCGTAGAAACAGGCTGCTTGATTATTGATGAAATAGAGCTCATCGGTGGTAGCATTTTTGTTAAACCATTGAGGGCTTTGTGCTGACGGCTACTGGTTTGTGGAAATCTGTTATGATTAAGCTGCATCATGTCTTTCACATTATTGCCTGCATGCTTAATTTAATTCATGGACTGAGTAGTGTGTTTGTGTGGGCAAGAGATTTGTGAGGTGACAACCATACCCAAAAAGTTGTTGTGCCACAATATACACAAGGAGGTGTAGTGTCAACTACCTTCCGAATTCTGGATTGATGGAATATGATCAATAAAGCTGCTCTTGTTCATTATTCTGTAACTGCTACTGGTTCGACTAGCCAATGAAAGACAGATGGAGTAAGTGTCCATGCTAAAAATCAGCATTTAGTGGAACTCTCCCTTCCTGGCTCAGTGATTGTGTCACATCTATAGTAAAGATCAGCAAGTCAAGTTTCAGTGCTGTGTGTGCATTGCAATCTGTGCATCTCTTCCACTTGATTACAAGATGTACCTTTTCAGTAGTTTTTCAGACCTTACATGATGTATTCTGGCATCTTGTTAGTGACTTTACTCACAGCAGACAGTTCTGCATAGTAGTCATCAAAGAACCTTCTTCAGAATCAGAAAAGAATCCAAAGCACAGTTTTTGTCAGGCATGTTAAATGTGTAGGTGAATGAAGCAAATCTAGCTGCAGCCCAATCTATGGGGATTGTTTCTATATATCTTTGTCATCTCCTTCCACGCACGAGGCAAGTTTTATATTTTGTAGCAAGAATACCTACTCCTATCCTTAGCAGTATTTTTACAATCAGGGATTCTTCAAACAACTAAGCTATCAATAAAGCTTTGTGATTGTCAATAGCTCAGGGTCTGGGCACTGTGACTTTCAGAATCCAGCCATTTTTTAAACAAGGACATTCACAATTGTTCATGGAAATATCTCCAGATTGTAGTAGGAAGGCACATAGCCAGGCTTCTCGCAGACTGCACAGATTTTCATTCGCTCTGATATATTGATAAGTCTCTAAACGTTAGTGACTCCAATATGAATCGCAAGAGGTTCCATTAGGCAGGTTCTAGAGCAGAGTAGTAAGCCTATATATGTGTATGTATATATATATATATATCAGTTATTCTAAATGGCTACATTAATGTATTTGGTGCATGGCCCAGCTGAGCGCCGGAGCGGTCTCAGTTGCAGGTGACTCTGTGAGCCGAGTTCGGTTCGGGGCATGTCCATTGCCAGGGACCTGAGAAGTTTTGCCCGAAAGTGAGCAGAGGTGATGCCCGACTGCCAGGGATTTGAGGACGCGCCGAATGCTCGTGGCCAGTGGTGTTCGTGTGCCCGGGACCTTCCTTACTGGTCCTCGTCCCAAGATGGCGGCTAGTCCGTGTGTAGTGGTTCTGAGGCCGCGGTGTGCTGCTCCCGAGCGATATTCCTGGCATTAGCTGTTCCTCGCCTGCATCACAGGAACAGTCTGCTCTCACACTAGGTGACCGGCTGCCGGCGGTCACGGACCAGAGCCTCCATCAAGGACCCGTCCATGTCCTGATGAGCCGTGGGACATAGGGCCGGGCTGCCGAGCAGCAGCGGGCATTACTCCACAATGAGGCGCAGGCAGGAGGCCATCCTTTGGCGGTTGTTGCCTGTGGCGGCACTGAGCACAGGAGCAGAGTGAGGGTTAGGGCAAGTGGGAACTCTTGCTGTACCTTGCAGAATCAGCGCAATTTATCAAGAGCGGGTATGGGGGGAGAGGCGAGCCACCATACCTGGGTCTAAGTGCAGTGCACTACCATACTTGGGCATGAGCCTGCAGACTACTCCTGGGTCCTGAAACCAGATGGAGGCCTTGCATTTGCACTGCCAGAAGGAGTTTTGTGTAACTTTGCTGTTCCATGGGAGGCCCTGAATCTTGAGGGGCCCGATTGGTGAAACCTACGAGGGGTAACTTGGTTTTCAGCTATACCAGAGTCGGTAAGGCTCATTTGGTGTGTTTATCACATATGGCTAAGAAGACCCCCAAAGTTCGCAAAGGGAGCAACGTTCTGGGACTCGTGCATAACCAAGAGAGGGCCAGGCCTTGCAAGGTGTTGAGAGAAGCAAAGGTACATGCAGTTAGCCCGGCGGATGTGGAGGGGGACCCTGCAGTCCTGGCCATTAGGGAAGATCTGGGACAGATGCTCACTGACATCAAAATAGAAATATAGGGTGCAGTAGAGGAACTCACCCTGAAAGTGTCAGAGATCGACAAACGAATTGCTGAGAACCGCATCAAGGAACTTGTGAGTACTCTTATGACCTGTCCCAGTTATCGAGCAGGGTGGAAGAAAGGCAATCCTCCAATGAATACCTGCAGCTGCGGCAGGAGGACCGGGAGAATCGTTCCAGAAGGAATAGCATCAGGCTATGGGAAATCCCGGTGCAGATCCCATATTCTGACTTGGTTTCCGATGTCGGAGCATTACTTATGGATCTACTAAAATGGCTGTTGGGGAGGGAATTGAACCGGACTCACAGGGTGTATTCATCGGCACAGATCTGGAATAATTGGCATCCTGACCAGAATTCACTTTTACATAGTCGAGGAGGATATATTTAATGCCACCTGCAGCCACCCAGGTGTTGTGTTCTGGGGTGCTGCAGGACTTATCCCTCTCGATCCTGGCTAAAAGACATTCACTTCAGGAGTTCACACAATGACTGAGGAGCAAGAATATAAAATACTGCTGGGGCTTCCCATTTAGAGTGATCTTTACACTGGAGGGGGGAGCGGCGAATGATTGCTTTGATGCAGGATGCTGTGGCCATTATGAATCCACCCTCTCGCCCACCCTAGTCCTCTGAGCAGGCTGGAGTAGAAGGAGGGGCTATCTCCAGCCCGACCGAAGCAGATTGCAGCCTGAGCGAAGGTTGCCATTTCACAGAGTCGCAGGCGAAACACAGCCTCAAAAGAGGGGTTGTCCTCGGAGTAGTGAACAACACCTTGAATGGGGAGCCGGGTGACCTCTAGAGCGAGGTCGTCTGGTATGGCTTCACCTCACATAACTGTCCAATCTTAAGGTTTTCTATCGATCAGTCTGGCGAGCCGGTAGGGGCAGCTCTTTCTCACTTAAGATGTGGGGGCATTAGGCCCTGGTTGAATGGGTCCCAGCCAAGTTTAACCCTCACCAACGCCTCTATACGGCCCTGAGGTGATGGTGGGCTGCTTCAGTTGGGGGAGGATAGTCATGGGGATGGTGGGTTTGGGGTTCGGTTTGGTTGGGGGGGTCTCATGTTTCGTTTAAATGTTCCAATTGTTGAGTGCTTGGAGGTGCCAGATGGGGCAAATGCTAGCAATGGAGGCAGGGTTGTGTTTGTACCCATCTTGAAGGTATGGTGGGACCGAGCTGTTTAGGGTAGCGACCCTCAACGCGCAGGGTTTGAACTCCCTGATTAAGAGGCGGTCAGTGCTGAGGAGGCTCCAGACGTCCGAGATAGCCATAGCCATGCTACAGGAGACTCAGCTGCTCCTCGTGGATGAGTATGTATGCAGTATAGGGCCTTTCGCAGGAAATATTTTGCCTCTGCAGCGGTCAAAAAGAGGGGGGGGTTGCCATAATGCTTGTCAGAGAGGTCCCATTTCTCCTGGTGGGAGTTCTCAGGGATCCGGAGGGGAGATACCTTTTGGTAAAGGGTTCACTGCTGCATATCCCGGTGACCCTGGCCTCGCTGAACCTACACTCAATGACAATCAACACGATTACTTGGTTTCCCTGCTCCCGGTTCTAGTGAATTTCATTGAGGGAGTTCTGCACCTTGGGGGTGATTTCAATCTAGCCCCAGACTCGGCTGTGGCAAGTCTCTGCCACGGGGGACTATAGACGTTCCCTGGCCCTGTTGAGGTTCCTATGAGAGTTAGACGTGGTCGACGTCTGGAGGCTTCTCCACGAGGGGGTGGAGGAATTCACATTTTATTTGCATGTCCATAAGGGGTTCTCGCAAATCGACCTCCAGTTATTTTCAGTCTCATTGGTTCAATTTACATACAATGCAGTCATGGGTCCCAGGGTGTTTTCTGGCTATTCCTTGGTTTCTCTTGACCTGCGGGTCCCTGTGCCCCAACCCATGGACAGGCGAGAATGGCAGCTCTGTGACCCGCTCCTGCAGGGTAGTCTGACATGGGTAGAAATGGCAGGGGCCATAACTAACTATTTACTGGAGAATGGTGTGGACTGGTTGGCACCGGGGGTGGTATGGGAGCGCGATGAAGGCAGTGGTTCGAGGGGAGTTCATCAGCTGTTTGGCTGCACATTCTACCACTAGGACTCGCAATACAAAGTTATTGGCAGCCCAAGTGAGGGAGCGCGAGGTGGAGCATGGCCAGGATAAATCGTAGAAGGCACTGAGTTGAGGCTGGCTAGATCCAACTTGGAAGCCCTCATGGCCTTCTGAGACCGCCCACTCTCTACTTCGCATGAAGCAGTTGTGCTGTTTCAAATGGGTTGTGTCCTCCCTCGTATTCCTTATCTTTGACATTTCCTAATATCCAGCTTGCTGCCTCTGAAATAATTTTTCAGTAGAGGACGCTATGCGTCGATGACTGGTCGAGTCGATGTCTCTCGGAGGCCTCCGTCTTGATGAGAAAGTCATCACAGGTATAAGTACCTTGCGCAGCACCTGTTGCTCAGTTCCGTTTTTTCCACACTTCCTAGCTTCGCTTGGTTCCGTGTGATTCTTCGATTTTCTTTGAGTTTCCTGAGAAAATTCTTCGAGTTTTTCGAGCGAGATGGCTTCCTCATTGGCTCTGTCGAATCCTTGGTCCGGTTTAAAAAAAATGCTGCAACTGGGGTGCACAAATTTGCATGACGGACCCGCACAGGATCTGCCTATGGTGACCAGGGGAAAAACATTTGTGCTCCGAGTGTGACAAATGCATGTCGATGACGGCCAAGGACTTGAGGGAGCACAGAGGGAAGTTGGAGAGAGGTAGGCCTAAAAAATCTATTACCCCGTCCAAAGGTAAATCTTCTGATGAGTCGAGGCCTTTGTCTCCTCATTATAAAAAACCTAAATGCTCCAGTTCCCGTTCGTGAAGTGGGTCGCATCATTCCTCGTCTTCAAGGCATGGCAAAAAGAGGCGCTATAGATCGCCGTCCACTTCCTCATCTACTTTACCCGAAAGGGTTGTTTGTCCCTCAAAACATAGTACCACGGCTAAATGGGAGGAATTCAGAGTATGATGAAGGTGTTCGACGATGCGGCCTTGCCCACCTCGGGCAACACCTAGAGGCGATACCCCAGACAAAACACCTGGGAAGCACAGAAGCCGTGAGTCCTCGACCTTCCCGGCCGTGGAAACTCCTTGAGAGCGATCTAATCCCTCGAGTCGAGAGAAAGCCTCCATAAAACACAAAAGATCGTCATTGATGGCAGAAGAAACCCATACGGCAAGCCCGAAAGGTGCGTAGACGCCCTTGGTGCCAATATCGAGGGAGAAGCCATTGACCCCACGAGCGTCGACCTCCTCGACACGGTTTATCACAATTCTTCCGACGTAGTCGCTGAGGACCTCGAAGTTAATGTTGAAGCCATCTGCGACCTCTGGGAAACCTTCCCAACCAACGACAATTTTGTCAAAGGCACTGACGTCAACATCGACGATTTCAACACGGTCAGCTCCCATTATGACGTCTATAGCGCCTTCGTCTTTTGAGAAGAATTACACACCACAACCTTGCTCAGTCGATTTTAAAACTCTTTCTTCAATCTATGAAGATACAGAAGAGTCATCTGAGGAGGAAAGACCACTTGGTCTCGAATATGGGACACCTTCTATACCAGAGGAACTCATATCGGAAGAGTCTCGAATAAAGAACCCGCAGCCCCTGAAATCGAGTTTGGTAGGGCAGATCCAGGAGATCATGCTGAGAGCAAGTATAAATAGCTCATGACTAGAGTAATGGAATACATGGCATGGTCCAGGCGTGTACCTGTTTTCGAACAGGATGCTCTAACGAACATACTAGATAAAGGACCACAGGAAGACCCTATTGTACCATTTCATAAGGCTCTGCATAGGAGGGTAACTTACAACTGGGAAACACCCGAAGTTGTCCCAGCAGTGAATTAGAGACTAACAGCAAAATATAGAGCTTCATCTTCTGACCCTCTATACCTTTCGAATCATCCAACACCAGAAAGCCTGGTAGCACAGGCAGCTACCTCTTCTGGCAAAAAAAATGCTTATCCCACAATTTCACAAGATAGTGATGACAAAAAATATAATGCCATGGCCAAGAAGGTTTTCTCGGCTGGTAGTATGGCGTTAAAATCGGCTAATGCCACATGCACGCTGGCAAGATTTAACCAGACCATTTGGGACTGTATTTCGATAGTGGCTGACCACATCCCCAAAGGGGATGAACGAGACGGTTTCTTGAACATTGTCAAGGACGGGAAGGACGCTATATGGGAATCCCTCCCGACTGGTCTCGACCCTGTTGACAGCATCAGCAGAGCCATGGCAGCTAGTACGGTACTCTGCAGATTTGCTTGGTTGCGGAAGTCAGGATCTACCCCAGACGTTCAGTCCAGACTTCTCAACATGCCCTTTGATGGCACACATCTATTTGGGAATAAAGCTGATGAAGGTTTGGAGAAGCTGCAAAGTTCCAAGGTGGCGGCCAAATCCCTTGGAGCTGCAATATGGCAAACTCCAAACCGCCCCAGAGGTGCGCCCTGGAGGGGTAGGTACTTTCGCGATTATTCCGCATTCAGAAAAGGCAGAGGACAGCCTGCTCAAAGAGGTCAAAGATGATTCCCTTGTGGTGGACAGGATAGAAATACTAAAACCTCGACAGCAGGGGCTGCTTTACCATCAGCCACTGCGTCAGCCGCTCCAAAAACCTCTCTGAGGTCTTGGATAACAAAACTACAGTAGGAGGCAGGTTATCACAGCATCTGACAGAATACCAGGCTATTACTTCAGATACATGGGCATTGGAAACAGTTGCCCAAGGTTACTGCCTTCCTTTCCTGCAAAAACCTCAGTCATCCACCGGGCATTAACTCTTTGAAAGTTCCAAAACTGCTCCTAATGCAGGAGATACTAACCCTGAAAGAGAAAGGTGCTATAGAACCAGTACATGTAGCAGAGAGGAACAAGGGTTGGTACTCCCCTTATTTTCCAATTCCAAAGAAGGTCGGAGGATTGAGACCCATCTTGGACTTAAGAGACTTGATCAAGTTGCTGAGGAATTACAAGTTCAAGATGGTTACCCTTTCTCAGATTCTTCAGGCCCTCCAGCTTCAGATTGGATGGTATCATTGGACCTCCACGATGCTTACCTTCATGTGCCGATCCATCACAAGCACAGACAGTACCTGAGGTTGGCCGTTGCCAACTCTCACTATCAGTTTCGGGTTTTGCCATTTGGGCTAACCTCTGCCAGAGGGTTTTCACCAATGTAATGGCGGTTGTGGCAGCAAGTCTCAGTAGAGGGGGGATTCACGTCTACCCCTACCTGGACGATTGGCTGATCAGGGCCAGTTCGCCACAACAAGCCCTAGATCATCTCAGCTATACTTGCCACTCCCTCCACAGGCTGGGCTTCTCCCTCCCTCACCAGAGGTGAGGCTTCAAGACATTCTGCAGATAGTGACAAAATTCCAGAATGCCAAGCATCTTCCGGCCTTCGACTTTTTAAGGTTTCCCGGTCTCATGGCATACTGCATTTTTCTCGTGCCAGAGGCTCACCTGAGAATGAGATCTTGTCATGACCCCTGCCCCTGTCCCTAATAGGCAAGCCATTTGGGCTATGTCACGACCCTCCATCATGGCCTTAAAGGCCTTGCCATCTCACCCAAGACTCTCTTGGAGTTAGTCCTGGCGCCTATAATAATTCTTTGCACAGCAGTACGGGGCAGACTCCTTTTTACACAATATACGGCAGACATCCACGGACCCCCGAACAGGACGTTCCAACTACTCTGGAAATGCCAGCCATTAAGACTTTACACACCATTATCTCTCAGACCTTCACAAAGGCAGTTGAACATTTTCACCAAGCTGAAGATCGCCAAAAGAAATGCGCTGACCAGCGTCGTGAAAAGGCTCCCAATTACCAGGTCGGAGACGAAGTCTGGTTGGCATCAAAACATGTGCCTATAAAAGGAACCCAGACATTTTGCCCACAATATTTAGATCCTTTCACCATCGAGTCTATAATAAATTCAGCAGCAGTTAAACTAGCCTGGTCTTGATGCAAATCCACCCTGTGTTCCATGTGTCTCTTATGAAACCTTCCAACCTGGAACTCAAGTTACAATACCACCCAAACCAGTAATGGTCAATGGAGAACCGGAATTTGAGGTCAAGAACATTCTGGATTCAAAGTATGTCAGATCTAAACTATATTATCTAGTGGACTGGAAGGGGTATGGCCCGCAGGACAGGACATTGCGATTACATCCATGCACCATGTTTGATACAGCGGTTCCATCACGACCATCCCACCAAGCCAGGACCAGACAGAAGAGCTACCCTGTGAGGGGCCTTGGTGGGGGAGTGCTGTCATGACCCCTGCCCTGGCCCTAATAGGCAAGCCATTTGGGCTACATCACGACCGTCCATCATGGCCTTAAAGGCCTCGCCATCTCACCCAAGACTCTCTTGGAGTCATTCCTGGCGCCTTTGGCGCCAGGCTCATATGTGAAGTAAAGAGAACTTGAGAACTGGGCTTGGCAATGGACTTTTGCACAACATGGATGCCCCCGCATAGCTCTGTTCAATGAACCGAGCTATGCGGTCTAGTGTTTTAGGTGTGGTCAGGCCTAGGGATACCTGGGATACCTGGGCGCTATATAAGCCATGGCCAGGCTGAGAAACACGCTTTGCGTTACTCTGCACTCAGCAGCGTGACGCTCACCACATTCTGCTCGGATCTTCGTCAGCATTCGGGAGCCGAATACCTGCAAGAACAAGAACACCATTAGTATACCATTAGTGAGTGTATCCTGCTCCTGTCCACCACTCTTGGGTCCGGAGAACACAGCATCTCAGCAACGTCCCCCTGATCTTGAAAAAGCCGCAACCTGAGAAGAAAAAGAACGAAACAGCATTTGTAAGCGTTTATACTCCAATACCGAAAATAACTAATCAATCGCACGCTTACCTGGGTTTGAATCACCCTTGGCCCACGTCCTCTCCGGGCCATAATAACGACCTGCAAGAGAGAAGAAACACTGATTAGCACACAAAAGATCATTACTCTCCGCTCTCCATCTTCTCAGCAGCATCCATTCTGGGACATTGCAGCGGCCTGCAAGGAAGAGAGAAAGACAGGTCAGCACAAGAAAAGGCACATAGCACTGTGCATCGCGCTTTCACTTAAAATCTCATGCGCAGCCCCAAGTAGCACGGCATCACTAGAGCTCTTCTTGCACCTAAGGAAGAAGGAGAGACATTAACGGGGGCAATTGCAAAATAAAGGACAAACTGCCAAACCAGCAGACTTAACTGGACGAACTTGAGTCGCAGCAGGTCTGGACTCTGAGGGCCCGCACCGGTGAAGCAACTAGGTTGCGATGCGCCCATACCAACAACGCACCCCTGCACAGAGAAGCAGGACGGAGAGCGCACCATACAATGAAGCAAGACCCGGTCTTCGGCCGAACAAGAGTCCAAGGGAGGGGTTCGAGGTCAGAAGTGGTCCAACCAGACTGAGTGGCGTGCCTGCCCTTGGATATCAGGTGAGTGTTACAGATCTCTCCAGTAGGCTCTCATGACCCAGTGGTCACAGTTCTCAGGAAGGATGTCAGATCTTCTAGTAATCCCAAACAGAGTCTCAGTGGATCTTCAATGGCGGGTCTGTCGGGAGAATATCTTGAAAGGAGAATCGTTTTGGCAACCATTGCCGGAGAAAAAAGTAATGACGGATGCCTCACTCACAGGGTGGGGAGCCCATACCAACGATTTGACCATCAGCGGTCGTTGTTCTGCATCAGAGTCCAAGCTACACATCAACCTTTTAGAGCTGAGGGCAATCAGACTAGTGCTGAAGGCCTTTCGCCCTCTGTACAGGGAAAGAATGTCCTAATAATGACAGACAACACAGTGGCCATGTACTACCTCAACAAGAGAGGAGGTGTAGGGTCACTACCAGCTCTGGTTCTGGGCAATACAAGAAGGAATATCTCTATCAGCAGTCCAGCTAGCTGGAGAGAAGGACACAACGGCGGACCCTCTGAGCAGGCAGAGCGCAGTCTCCCACAAGTGGGAACTAGCTCACGAAGACCTTCAAGAGATCTTCACCCTTTGGGGAACCCCACAAGTGGATCTGTTCACGATAGGTGGCAATTGGAAGTGCAAACTGTTCTGCTCAAGGGAATTTCCCCTGAGGGGAGCTCTAGGAGACGCGTTCATGATGGACTGGGAGTTTCCACTTCTCTACACGTTTCCTCCAGTCCCCGTCATTCCTCATGTAATCAGGAGGTTGAGAAGGTTCAGGAAATCCATGATCCTATTTGCCCTGGATTGGGCCAGGAGGATGTGCTACCCGAACCTTCTGGACATGTCCATCTGCCCTTCCACAAAGAGAGGACCTTCTCTCACTTGTGAGAGACAGGAGGGTTGGGTTCCCCATCCGAATATCAGGACTCTCAGCCTTCACGCATGCTTTCTGATAGGCTGAGATACAGGGATTGGGACCTCCCGGACGACGTAATGGAGGTGTTGTGTTCGGCCAGAAGGACAGCAACCAAATCTTTATACCTCTGCCGCTGGAATAAGTTCTGCAGCTGGTGTAGAGATAAGAATGTTGACACTTTCTCATGCAATAAACCGATGGTGTTGTCTTTTCTTTTGCACTTGGCAAATCTGGGACTCCAGATTGGTACGATCTAAGGTTATCAAACAGCACTTTCCATCTTCAAGCACACTGCAGAGAAAGTCTCCTATTTTAAGATTCCTCTAGTAAATCCATTTTTAAAAGGATTAACTAATGTTTATCCTCCGACCTCCTTTCAGGTCCCACTGTGGGACCTCAATTTGGTTTTAAACTTTCTAATGGGCACTTATTTTGAGCCTCTTCATTCTTGCCCATTAAGACTTCTTACCTTGAAGACAGTTTTCTTAGTGGCTATAACATCTGCCCGAAGGGTGAGTGAGCTACAGGCTTTATCCTGCAAGCCTCCTCTTACTGTTTTTCTTAAAGACAGAGTGGTATTGAAAGTGAAGCCTAACTTTCTCCCTAAGGTGGTTTCTGAATTTCACATCACTCGGAAAATAACCTTACCATCCTTTTATCCTCCGCCACACCCGCGGAAAGGGGAAGAAAGACTTCACAGACTCGACCCTAGGCGTGCACTGAGTTTCTACATTACTAGATTAGCAAAACTAAGACAAAATGATCAGTTGTTTGTGGGCTATACAGGGTATAAACTGGGTCTAGTCTCACCAAACAAACCATCTCTAGATGTATTTTAACAATTTCAGAATGCTACAAACTGGGCGGTAAAGACCCCCCAACCCCAGATCATCTAGGGGCTCACTCCACCAGGGGTATCGCAGCTTCGTCTGCTTTGCAGAGGGGAGTTCCCATACAGGATATTTGTGCACCTGCCACATAGTCGTCTGCACACACCTTTTACGAAATACTACAGTTTGGATTCCTCCACTAGCCAAGAGTCTGTATTTGGAAAGGCAGTACTGCAAACTGTGCATTCTTGATCAACTTAAATTTTACTCCCTCCTCCGAATAATATAACTGCTTTGGGAGTGTATCAAAGATAAGGAATACGTGGGAGGACACGATCCATTCAAAGAACAAGTTACTTACCCATGTTAACGTTCTTTAAACTGTTTGTTCCTCCCACCTATTCCTTATCGCCCCTCCCATCCTACCACGCAGTAAAACTTCCCTTGTTGTTGCAGTCTGCGCTCTCTCGACGGTACTAACCGTCTAACTCAAGACAGTGTTTCGCTCTTCAGAACGGAACTGAGCAAATGGCTACTTATATCTGTGATGACGTCGACGTCAAGACGGAGGCCTCCGAGGGACATTGACTTAACCAGTCATCTACGCACAGCGCCCTGTACTGAAAAAAAATGTTTCTGAGGCAGCAAGCTGGATATTAGGAAATATCAAAGATAAGGAATATGTGTGAGAAACATACAGTCGAAAGAACGTTACCATGGGTAAGTAACTTGTTCTTCTATGTTAGAATTTCAGGTGGCGCTAATCCGTGTTTGTGGTTTGCATTGTTTCAAGTATGAAGTAATACAAGTGGCAAAGTTTCTGGTTCTCTGAGGCCAGTGTCCTGACAAATCTTTGACAATCTCCTCTTAATATCACCATTGCAATTATCTAATGTACCTCTTTCTTGAGGGTGATCTGTGCAATGAAGGAGATGACCGATATTCAAAACCTTGCACATATCTAATCACCAGACTACTGAAGTGTGTGTCTCAGAAACTATTTATGCCAACATTCAGACCAAGCCAGGGAATTAATTAAAAAAAGTCACCTACTATAACTAAAATATGTTCATATGTTCAAATATGTGATATGTTCATGCGATGAGCTTTTTGGAAGCTGCAGGGAGTTGATCTGTATATTTAGGATATTAAGGAAAGGCCCTTCTGAAGCTGTATGTTTGTTAGGAAATATTTCCCTTATGTGCAATTTTCCCTCCATTTGTGAGCCCCCCAGACTTGTTGCTTTTGTTTGGCTTACCTAGCCTGACTTTTTCCATTGGAGCACAGCCTTCAGCTGCGCCCCTCTGGGCTTTCACTCATTTTTGTATGGGGAACTGACACATCCTTCAGGCTGTCAGTACTTGGAAACTATGTTTCCCTTAGTCTTTGACTATGTTGCCACTTCTTGGTAACTTTTTATCTATGTGCCAAGTACCTTACAGTACCGCACGTAGGAGTTCTTTTGTTGTATGGCCCTAGCCACCCTCTAAGGATTGTTTGGTGTGTGAACAAGTGTGCCTAGGATGAACTGGTGGCGGCAGTTTACTTTTTAAAGTATTTTTAATTTGTTTTTATGGACCATCCCACGTTTACCGCATTTGGCACAAGACTGTGGCCAGTGCTGAAAATGGCAGTCCCACAAAGTCTTTTGTTCTGTCCTTTGGCCACTTTGTCCTTTTGCCTTCCCCCAGGTCGAGAGACCCGGGTATTCCTTAGTTGGGCATGGAGCCTCCCACAAAAACCGCATCTTTCACGTGCTCCTGCATGTCACGTGTGCTAGTGCCCAGGAAGAGGGTTGGGACCTTCTAGTCCATACTACTGGTGCCAGAATGTCTGGTGGGCCTGAATGACAGGAACCACTGTGGGACATGATTACCCCACGCCTGGTGTGCATGCAGGTGGGCAGATCTTCCATTGGTTATCCTAGATTTGGGAGCAAAACGAATCTTGGATAAGAGAAGGGGCTCTGCATCCATTCCAGGTCGATCACCTGTAGTTCACACCAAACTACAGAAGGAACCAAGTATCCTGAAACGTAACGGCAGACTCGTGGAACTGTTGAAGGCATGCTGGAAAGTTTTGCACCATGACCCCGCTGTTGTTCGATCGAACACCTGCTTTTGTTTTGTACCAAGAAGGCCTGCAAGGGCGCTTCGACCCTTTAGAGTAGTGGGGCCAACTACTCCCGGCACCTCCTGCTTACCCTCGCAAAGAGCCTCTTCGGAAGTGTTCCTGGGCCATCCAGCGACCTGACCAGCACGAACCGGGGGTATTGTATCGGAGTGCCGCCATCCTGAGTTGAGACTCGAGACTTTGGGAATCGCTTACTTGTGGTCCTGGGCCCTCTTCCGCTTTCTGTCCTAGCTCCTCTGGGTCACGATTTATGAGAGAGCACCACACCGCGAGCATTTGCAGTCTCTGTGTTGCCCACTGTGGTGACTGTCGCTGTAAGTGCCTACAGACCTGCCCCGCCGTGTCCTGAGATGTGCTGCAGCAGAACTATTCTCCTTTCTTTGGGAGCTGAACAGAGGCTACTGTCCTGCCACAGACTATCGTCCCATGCCGCAGCCCCTGAGAGCCAGAGCATCCTGTAACTACAGGGGTGAAACCTACTAGCGAATTGGACTAGACTGGCAAAGTTTGGTCCAGACTGTGTCGACGGTCGGTGAGTACTTGCATCACTTGCCGGTGGTCCCCTGGCAAATCCATCTGTTTTTACGCACGCAAATCCCTCAAAAGATACCCACGTTAGCTGGGCTAGCCTGCGCTCCCCAGCTATTCCTCAACTCCGAAAGTCGACCTATCTGCAAGGGCAGACCATTCTCAAGGAGTTGGGCTTTATTCTTCATCGCCTCAACCCCCTTCCTGGACAGCTACATCTCCCTGAAGAGAACTCGCTTTTTGCTTAATGCACGACTGTGTGGTGTTAATGCACTTCTGTACATTTGTTCATAAGGCTCCTCACTTCTTAGGGTGGGGCTGCATAAGATAGTGATTGACTTTGAAGAACTGCCTAATGCAATATCTGTGTTGAACTTACCTTTTCTGTTGTAGGTTGTGGTTATTTTCTCCCCTTTCATCAGCATTAGGCTAAATGCATTTTGTATATATGTTACATAGTGAAAAGCGTGTGTGGTAACTTTTTTATTACTACTGTGGTTTATTTGCAAGGCATAAAATAAGCAGTGTAGCATAGCAATTTGCTATGCAATCCTATCAGTTTGCTAATCAAATGGACACTTGAGTAGCAAAGATAACTATTTAAGTTGCCCTATTGAATGAAAGCCCAGCTCGCCCTGCATTCCCCTCTTGCCCTCTGTGCTCTCTTCCCCAACTTTTCTCTGTTCACTGCAAGTCCTAATGGAGAGAAAGTGCAGCAGGAATCATCTCCTCCACTCTTAAGTACCAAAGAAATGTGTGGGAGTGCTAGGCAAGAATTTCTTTTTCTTTTTCAAATAATTGCAATGCAGAAATAATTGGGATGCTACTTTTATTAAGCTTTGTATAGTCTGTCTGGCAAAAACCAGCACGTGTGAACTTTATATATTTTAAAAAAGACAGTCATGCAATTTCATCCCTAAAATGTAGGTTGTTACGTAATGCATAATTAAAGTATTGATACTTTAAAACACTACATCAGCTCCATGCTTTACAGTAAAGTTTAGCTTAGTGTATCTAAATTTAATTGTGTCAACTACATTTCATTTTATTGGGAAAGATGCATCATATTGATGAGTGAACACTTTTGAAAGTGTACATGATCATATGATCAAATGCTTTTGATGGCAAACCTAGTTCTGTAACCTGCAGGTTACATACATCTTGCAACTGGTGCTCAACCCATGAGTGAACCCATAATCCTTGACATTCTAAATTATCACCCAGTTGCTTTATACCAGGTACCCTGAAATTAAGATGATCACAAACTACAATATTTCATCTAGTTTTCCCAGTTCTCTGCCTGCTACGCAATCCACTCTGCTTACTCTTTCTTTCCTCTTACATAATGAATACACAAAGTAAACTAGATGCTTATTTAAAGTAGTGATCAATAGTTCCATCTAATCTCTACATCTACAGATCTATTACAATACCAAACACTTTCATTAGCCTCCAGAGCTCGCTTTGCTTTATGATTGACTGCATTATATATAACCACCTGCAGGAGACAGCTGGCCAAACTGTTTTAGAGACTTTTTATCATATCTATTTATTTGTGTCCATTCATGCAGCTAAGCTTTTACATTTTACAGACACTCAGCTGTGGCTTGCAAAGTCTTTGCGCCCACTCGCAGAGTCGATTACATTTTATGAAGGGCGAGTAGCATTTGCAAGAGATGTTTAAAACTTTTATGTAACATTTACTTTGTTTGCAGTAAAGGTCAGACAACAACTTCAGTGCATGGCTGGCCTGTGGGTCGCAGCAGTGTGCCAAACAAAGCAGGTTTGTAGTGAGATGCACCATTGTACACAAATCGCATTTAAAGTTTGTTGTCCTCCATTGCTATGGGTCGAGTGCATTTCTCTTAAATTGAATAGGAAAACCAATTTACCCGACCAGGCGGTCTAGCTGAATGTAAAACAATTACAAGGCCTGACTCCTATTTCAGTGGTACGCAAAACTGCTGTATTGTTGCTCATTTCATGTTTTGGGTACAAATAACGTCTGGTGACATCAACAATATCAGTACAAAATTGCTAATCAAATGGGTCTGTTTGCTAATCAAAAAGTTTTTAATTGGCCGGGTCTGTTAATCAATTTTTGAAAACTAATTTATGCCTTGATTTGTGTTTTTTTATAAAAGCCTATGATAAATGTTTTTTTGAAATACATATGACTAAGAGTAATCTGTGTGTGCTCCCTGTGGGCTTCGGATCACTCTCGCATCTCCTGAGACTTAGTCTTGACCACCTGCCAAGCTACCGTAGATTTGTCTGGTTTGTCCAGAAGGTTCCCCTGTTTCACTAAACTAGGGTGGGCTCCTAAACCTCTTCCCACCATGTCAGAGTTTAGAAATCCATCTTAACAATGTTTAGCAGTCATATTTTCAACAGATTGACCGATGTTGTGGGCAAAGCAAATTGAGCAGGTGCCACAATAAGGACGGTCCATGGTGAAATTATAAGGAGCAAAGCAGTCACGCTTTATAAGTGCTATCATACCTGTGTTGGCTATAGAAAAGTCATGTGAAGCTGGGAAGAAAAACGTCTTGAGAACTCTCAGAAGACGTGCCAAGGCTGATAGCACCGCCGCGGCAGGGGATCGCTGGAGAACCGAAAAAAAAGCCTACAAATCATGGATCAGAGCACGTCGAGCTGTTTTATACCAACAAGACGCTGAATCAATGATGAAAGTCCTAACTGCAAAAAAAACGGCTGATTTTTGGTCCTTGGTAAATGCTTCGCAAGGATCCACAACTTATAACATGAGCAACTCAGTTCCGGAACAAGTCTGGGTCACGTTTTTCACCGACCTGTTTGCTAGCCCGACCCAGGATAGGATCTCGTCCCTTGATTCCTCCGCAGCGCCTTGGATCGATCTTTCTCCAAAATCAGACATAAGCATAGCCATCCAAAAGTTAAAATCATCAAGAGCCCCAGGCCCGGATGGCTTGTCGAATATAGATCTAAAGAAGCACCGTGATGAATGGGCTGCCTTCATGAGTAATCTGTTTGACCACTGCAGAACTACCAGACAGATCCCATCATCGTGGTGCAAAGCAACCATCATACCAATTTTCAAACATGGAAGCAGAGAAGCCCCGGAAAAATTATCGCCCGATCGCCCTACTGGACATTATGGGCAAACTGTTTGCCACTCTTCTTTTAGATCACTTCCACCGCTGGGAGAAAGCAGCCCCCTGCAGTGATCCCTACCAACTAGGCTTCAAGAAAAATGGCAGCACCGCATTGAATATTCTCATACTCACAATCCTAAAAGCTAAAATAAAGCAGGGTGCCCCTACGGTGTACGCGGCTTTCATCGACCTTTCTCAGGCTTTCGACAAAGTGGATCGACCAAGATTGTGGAGAAAGCTGGAAAACTGGAAGTGTCCATCTGCTGTACTACACCCAATAATAGCCCTGCACACCAATACCTCACTTAACGTCCGACTGAATAAACAGGGGGCTCTGTCCAGAAATATCCAAGCGCATAGAGGTGTTAAACAAGGCTGTCCCCTGGCTCGGGCACTCTTCGTGGCTTTTTTGGGGGACTACAAAGATTCGGAAGTTCTGGTGCGCAGCTTCCTTCCGAAGTTTGGCAATTCCCCCTTGTCCCGCCTCTTATACGCCGACGATATGATCCTGTTCGATCAAACTCCGATCGGCCTCCAAAGGCAGCTGGACAATTTGGCAACCTACATGACCACCAACAATCTCCAAATAAATCAGACTAAAACCAAAATTATGGTCCTGTCCTCTTCTCGCCACCCTCCGAAAACCACCCGGTCTTGGTCAGTGTGCGAAACTAGAATCGAAGTGGTCCAACAATTTAAATATCTAGGTGTGTTCATAGATGGGTCGTCCCAAGTACTCAAAATGCAGCAAAATCTCTGGGCTAAAACTAAACAACTGACCTCCCAACTGCGAGCACTTGATAGGAAGTTTGGCAAATTCTCATTAATGCCGGCCATTAATTTCTACAAGGGAAAAATGGTGCCCACACTGACCTACGGCATGGATGCCATGTTCACCGTACCTCCCCAAATATGGTGAAAACTAGAGGCCTATATATGGAAGTCTCTTTTAGGCCTTCCGAATGCTATTCCTATTGAAGCGATCAGACGAGAGTTGGGCCTTCTGTCGCTAAGCGCCACCGTCAGTGGGGCCGCACTCGCCCTATTCAGGAAAACCTTAATTAAAGACAGCTTGCCAATCTTTAAAATTATTGGGCAGGAATTGGAATCAACTAACACCAAGACGGTCAAAAAATGGGTTCACCTTCAAAAAACCAAACTGGAAGACCTGCAATGTTCACTCAATGACTTGATAACGAACCCGCAAAGATTAAGTGAAAAACTAAAATTGCAGGATTGGATCACCACCATTGACAAAGCAGCCTCCATCAAGTGCTTAAACCACCTTCCACCAACCTATAATAAATTGAAACTTCCTATGGCGTACTGTCTGAGATTCCCAGACAAAAAACTGCGCTCAACATTTTAAAGGGCATGTTTAAATCTGCTCCATACTCGAGAGATCTTAGGGAGAAGACGGCTGGCCAGTTCAACTTCATGCAGACTCTATGAAGACCCTGATTCTGTGGAGAACATCCGCCATCTTCTCCTAAACTGCCCGGCTTTGAAGGAAATTCGCGCCCCATTTTTGACTCCGCTTTGGCTTGACTCGGTCCTGATCGATGAGCACACATGGTGGTGCCGTTTGATATCTGGCGAAAAGTCCCGATGGGCGGTAGTCACGGCTAAAATATTGGAAACAGCCTTCATCAAACTCGGCGGCGTAACTTAAAGCGACCGGCCGGTCTTGGATGTTCAATGGACATTTTTTCTAATGAGAGAGGATTGCCTCTCGGTTCAATTCTGAGAACATCTTTGAATTTAATACGTTGAGACTTACCCTTGCGCACTCTTCTTTTGACGTACATCAACTGTAATTAACAACTTCTTGTAAAAATCATTTGACCCTTAATTACATACAAGTAATAAATAAAAAATAAATAAATAAATAAGTCATGTGAACAAATTTAGTGTAACAGTACTCTGGGTGCTCCACATCGTACTGCTCTATAAAGTATTTGTATATAAATTTAATCCTTAAAGAGACCATTTTGCCGTCTCTTTCTCAGGCGCTAATCCAGCAATACTGCCAAACTAGAGATTATAGCATTCGGGGACTGGTCCGCTGAAATATAAATAAGGCCTTGGAGGACCGCAGCCCTGGCTGCATAGTCAGTCAGGTTGCTTCCTTGTGCAACATCACAGACAAAGGACTCATGAGCTTTGCGTTTAAAATAGCGATAGCAGAAGTCAACAATAAAGCATCAAGCAGTGAGGCAGTGTGGGGGGAGTTACTTACAGGGGTGCCAGCTGAGGTTAAGAAATCTTGCTGCTTCAACAGTGATACCTTGGGCATAGCAGGAGTCTGTATAAATGGTGTTGGAATTAGCCTCTGCTAATAAACAGGCACAAGTAAGAGCAGTAGATTCTGAAACCTGAGCGGATTAACTGACCTCGGGTATGTGCCGTTGATTGAGTTAAAACAATGCTGATGATGCCTTTGGTGTTGAGGAACAGAACTTCAATTTTGTCTCCATTGAGTTCAGCAAACGTCTTGCTATCTAGGGGACCATGAAATTCTGTCAAATTTACAGAAACTAGCATTGGTTTTACTTGTTCTTGTGTGGGTAGAGTGTGTTGTCATCGGCATGGGAGTGTTAGAGTAGGTATTGTTTCTCTATGATGTTCAGTAGAGAAGATTAGAAACTGAAGAGTACTGGCGACCAGGGAGATCTTTTTTTGTGGCTTCACACAAGAAGCATGCCTGTCTTATAGCACACATTGATTGCATGAAGAAGTTCTCAGGGATTTTGTTTGACATGGACACTACCGATAGATGTATATTAATTTTTTTATTTTTTATTCATCAAACGTCTTCTCTCTATCCCTGTGGTCCCATATCTTTACTCCTACTTCTATAAGAACACTTTCCCATTTGAAGCTCTATCTAGCCTGTGCCAAATCTAATCTGATCACCACCTCAGCAGACGGGCATTTCTTTCCTCAGAGAATGCGAACCTTACTAGAGACCATGGCCCTCATTGCGAGTCAGCTGGTAAAATGCTGGTAATTCCATTGTGCCGGTAGTACCATTTCCGGCAACCCGACCGCCGGAATTATCGGCATATTACAGGTTCGTGGGCGCATGCTTCGCCCTTGCCAGAAACAGTTCTACCAGCATGCTGGAATTACCAGCTTGAACTACAAAATGCCGGTGATTCCTTAAACACATGGCAGAGACAATGGTAGCAGCACCTGTACTGCCAGAATCATCAGCGCCTGGGATTCTGACGCTGGAATCATCGGCGCTGGAATTACCAGCACCGGAAACAGTCATCGCCAGAATGGGAAGCTTGTTGGTGGCCATTTTGAAAAACACAATCCATTTAAAATCAGCTGCTTCCTTCTGTCATCCACCCAATAGAATACTGCAGACATGCCCAGGAGTGGGAAATCCAGGCTTCCAGAGGTTTGGCTCTGCAAGCCACGCTTCACAGAGCGGGAACTCGCAGCCCTGACGGACCAGGTAGTGCAACATGCTGATGCACTATTTGGGGCTGATAACAGGTGCACAAACCAAATGGCGAAGGTGGCGGAGAAGGTCACTGCAGTGGGTCCTGTCCCCAGCACGCACCGTGACAGCCCCAAGCGGTGGGACAACCTGCTGCTGCAGGGGAGGAACATCCTGGCTGCACATCACAGGGAATCCTAAAGCCACAGGAGGACGGACGACGTCACGCCCAACTCTGATGCCCTGGAAGGAGACATGCAGCTCAATGAGGAGTGCCCATGGCCACCAAGGGAGTACAGGACAATAAGCATAGTCCCAACGCACACACAACTACAAGCCCACGTGGCAGACCAACAGTCAAAGTGCACTCCCACCAAGCACGCATAAGAGCAAACCGAGGAACTAGATAGCATGACAGGAGCAAGACAAACACAATGTAGCATCAGTGTAATGCAAGAATGTTTTAAAATATTTGCGTGTGCCTGTGCATTTTGAATCCTTTTCATATACATAACGCATTTCAGTAATTTACTCATTGTGCCTTCAATGCGAATTGTGTGTGCATTTCAGATCCTTTTGGTGGTGCGTGTCAGTAACTTTTGTTATTGTACCACTTTTGAATTGTGTGTGCCTGCCGACCTGCCGGACACAATTTGCTAATTAGGAGCAGCAGAGAGAAAAAGCACTCATTACCTTGACTGACTCCTTTAGAGCTTGGGCTCTTCTCGAGCTACATCTCCCAGGTTTCCCTGGACCTCATTTAGGGAAACATCATGCGCTTCCATGGTAAGCCGGTCTTCTCCAGTCCATGCCGGATTGCAGCGTTTTGGAGTTCGATCCTGGATCTACCTCTAGGAAATAAGTAAGATTGGTTCATCCCTGGTACCGCACTTTTGAACCCCTCTACACTCCCACTACACTATACTTAGTGACTCCTCTATCAACCCTTTAGGCTTGTCTCATGGCTGTGCTTTTCTGGGGCCTTTTACACTTAATACGTGACTCTTTACCGGCACTATGGGCTACCCTCACAGCTTGAATCTCCCATTAGCTGCCCAGAAAGCTAGACGACTAGCGATAGTTAACAATTATCTATTCTCAAAATGTGATTCTTTAGCTGGACCTTTATCAGAGCAGACTTTACTTACATCTCCCAAACTCTTCATAGGGTGTTCCCCACCTGAGACATGTGGCTCAGACGTTACTGCTGATCCGGGTGTTACCCCACCATATGCTGATTTGTACCATGAACACTCAATCCTTTCAGCTCCTTCAAGTTTAATCCTCTCATTGCCCGGGACCCATGGACCACACAACTTTAGAAAAATGATAGTATTACGGTTCACGTTCTTGACCTCATTTGCCCAGTGCCTTCCTTGATTCAGCTGTGGCCTCAAATACCCCCATGATCTCATTAGCCATCCCAGAAGGATACTCTATCCTCTGTCAAAATCAGGTTAAGGGGCATGGAGGAGGTGTTGCTATTATCACTAAATGCCAACTTAAACTTAGTCATCTAGTGAATGTCACAGCTGTGAAATTTTGCATCTGAAAACGACCTCAACTGCCTGTAGTTGTGTTAATTTATTTTAGTCTACCACCCACCTGTGGACATGCCAATATTTAATGAAGAACTTACACAAATTCTTAGCAGTGTAAATGGTCCTAATTGCTCAACTTTATTGGTTGGGGACTTCAATCGGTGGTACAATAATAGCACCGGTAAAAAAGCCACTGCTTCAGAAACTGCCTTAAATAACATGGACTATATTGTCATTAATAGAGACCCCACTACAGATAAAGGGAATACACTTGATTGGGTAGTTGCCAGAAATGTAACTGTGCAGATTAATGATACCATACCCTCTATTTGGTCTGACCACTGTTGAAAGTAAAAAATCCACTTGCGAAAGTTAAGAGTCGCAACTTTAATAAAGTTTGTGCTGCTGACCTTAAAGAATGTATGAACGGATTACAATCTTAACCTCAGACTTAGACTCCCCTTGTTGATATTTTTAACTCCACCTTGGGCATTATGCTGTACAGAGTGGCACCTTTTAGGGATAAATGGGTCAGGGACAATGCACCACCTCAAAAATGGTTTACTGGAGATACCATCAGGGGGCGCGGATTGCAATGGCTGCCTAACGTGTAACTCCTCGAGCCGGTGGGAGAAAAGAGAATATAAAAGAGCAGTCCCTGAAGCCTTTAAGCGGCTCCATTGAAGGTGGAGACCCGCAAGAGACTTGGGAAGCCGAGACTCCTGCCAAGCTTAACGAGGCACCCAGCAGAGACAAGGAAACAGCAACCGAAAAGACCCTGCACAGTGGACTGTCTGGAGACAGCGGGCCGCCGTGAGCGGGAACACATGAACGAGTGGGGGAAGGGTGATAGCCCCGAACACGGAGCAGAGGCCAAATAGGAGGGAGAGCGCCGCAACTCTACACGGCTAAGCAACATCGGGAGGGGGACAGAAACGACCCAGAAAGACTTGCAGTCGGGGAGAGGTGTCACACTAGCCCACAAAGGCTCTGCCTGCGGCGGACGCCGACACAACAAGGAAGAAAAGATAACAGCCCGGAGGTCGAGGTGGGCCATGGGAGTGCACGTCATTGGTGGCGAGGGAAAAGGATTGAGGGAAGCGGGCCCTGAGAGGGGGTCCACAACAGCCCTACAGCAGCGGAGAGCGGCGAGCCCTGACCGGGAGACGAGGAATGGCGGGGGAGGAGCTACAAGCGCTGTGTACAGAGCAGACAGAGCAGGTGAGAGATCCACGGTACCCCGACCCGAAGGACAGAGAGCAGGTGCTGGGAGGGGAAGGGCACTCTGCCACATGCCCACCCCCTACATCTACAGCACCAACAAGGCTGCAAGGCACAGACAAAGACATGCTTGCACTAGCAATCCCCTCCCCCCACAGAGCATAGCACTGAAGGTCACAGCACCTGGGGGAAGAGGAGAAGATCAAAGCCAAACCACTCCACGAAGAGGCTACAGTTGGGGGGCTCCACCAAAATCCAGCGACATTCCCCCCCCAAACCACTGCAAACAATAAAAAGGACTCAGCCTGCAAAGGCCACAGTAGGCAGAGGGCCTGTAAGATTATCTTGCAGAAAGAAGCATGGTGAACGCTCCGGGGTCTACCTAACCAACACCCTCAAGGAAACATAAGAGCCATGAGGAAACCCCCAGGGAGCCCATAAACCAGAATAAACGTGTGGGGAGGTGGAGATACAGAAAGAAACGGGAGATTGTGGAGGTAGAGGGGGAACCACCCACAGGCCGACCCCCTAAGAAGTACCCACACGCAAGAGGGAGAAAACGCACCCCAGCGCCAACCACACCGCTAGCAAGGCCAGCAACACAAAGCGCAGAGGAACAGCGTACAAGCCCCCGCAGTATAGTAGGCTCAGCTGGAAGGGCCACCAACAAAGCTAGTCCACACACAACCTAAGGAGAGGGAGGTCAAACGCCACTCAAGAAAAGAAGGCAGTGCATAGCCCCTCGAGGTAACTGGGAGCAGGCGTAAACCCCTAGCGGGGTGACAGGAACAGGACGAGTCTGGCCCCATCATAGAGCCAAAAAAAAAGAGTGGCGACTGATGCAAAGCCCCCCCGCGAGAGGACTAGAAGCGCTCCAGCAATACAGAAGGGAAGGGGCCCAGCAAACAAGGGTCTTTGCCAGCCCTAGTGCCAAAATGGGCGAGGCACCTATTAAGGAGGATATAGCGGGGGTGATGGCAGAAATAAGAACCCTACGCACCGACATACAAACATCTATAGCGGAGCTGTGAGGAAAAGTAGAAAAAATTGAGGAAAAGGTGGAAAACCTGGAACACAACAAGATCAATGCGGACTTGCTGGACATGAAACTAAACACCTGGATGATAGACATTGAGCTAAGAAGAACTCGCGTTGAAGCTAGATGACCTAGAGAACAGAGAGCGCAGAACAAACCTGCAAATAATTGGCCTGGAGGTAGCAGACGGAGAGACACCGGCCCAGGTAGAGAGGAAAGTGTAGGACATTCTGAATTTCCTCTACCAGGCAGAAGGCGGGAAGAAGGTACAAATCAAAAGAGCGCATAGAGGAGGGAGAGCGTTCAGCGGTGGTTCACGCTCAATAGTAGTGAAATTCCTGCAATATAAAGAGAAAGCAGAAATCCTTCTCAGGGCAAAACAAGCACAAGAAATCGAAATTCAAGAGGTTCCAAGGTTAAAATATACTATGACTTGTCGGGTCTCACATTGGGGCGCAGGAGAGAATGCAGGCCGCTCACAACATGGCTTACGGACAATGGCATACGATACAGGTGGGGATGCTCCTTTGCCAGGGACGTCATTTGGGGGTCTCAATTGCGACCCCTTTGGTCTCCCTTGCTACCCCTGTGGTCTCCTTCCCTACCCCTGAAACAATTTTCTTTTATTTTTAAAAAATTTTTTTTTTTGTTACACAAAATGATGTTCTTGGGCTGTCGCCAGCACCATTTGGCTCTTTGTTTCTGGAGTGACTGGCTTTCTTGTACAGGCCTCTTAAAAAAACAGGGGGTTCCACAAATGTAACAGTGACCCTAAATAAGGAAGAATAGGAATAGTAAATAATTTGTCTTTCTGGAATTCTGTACAATAGTTGTTAGCATCTCAAATTCAATGAAAGGTCGTGTTCCATCGCATCCCATGATGTCGCTTTGGGGGGGTGGGGGGAATTACGTCACTTCCTGTGATGTCATCAGAGGTCAATGGTCATGTGATGTCACTTCCGCTGCCCCTCGCATTTTGGTGAAATGACTTCCTTGCCCTTTGCGCTGTCATTTGAGGTGAAAGTGGAAGAGTACAGAGCCACCACAGCGGGGGAAGCAAAACAAATCCTGCAACACCTGACAGAGAGTGCAGAGACAAGAACATTAAAGGGCCCACAGGGGGTCACTCCCCAAGATCAACGCAGCCAGAAATAAGACCCAAGAGGCACAAAAGAAGCAAGGCAGGAAGGAAATACATGAAACTAAACTCCTCCTTGCCATCAAAGCTGCCTTAACCCAGAAGGGAGCATGGAACCAGCTTGTACAATAGGGGAAAACATGGAAATAACTAAGGAAGGCAAAAGGAACAGACAGTAAAACCCCAGGGCGAAGGGGAATTCCTAACCTGGTGGCCCTCAGTTGAAGGAGGGCATCTCTGTGTAAGGTATCACGTTACGGCTACACATATGCTTGAAAAGAGTTTAGTTTTGTTACTATTTATTAGGGTTGGGAAATCAGGGACACAGATGGGTTCAAGACTAAGAAAAACCAAAAGGAGGTAGGGGCAAGGGTAAAGGGGTGGGTGGCCCATAAAACAAAGTGGTATACGAGAAAAAACGGATTTGGCCAAAATTACTGTATCCAATTTACCTACCCCACCAAAAGACCTAAAACACATACCACAAAAAGTTTGAACTACCAAAAATTTGAACGTTTTGTGGTATGTGTTTTAGGCCTTTTGGTGGGTAGGTAAAAAAAAGAAGGAAAAAGGCTGCTGGGGTGTCCCCTGCAACATCCTGCTCATCATACTTTACAGTATAGTGAGCCGGGGTTGCGTGGGTCACCCCTGCAGCTGACCCGTCCAAAAGTTTAAAAAAAAAGAATAGAAAAGGACCCTGCGGCGCCGGTTCCGATCACAGAAATGAAAGGGAACCAGCGTTGCAGGGACACAGCACATTGGAATGAAAGGTAAGTACGGGGGTGGGGTGTGTTGTGGGGGTGTGTTTGTATGGATTTGGGGTTGTTTTACAGTGGATGTCTGCATGGTAAATTTACAAACATTTTTGTATTGCGTACATTTATCATGCGGTCATTTCCGTCGCGACCGTTTCAGTCGCGGTAACACAACCCCAATTCGAAGAAACAGCCCAGGAATGGAAGGAAAATTAGGAAGAGGGAAGGGAGCCAGCCTCCTGAGGGTGGGAACGTCAAGGGTCTGAACTTACCCACCAAGAGGTCCCTAATAGCAAGTGAATTTGAGAGGTCATCACTCGACGTCCTCTTTATCCAAGAAACAAGACTAAAAGCCGGGGAAGAGAGGCCTCTGAAAGGGAGAGGGATGGGACAGACCTACTGGGCTTCGGCCACACAGAGAAAGGAGGGGTGGGTGTAATTCTGCATAGGTGGGTCCGACTGACAGATCCAAGGGTCTACCCACCGATAAGGGGTAGGCTTTAGCTGTTCCAAGGGACATGGGAGCGGATTTGGATCATCCTAGCCAGAGTGTCATGGCGCATGCTCCAAAACACTTGGAGCTGGCAGGCCTTTCCCAGTCACTGACAACCATCAGGGCCTATAAAAACCCAAAAGGGTAGTCCAAGGACTTCCTGGACTCAGTCCTGATGCTGTTGGCGCCAGGCTCATAATTTTCCGTCTGGTAATGCACTACATGGGACTACATGCAGCCCAGTCAAAGGAAGCTGAATCATCTGGCTTATCTTGGGTGTGGCTGTGGGACTCCTTTACCTGTGATTGCAGAATGAGGCTGGAGGGACTATTTTATTGGAACTACTTACAAGGCTATTTAAGCCACACCCTGCCGACAGAACACACTTCGTGTTATTCTGCACTCCTGCAGCGTAACGCTCACCGTGTCTGCTTGGCTCCAGTACCTAAACGCCAGCAGCCACGCCCGTTCTGGAACTTCCATCCATCGGAACCTGAGAACAGAAGAAGAGAAGAAAGAAACAGGAATTAATACAGAGTTTTCAACCTTACCTGAAGAATTCCATCCAAGCGGCCACTCCTTCAGCTGCTCTTCAGTTCGCTGCACCTGCAGAAAAGAAAGCATCTACTAGAACAGCTGATACTCACCCAGAGACCGCTTCCCTTGGGGTTTCACTGCAGCGGTTCATCCGATCACCGCTCCGGAGCCACGCTGCACCTGTTTGCAGGAAAGAAAAGAACATAGCAGGTTAGTCGCGCACGGAAAGAAACCATTATAGAGACATTCAGCGCCACTCACGAACGCCAAACTTCCCGCATAGAACCTGCTCAGCATTGAAGGACGAGTCAAAACTTCATTAAAAAACTGCTCAAGACTGCGCCTGAAAGAAAGATGAATACAAGGTTAAAACTTGGGTAATAAAGACATTTAAGCAGCTATTCCAAGCATCTATTGGTATAAAGACTTACCTGCTGAGTCAAGCAATTCAAGACTCTACTACACCCCCACAGGATCAGTGAAGGAACCAGATCCAGGGAGAGACTGTCATATTGCGCCCCTGCAAGAGACCGCAGGACGGAGAGTCCACCACTAAACAAACCAAGGTGAGGCGGAAGCAGAGAGGGGGCATTAGGAGGTTACGGGAGGTGGGAACTCAACCCCGCTCCTCACGGTGCTAACATCCTATTTCGACCTTGTAGGCAAAAGCATTTGGGGGAAGTGACAGGGAAGGAGAAGTCACGTGCAAGTCTCCTCATCCAGCCGTGTAACGCCAGGGCAGACATCATTCTTGCATCTTCGAGCGACGCCCCCGAGGAGACCAGGTGAGCGTGACACAGAGTATACACCCCCAATCAGGGCCAAGACGCCTTTAATGAAGAAGCCCTCACCACCATATTAACCAGGAGTAGGAGGCTACTTATAGTTGGAGGGGACTTCAACACATGGGCCGATCCACAAGTGGACAGACTGGCGACCAAACCGGAATATAAGGGGGAGCCGCCGGGAGGGGGAAACAAGTTCCAAAAGAGCCTGGAAAGCAGAACTTTACTTGATGTATGGAGGCCCAGCACACAGGCACAAAAGGATATACGTTCCTATCGAGTGCCCACGCGACCATCACTAGAATAGATTATCTGCTACTGAGTAGAGAATATAAATCAAGAATTACAGATAGCGCAATCAGAGTAGTGGGCTGATCGGACCATGATATAGTCACCTTGGACCTTGAAATGGAAGGCATAAATAGTGGAGATCCCAAAGTGCACTGCAACAAGTACTTGTGGTGAGACAAGCTCTTTGCCCAGGAACTTGCTAAGGTGATAGAGGAATATTTTCAGGTCAATTTCAGCAGTGAAGTAGATGAAATTACACTCTGCGAGGCGGGAAAAGCAACTTGGAGGTGTGCCCTAATGAGAGAGGGGGCCAGGAAGAAACAAGAGCGTAGAATGCAGGAGGAGAAGCTGGATGAAGAAATCAAGCAACTATAGGGCAAATTACATTCAAAGGGGGCATGTGGAGACGAAGAACTGAGAGCGCTGAAGCAGAAAAAGGAAAGAGTTGGAAGCATTGGGAATAGGGGACACAGTAAGAAAATTAAAATTCCTAAAGCACATATTTTACAAAAAGGTAGACAAAGCCGCCAGGATGCTAGCGAATAGGTTGAGAGCGCAAAGGGCAGAAAGATAGGTCAATCAGGTTTATGGAGAGGATGGACAATGTGCCTCAGCCTCGGATGAAATACCGAACCAGTTTGCTCCATATTATGAAAAAATCTATCAAAGTGAGGACCCCGGAACGGGGCCAGAGATGCGCGAATATATAGAAGGAGCAGCCATAACATGCCTAACCCGAGAGGAGATAGATATCCTAGAAGCTCCGTTCACCCCTGAAGAAATAAAAGCAGCAATGAATAGACTGCGCCAGGGGAGGATGGCTACACAATGGGATTTTATAAGACATTTGGTAGCACGCTAACTCCTCACATGACTAGACTATTCAATTCCATACATGACACCGGACGAGCCTCCCAACCCTCCTTTAAAAAAGCACACATAGTGGTTATCCCCAAAATTCAGAAGGATCCCAGCAATTACAAATCATTTCGCCGATATCATTACTAAATACAGAGGCGAAGGTCTACATGAGCCCTAGCCACCCGAATGGAGGGAATCCTGACCCTCTTAATACACCCCGATTAAGTGGCCTTTATACAAGGAAGACAGGGAGCGCATACCATGCGCAAGACCCTAGTTATTATTAGGCCATGCCCTTCTTAGCCTAAACTCGGAGAAGGCATTCCACAGGGTTGAATGGGAGTTTCTCTAGGCCACACTGAGGAGTGGGGGGGTTTGTGGGGAGGTTTCTCACAGGAATTCAGGCTATCTACGAGGCACCCACGGTAAGGGTGGTAGTTAACGGGAAGGCGTCCATGGAATTTAGCCTCCCAAGAGGAACCAGGCAGGGCTGCCCGCTTTCCCCCCTGTTGTATGCCCTATCTATAGAGCCTCTGGGGAATAGGTTCAGGAAAGAGCCAGCAATAGAAGGAACAAAGGTGGGGAATTGGGAATATAAGTTGGGAATGTTCGTGGACGACATGCTCCTTTACCTGCCCAACCCGGCATCCTCCATACCAGAAAGTTCTCCAGACGATAAAAGAATATGGGCGATGGGCAGGACGGAAAATCAACATAGAGAAATCTATTATCTTTCCCTACAGTAACCCAAAGGACAGTGCCAAGGAGGATCTGGCCGGCCTGGGAATCCCAATAGCCCTGAAAACCCTGAAATATGTAGGAGTCAATATCACGAAAGATGCCAAGGATCTATACGAGGCCAACCTACCACCACTCATGACGGAGCTTAGCACTGAACTCAACAGGTGGGACAGACTAACGATCTCCTGGCTAGGTCGCCTCAATGCAATCAAAATGGCGATCCTGCCTAGAGTCCTCTACTACTATCAAATGCTCCCAGTAGAATTCCCAAGTGACCACTTCAACATACTCAAACTCAAGATTAGCAAGTTCCTATGGCAAGGGAAGAAGCAGATGAATGCATATAGCACCTTGATTCGGAGCAAGGAGGAATGAGGAGTGGGGCTCCTGGACTGTTTTACATACCCTCGGGCCTGCCAGCTCCAGGCTTTGAGTCTGCATCTCAGAGGAGACAAAGATAAACAGTGGGTGTAAATAGAAAACCACATAATGAGGCCAGTGACACTGGGAGAATGGCTTTGGGCACCGTAATTGTCATTCCCATGCAAGGCAATAAACCACAGGATTCTTGGTCCCCTCTTGAAGCTGTGGTGGAACAAAGGCAAGATGAAGGAACACACATGGCCATCCCCAATGAACCACATCTGGCCCCACCAATCAGATCTCGAATCCTAGAACCCCAGCGCTTCCAAAGTTGGTATGAGGCAGGCCTAGAAAGAGTGGGTCAGATCATAAAAGAGAAACGTGCCTCACCCTCCAGCAGCTGGAAGAATGACTGAGAATAAAACCCATCCCGGCCCTGCAGTTCCTCCAATTAAAGGGGGTTCTGATGTCCCTGGAGTGGAAAGACAGGATACAGAGGGACTTGCTGCCCTTCGAAAAGATATTGAGTGTGGCCACATCATCACGGGATCTTATTTCGCAGATATACAAAACGCTCCTGAGCAAGGCAACGGACAGGAGCAAAGCTCTAAGGGAAAGATGGGAAAAAGACCTAGGTGGCCCAATACACAAAAAACCTCTGGACACGGCTATGCAGAAATGCCCACAAAACCTCCATCTCATGCCAATATAAAGTTACACGGGCTGAAACTGCTTCACAGATGGCAATACGACCCCAAGCGCCTTACGAGTATTTTCAGAGGGACAAGCCAATTATGCTGGAGAGGTTGTGGTGAACAAGCAGATTTCTGGCATGTGTGGTGGGCCTGCCCGAAAGTGCAGGAGTACTGAAAGGAAGTACTGGCGTGGATCAAAAACATAAAAGGGGTGGATCGCAGCCACACCCCTGGCCTGTCCTGTTTGGTCAAGAGGAATCTGAAAACCGATGGGTGCGTCTGGCTCATATGCCACACTACCCGCTTTTGGCCGCAAGAATCTGCCTCACAAAATGGAAAGCAGGCACTCTCCCATCAGAGAGAATGTGGGCCCAGAAAACCAAAGAAATCTATGAAATGGAAAACATTACAGGGGCACTCCACGCCCTGACGCCGACAAAAGAAATGGAATGGCTGCCCTTCCTCAATGTGTACAAAGAGACCACCGCCAAGGGCAACCTCAGCCCCCCTCCCCTGTTGAACCAGGCGATCTCTGTCAATACTAACTGCATACTTAACCCATCATGTGCTAGGGGGTGGGGCGGGAATGAGGATTAAAAGGTAAACTGATTGAAACAGACTCACCCAGATACAATGTGATGATTCTCGTCATGTGTCCAAGTTCACTTCTCCAGTATGGGGTCTGGCATGGATTCACATGCTCATGAATATTCCCCGTTGTCAGGCTGGGAATCCTCGGTAAAGAAAAAATCAGTATCAGTTTCGTTTCTGATCTGTCTTTCTTAGTAGTAACCAATCACTGGTAACTGGGTCATACTGCCCCCAGCCAATGACTGCCCTCTCCCTAAGCCCTTCCCCTGGCAGCCATCCTCAGATTTTTACCGCACGTTCAAGTGTTGGGAGTCCTCGTGCTATAGCTCTCGAGCTTTTACTGCACTTTGCGATTTTTTTCAAAGAGTTTAATCTCATTTTTCGGTCAGTCGAGCCTCAAGCTCCACCGTTTCTACTTCCGATCAACGGGGACCCGTTTCGGAATTTGCTACGCCCCTCAAGGGCAAAGTTTTCGTCGGGTACGCTTCTTGGAAGATTCCAGAAGACCTTGAGGCCTACCCCGTGGACATGGCCCAGGACAAGGGAAGCTCGACACCCGGATCCAAACTGTTCAAGAACTGCCCTGGATGCGGATTACAGAATGTGTTCAAGGAGGACGAGCATTCTAGATGCCTCTACTGCCTTCACGAAGACAAAGCGTTTTGCAAGAACATGTCAGACCGGATCATGAGGGATCGACGGATCCGCCTCACTAACTGGCTGGAAGGAAAGAGCCCAGTGGTAGGTGAGAAGAAGAGGAGATCCGAGGGGTCTTCTAAATCCTTTGAGGGCGCTCCGGCGACGGGGGCCCAACAGAAGGCTAAGCACCGCGAGTCCGCGGGCACCGGGAGTGCCGAACAGTCGAGCTCCTCGGCTGCCAGGCAGGGCGCACTTTCACCAACGCCATCAACCACGAGCCAACGCTCTGGTTCGGGGAAGAGAAAGTCGGAGATCCCGGGTAAGCTTCTGGAGAAGCCCCAGTCGATCCTGACAGAAACAGCTGAGGGGGAGCAAGGCGGTTTCCCTCCCTCCAAGGTGAAGGCCTCAAGCACGCCAAAAGTCGTGAAGGCCCTGATTCACCCGGCTACGGTCTCTATCGAGGGAGTCGTGACCGCCCTGGCGAAGCCTGTGGAGGCTACCCCAGTGGAGACAACCTCGGGGCCCAGAGTTTCCCTGCCACCGCGGAGGGAATCCTCTTTTCAGCCCATCGATAAGACTCCCGTGACAGCCCCGGTGGAAAAAGAGGGGGGGCGGTGGCCATCACGGACACAGATACAGCATCTGAGGAGGAGCTGGCTGAAGTCGTGCAAGGCCTCAACAAGAGGTTTGTGGAGGTCCGGTCCCACTGGAGGAACCCCGAGGAGGGGGACAAAGAAAGCGACTTTGGCACTGACCAGGTTCCCGAGGAGGAGGAGCAACCATGGCGCCCGTCGCGGCCATTGCCGGACAACTCGGTGGCCATTTTGATGGCAATCCAAACCTTATGCACGGCGATAAGGACGAGATTGCCTCTACCCCCAACGGACGACCCAGCGGAGCCGGGCCCGTCATGAAGCCCTCCAAACAAGCAGAGGAGAGTTCATCCTCCCCCACCTTTCCAGCCCTCACAGCCCGCTCAGCCTTCATCTCCTTCCCCTGATCCTAGGGATGACATGGGAACAGATACAGCCACGACGGGGATGGATGACGATGATGGTGACGACGGGATGGCCTTCCATCACCACCCCCTCGGGCCTGCCCGCCCGACAAAATTGGCTCCTCCCATGCCATGATTTCCAGGGCATCCAAGCTCTTCCAGCTCTGCGCCGAAGAACAGAAGAAGGAAGGCTTCCTCTATCAACGGCACGAGGCCAAGAGGAAGACTGTCCTCGCGGTGCCGTTGCTTGACGACCTCTGGGACGAGGGACTTGCTCTCCTGAAGAACCCGTCCACGACGCCTGCCAAGAGGGATTGGTACGAGAAGAAGTACCGGGTCCGCGATTCTGCCCCTTTGTGCCTTAGGGCGCAGCCGACCCCGGTTTCGGTCATCCCAGCGGCGGCCAAAAAGAAAGCGGCGGGGGCGACGGCTTCAACTTCAACCTCCCCACCTGACGGCGAGGGAAAGAGACTGGACGCCATGGGACGATGAGTCATCTCGTCCGTGGCGACGACAATTAAGGCGGCCAACGCCTTAGCGATAGTGGTTCGCTACGACAGGGAGTTGTGGTATAAGATCGCCCCCCTGCTGGACTTCATACCGGACGACAAGAGGGCAGAGGCCCTGGGGATCCTACAGAAAGGTGAGGTGACGTCGGACCACGCCATAACAGTGGCCATGGACATCGCGGACACCGGGTTCCGCCAGTTGGGCAACGGTGTTTGCCTTCGACGGCGGGGATGGCTCAAGGCAACAGATTTCCGCCAGGACGTGCAAACCAGAGTTCTAGACATGCCCTTCGAAGGGAACAACCTGTTTGGAAAGACAGTAGATGAGTCACTTCAGGCCATCAAGACCGACACAGAGACAGCTTGGGAGTTTTGCAGCAACGACGGCCGCCCTTTTGCAACTCCGGAGGCAAGCAAGGTGCCTCCAAAGGATTCGGCGGTGGCTCCTCGACGTACCGCCAGGCAGCCCGCTCCTCGTCACAAGAGGCCTACAGAGGGTGCTGCAAGTCAGGAGGACCCCGTCGCCAAGGAGGCCAGGGCGGCAAGGCCACCTCCAAACATGACTGAACCGGCCGTGGCGTCGGGCCCCCACCTGACCATCCTGGTGGGAGGCCGGCTGGCAAAGTTTGTCAGCGTGTGGGAGTCCATCTCCCCCGACCTTTGGGTGCTGGATGCCCTGGCCCACGGGCACACTCTCGAATTTCTAAAGAAGTGCCAGGAAGGAAAATCACATCCCACAACTGCTGTTAGAGGTAAGGACGATGCTCAAGAAAGGGGCCATCGAGCTCGTCCCGTAGAGGCTCCGGGGCTCCGGAGTATACTCGGTACTTCCTCGTCAGAAAGAAGACAGGTGGTTGGCGCCCCATCCTGGACCTGCGTCGGTTAAACAAATACATCAAGGCCCAGAAGTTCCAGATGGTCACCCTCCAGCACGTACTGGGACAGCTGGAGGCAGGCGACTTCCTATCGTCGCTGGACTTGGAGGGTGCTTACTTCCACATCCCCATTCTAAAAGGACACCAAAGGTTTCTCAGATTCGTAGTCCAAGGATGGCACTACCAATTCAAGGCCCTGCCTTTCGGATTGATCCTCGTCGCACCGGCGTGGCAGAGACAGATCTGGTTCCCGGACCTTGTGGACTTGTCAGCGTCGCCCCCAGTCAAATTATCGACGGACGCAGATCTTCTCTCTAGAGAAGGAGGCGCCATCCTCCATCACGACCCGGGGTCGCTGAACTTGCAGGCCTGGCTCCTGCGGCACTAGAGTTTGGAGGGTACGATATCCCGGCGGACTGCAAGGAGGTGCATGCAAAGGCCAGGGCGTCCTCAACTCTCAAGTGCTCTGGACACAAATGGAAGAGGTTCTTTGTCTGGTGCCGTGCACAGAAGATTAACCCTCTGTGAATTACGGCCCCTCAAGTGCTGCTGTACCTGCTGTCGCTGGCCAAGGCGGGGCTGGCTCATGCCTCCATCAAAATACATCTGGCGGCGATCTCCCGCTACACCAGAACTACGGGACGATCATCCCTGTGGTCTCATCGCCTGGTGAACGAGTTTATGAAGGGACTATTCTGTTTGTTCCCGCCGGTGAAGACTCCGGCCCCGGCGTGGGAGCTCAACGTGATGCGGACCAAGCTCATGGGGCCACCTTTCGAGCCTCTGCATTCAGCATCGTTGAAGTTCCTGTCGTGAAAAACAGCATTTCTTGTGGCCATCACCTCCGCACGACGAGTGGGAGAGATCCAGGCCCTATCCTGCAAGCCTCCATACTTGACTTTTCACGAGACGAGGGTGGTGCTGAGGACGCACCCCTTCCTTCATGCCCAAGGTGCCATCGGACTTCCATCTCAACAAGCCCTTGGTGTTACCAGTTTTCTTCCCGTCGCCTTTGTCGCCAGCTGAGAGGACTTTGCACTCACTGGATGTAGCTGGAGCGCTGAAGTTCTACGTGAACCGCACGAAGAGTTTGCGGAAGACATCACAACTGTTTGTGAACTTTGGACCTGTGAACCAAGGGAAGGCCCTCTCGAAGGCTTCCATTTCCAGATGGCTCTCCGGCTGCATCATGCACCGTCACCGGTTGGCAAACCCACCGCTGCCCGGCCGTCCGAGAGCCCATTCGACCAGAGCGATCGCTGCTACCACGGCGTTCGTGTCTGGTGTACCCCTGCTGGACATCTGCAGGGCTGCTATGTGGAGGCCAACGCACACCTTCACGAGATTCTACTGCATCGACCGGGATTCCAGGGAGGAGTCCAGGGTCGGCCAAGCAGTGCTGCGCAACCTGTTCGCCTGAAGGTGGGCCTGGTGAGGAGATATGAGTTGCTTAATGTTGAGTTTATGTAATACTTAATGTTGAGCCTTGCCACCTCCCGTGGTTGTGCATGTGTGTACTGCTATGTATTCTTATATTCATGAGCATGTTGAACCCCTGCCAGACCCATGCTGGAGAACAACAGTTACAGGTAAATAACTTGCTCCTTATTCAAAGAGGGTCATGGGTTATTCAAAGAATTGCATGTTATCTGAGGTAATGCGTTTACCTCAAGAATGATTAATAAAGACATATTTAAAAAAATATATGGTATACTCAGGAACTTAGTTTTCTGAAAAAAGGAAAGCAGAAACAAGATGTCTTAAATGCCCCACGGAGGTGAATAAACCTAGTTCACACATTCTAGAAAAAGCTTGTAAGGCAGCTATTTTTGAATCAAAAAGAAACTTTTTAACTCAAACAGATTGAGGAGGCTGTTAACCCTAAAAAGTTGTTTGAGATCTTGAAGACACTAGAAAAGCCAAACGCTCAACCCATACTTTTCACTCCAACTGATCAGGACTGTGTGAGGGCGCAACTGGCTTTGAGGCCCAACAAGGGTGAAACATGTTTGGGGACGCTTGTGGTCTCGTGCAGAAGGGATGTGACCAAGCAGTTTGGGCTGGACTGCCCCTTTTAGGGTGGCACAAAGCCTGATTTGCATATGGTCTTTTCCCTTTTGTAATGGCTTGGCAGGTGAAGAATGTTGTTCTGGAGGGTTGCCCAGAGCAATGTCAGAGGTTAAGATTAATTCTTAACCTTCCAGCCATCACTGCTTTTGTTTAGCTACATACCTCATGGAACTGCGGCAGATGGTCGATAACACTCAGGTGGTGTGATAAAATGCGTGATTACTCCTCAGTTTTAAAGGCCTGGTATCGTTGAAAGAGGACTTTTCCAGTTACATGTCTATTGGCAGTAGGGTTCCCAACCAGGTTTGAAGAAGGGGGAGCAAGAACCACCGACTGCAGTGTAGGACATTTTTACCTATAAATATAATATGATTATATCGCACCCTATACTGTTCAGCACCAAGACATATCATGTGTGTAAAGTATGTAGCATTCAGAATTCCTTTAGACAGCCGAATGTGTCTGCTCTACAGTTTCCTACCAGACATATTTGTCTATATTCCCTCCCACACTCTGGAATGCGTATAGAGAAATGTAATTAATAGTGGAGTACTTTTATCTCAAGTCAACCGCAGTTCCAGTTTTAGGGAAGAGAAACACAAGTAAACATTAATTTGAAGAGCAGTGAATATTTAAGGTAGTGTTCCTTTTTTGGTCTTCGTATTGAATTGTATAAACAGCAGCAGTTTACTATGAAACTCTCATTATAACCACATCAAAGCAGTTTCAACATCAATGACATCAGGAGGAAGCCGCATGCTTCATCTTTCTTACTGAGGTTTCCTTTTAGTCCTTCTTTCAGTTGCGATTGTAGGAGGATGGACCTTAAAAGTTAAAACACAGCCATTCACTCGTAGTGCTTTTTAATAAGTCAAATCGGGGCAAGCTCCCCACAATGTAACATTTTACTAGGGGTTCTTGATTGCTGACCCCTTTCGTTTTTTGTTCGTTTTTTGGTTAGGTTATATAATTATTGCCAAATTCAGCAATGAAATATAAGTAACTGCGGCAATATTGTCTGAAACAGAAATTACGTCGCTCTGAAATGTTGTAACAATAACCACAAAGCTCAACGTATTTGAGCAAGAGACAGAAATGTAAAAATTGCAATCTGTGTATTTTTTCAGAGCCACACTTTTGTAGCATTAAAACCACAGTAGCATATACATTACAAATCCTCTGCTTCACCCATAAATGCCTCCATGACCTTGCTCCCCCCTACCTTGCCCAGAGAATTTCACGACCCACCTCGGCCAGGCCCACCAGATCTGCCTACACCAACCTGATTTCTACCCCCAAGACTTGTAGAGTATGTGCGGGCGGCTCGAGCTTCTCAGCCCTAGGAGCCTTACATTGGAACGCCCTACCTTCGCACCTCAGTGGGATTGACTCTCACCTAGCCTTCCGCAAAGCCTTAAAAACTAGGCTGTTTGTCTAAACCTACCTGCCTTTATATCTACAGGCAGACGAACGTCATTTGTAACTATGCTCCGCTCCTCCCTCTGTAACTAAGTACCTTATGTTTTCTATGTTTACATAATCTTGCTGCTTACGCCTTCATGTAATAGTGCCTCGATGTCTATGGGCTGCAGTGCGCTCTACAAATGTAAAAAATAAAAATAAATAAAAATAAATATATTATTTCACAGCTCCTTTAGTATGTGCACCAGTTAACCCATGTATTAAAACAAATGTACTTTAATTATTAAATTTACTTTAATAGGCTTCCTTAATTTGTTCCTTCTATTTTCAAATCTAAAATAGCTTACCACATTTTTCTTTATTCTGGGAATGGCCATGATCTAACAGTTGAGGGTCTATATTTTGAGCCACTGTCTTAAATTGACAGCATGTTCGTACATTGGGTGATCATGAGGTAATCATCCTTTGCACAACTAGACACTGAAACCTGAGACTTGTGTAGAGCACCGTAAATCACTTAATATAAGATAGACACATTTCCAGTTGTGATATGAAAATGAACATTTCAATCTACCTAATTTTGTTCAGACTGTATCGTTTAGTGTGCAAGCACGCCCTAAGACAGGTGCCTGGCAGAAATGTACAGTGCCATGTGTGCATTGACGTTTCCCATGTTGAACCATTAGCTATATGGATTTGTGGGATTGGACGGCAACCGCAGGGGTCACGTACCTGCTTCAGTAACTAAACAGAAAATAGGTCAGTCTTATGAGCGAGCATGCCAAAGAGAACCAAAAGCAAAATGTCATCAGTCCGATGGCTCCTACATTCTTCATAGGTGCACTGATGTCGGTAAAAGGGGTGGCAAAATGCCACTTCGCCTAAGGCAGCAACATTCATGGCACCAGTTCTGACCAAATGTGCTTAAATGATGGCAATGTAGAGTTACAAATGTGGCAGATGAAAAGAGCCGAAACTGTAAAAGGAATAGTGAAGCATACTAGTATAAGAAGTCACTGTAGTCGTAGAATGTGTTAGATGTAGCCATGTAATAGTGACTTGAAAACCTGAAGTATTGAAGCAAGAGACAGTGTGTACAGGATTCTGTAATCAGAAAGTATAACGAAAAAGGAGTTAGAATATTACACTAAATGGGGGGCGCTGTTGAGCAGCCAGCAAGATGGCCGCTTAGCTTTAACGCTCCATGGCCCGAGTGCTGTATATCCGCCTCAATCAGCGGTTTTGTGAATATACTGAGGCCGAGACCCCATGCATCCCGCTGCCCATTGCCTCTACTTCATCCTGCCCTGTGTTAGGGCGAATCCGGACCTTGGGGAGGCTACCCTGCCAGCTGAGGCCTCCGGGCCACGCGACTCCGCAGTAGCCCATCCCCCCATCGCCCTGCGAAGACAGCCGGCTGCCTGCCCTCTGCGATTGTCGGCGGGGTGTGCGGCCGCCTGAAGCGCGGAGATTCTCCCCTCTCCGCCCGCTCGCCCCGGACTTCATAGCGGGGCGCTGCTGAGAGGCGCTGTTATCCGCCCCCGCGCTCCCCTTGTGGGTGCGCCTAGTCCCGTGGCCTGTCGGCTCCTCTTGCCGGCCCGCTCCGGCGCTCCGGTGACGGCGCCGGCCCCCTGACGGGAGGCATCACTCTGAATACGGTGGGGGCTGCTGGAGCGGCCCCCGCACTGACATCAGCCTAGCACTCCTCCCCCTGCGCTGCGGTGACGGCGCCGGCCCCCTAACGGGAGGGCGCCGGCCCCCTAACGGGAGGGCGCCGGCCCCCTAACGGGAGGCATCACTCTGGAATACGGCGGGGGCTGCTGGAGCGGCCCCCGCACTGACATCAGCCCGGCACTCCTCCGTCGCGGCTCCGCCGCCGACTTCGTGGGTCCCATGGGACGGCTGTGACTGGCGGCCGTGCTGTAGCCTCCTCGCTATGGGATCCTGCTGTTGTTTTGGGCCCCGCTCCAGCCCGGATCCGCTGCTGCAGATTGGAGGCCTGCACCTACCCGAACTGTTACACACACTTCGTTCTGCGGAGTCCCGAGGTGAGGAGGTTGGGGGAGCTGGTCGCTACGCACTCAGCCTATCTTGTCTGCCACATCCTCGAGCTGTGCCTGTTCCACTCCACGCAAGACAACGACCCCTACTCACACCGGGCTTCCCCCTGGACCACTCACCCGGTGCTGGTGCCACCCTGGGCGTCCACTACTCTCCTCTCCCCAGCCTGCGCACCTACTTGCTACGCCCCGGGAGCACCATGCGCCCCTGACCGCGCTGCCCTTCATCACTGACCACCTCTGCCTAGACCCTCCTGGCTGAGAGGCGGGCGCTGCAAGATACTGCCCCCCCCCAGATTATACTGCCCCTGGGACTCCTCGCTTGCCCCTCAGAGTGGGCTTACCACCCTAGAACACGCCTGTTGGTGGTGTTCCTACCTCCTCCCTACTAGGCGGTTGCCGCCCCATCGCTGATTTGGACCTAGTCCCTCCATAAACCCCCTGGACCCCATTTCTGTCCTTCTACGATACACCCTCTGCTGTTCTCAAAGCGCCCCCAAAATGTCCGGCAAAGCACGTGGGGCCAACAAGGCTGGAGCAATGGACAAGTTTGCCAAATCGCTTGCCAAGCAAGACCAGGCTGGGGCTGCCCTTCTTCAAGACGACCCGGATGTATCCTCATGTTCTCCTCAGCCAGACCTTACGTCAATCATGGAGTCTATGGCCAAAAACTTTGCGTCATTTCATGAAAAATTAGATTACATAAATGCAAATGTAGCCTCACTACGCACCAAACTGGATCAGCATGGCACTAGGCTGGTGGAGGCCAAGACCAGAATTGGGGCCACTGAGGACGAGGTACACGCGCTCCAGAATACGGTCTCTGATTTGGTGCGAGATATGAAGCAGGTCAAGGCGAAGTGCGATGATTTGGAGTCCAGATCCCGTAGGAATAATATCCGCATAGTGGGGGTTCCTGAGACAGCCCTCAAAGGCAAAATGGAACTTACAGTCGAGACCCTTCTGAGAGACCTCCTAGGTGATCCTCAACTTTCCCCTTTCTTTACTATTGAGCGCGCCCATCGTTCACTGGCCCCACGCCCCAAGCCGGGCGACTTCCCCAGACCAATTATAGCTAAGGTTCTTAGCTTCAGAGATAGAAACCACATTCAACGGCTTGCCCGTGAGAAAGGGGAACTGAGACTTGAGTCCCAGACTATCCGCATTTTTCCTGACTTCTCTGTCAACGTCCAAATGGAGCGCAGACAATTCAATGGTGTGAAAAAAATGCTCTGAGAGAGGAAGGTGGAATATGCCATGTTGTTCCCTGCAAGGCTGAAGCTCACCCATCGTAATAAACTGTACTTTTTCACAGTCCCTGAGGAAGCAGTGAAATTCATCGAGTCCCATATTCCTGTCCCAGGCCCTGAGGGAGACCCCGTGGATGAGGGTTGAGCCGGCTTGCCATGCACCCGCTACTCAAATTATTGTGGTACCAATACCACGCCTGTCATTTGCATTTTCCTTGTAATCTCATGTATTCTTTCCCTTATGTTTTCGCTTATTGTCGTAACTCATTTAAATTTCATGAATCATAACATGGGTCACAGCTGTATGGTTGACGGTATATTGCACTTATACTGGGATCCTCTATTCCTATAGCCCATACTCACTGTGCCCTACTGTGTTGTCTCCTCTAAAACTTAACTATACCACCGCTGTACGGTATTTGGTGTATTCCACCATTCTATAATCTTAATCGGGCTCACGGCAGCAGCTCCCCTGCTGCAGGTACAACGTCGAGTTTGGCTTGTTTAGTTCATTGGTTGCTCCCGTGTTTGGTTTGGGGGCTGGTCCAGCCCCGTTGGGCTTGGCACAAAAGACATGAGACCTTGGGTGGGTTTTTGGGCACTACTGTGTTGGGGGTGGCAGTGAGGGAGGGAGGAGGTGTTGTTGGGGGATGTTTTAACAACAAAAATGGTGAGACAGTGGTAGCTTTTGGTATGACACATCTGGTCGCTGTACAAGTGGCTGGCACTAATTCGACAAAATATGACACACATTACTGGGATCCCCCCTAAATTGCTACTGAATGGCTATTAGGCTAATGTCTTGGAATATCAGAGGGCTCAGCAACTTCACGAAGGCACGCAGGATCACGGCCTACGCCCAGAGGCACAGGGTCAAAATACTTCTCTTACAGGAAACTCACGCCCTCGCACAATTATCGTCCTCTCTTGCCCCGTCATGGGGCCCCAGCAGATATTACACTGTGTTCTCCTCACAATCCAGAGGTGTCCTCACCTTGATTCACAAATCCTTGCAGTTCTCCCTTCGCACCAGCCATATATATGTCCAGGGTAGATATGTGATCCTTCACTGTTTCCTCGCTAATACAGAATACCTCCTGGTCAACACATATGCCCCATGCATAGATGCACCCAATTTTCTCGACCACATCCTTGACATTCTAGTTGGCTATGTTGTGGTTCCCATCATCTGGTGGGGGGACATGAATCTCATCCTCGACTCCGACTTGGACAGATCCGGTGTTGTACCTAGAACACTCTCCAGGGCCGCTCGCCGCCTCCATGCACACATGCTCACTACCGGTCTGGTGGATGCCTGGAGAGCACTCCACCCAATGTCAAAACAGTTTACATTTTACTTCTCCGTCCATGACAGTCATTCCAGGATTGATCTTTTCCTTCTCTCCGCGGGGCTCATGGGCAAAACACTTACCACACAGATTCTGCCTCGCACACTCTCCGATCCCTCCCCGATCACATTAGACATTGCCTTGCGCCGGACCCTCCCTCAGCACTATCACTGGCGGTTTAAGTCAGACGCACTACACGATATAGTCTTCAAGGCTGACATCCTTGCAGATATCACCTCGTTTTTTGATAATAACAAACGCCATGATACAACGGATGGGGTGAGGTGGGAGGCCTTTAAGGTTTTCATCAGGGGCATGTGTGTCTCCAGGGAGGCTGGGGTCCTGAAGGACATCAGAAACTCTCTGCGCCGTTCTGAGTCCAGACTCAGGGAGCTAGAGCGCGAGTATGCGGCCGCCCCCTCTCTGCCCAAACTGGCACAGATTAGAAATGAACTAGACACGTTCGAGTCCTTCGCCCACAGCGAAATAAGATACCTTGCCCGTCCCATTGCAGCCCGGAAGTATGGTGAAGGAGAGAGGCCAGGCCGTACTCTTGCACGCCTCGCCTGGGCCGAGGGAGGCAGAGCTCGAATTGATAGTATCATCGATAGTGGTGGAGTGCGACAATGGTCTGACCGGCCCATTCTTGAGACCTTTGCAGATTTCTATGCAACCCTTTATGCCCAGCAACCAGAGCACAGCCCGCGAGATCTCGACGACCTCCTAGACCGCATTCCAATGTCCCTTATATCTCTAGCCACCAAAGAACAATTAGATGCTCCCTTCACCCTTGACGAGATCACCAATGTCATTTCGGCCCTTCCTAAGGGTAAAGCCCCTGGTCCAGATGGCCTGACCGCCGAGTTCTATCAGGAACATGTCGCCCTCCTTGCTCCGCGCCTGCATGAGTTCTAGGAGTCGTCGTTGCGTCTTACTACCCTCCCCTGGTCCTTGCGTGAGGCTGTTATTACGGTGCTCCCCAAACCGGGTAAGCCTCTGGATGAATGTGGCTCTTATAGACCCCTCTCCCTCATAAATACCGATACCAAAATCTTCGCCAAAATCATAGCAAATAGGTTCCTCCCCATGATGAAATATCTGATTCACCCAGACCAGAGCGGTTTTGTCCCTGCCTGTTCCACTGCCTTAAACATTCAGCGACTATTTAACGTAATCTCTAGAATCGACCCCCGAGCCAATGTGGTGGCCGTGACGCTGGACGCCCAAAAAGCGTTCGACATGGTCTCGTGGCAATATTTGTGGGCGGTACTGGAGAAGATGGGGATTGGCCCATACATGATGTCCTGCATTAAATTTTTATACACTAACTCTGTGGCCAGAGTCCTAGTCAACTCTCACCTATCGGCTCCCTTCTCCCTCCACAGAGGGACACGACAGGGCTGCCCATTCTCTCCCTTGTTGTTCGCGATGGCCATCGAGCCCATGGCTGACAGTGTACGTAACAACCACGTGCGCAAAGGGATTCGTCTGCGAAATACTCCCGAAATCATATCACTTTACGCCGATGATGTGCTGTTATATATTAGAGACCCTTCAGTCCACCTCGACCCGATCATACGTGAAATTATCAAAATTGGCACATTCTCGGGCTTCATTATAAATTACTCTAAATCAGAAATCTTTCCCCTTACTCCTGCAACCTCCCAAACTGCATGCAAATTCCCTCTCAAATGGGCACCTGATGGCATCAAATACTTAGGGGTCCAGGTGTCCCTCTCAAAATCCTCTTTATTGTCTGAGAACTATGGGGTTGCCGCACATTATGCTCATACCAGGATGGAAAGATGGCAGAACCTCCCCCTTTCACTATCAGGGAGACTGTCCCTAATAAAAATGATAATTGTTCCAAAACTTCTGTACATATTCGCTAACGTTCCACTTTGGCCTGGAAAACAGTACTTTGCAGACTTGCATGCGGGGTGCGCCCGCTTTCTTTGGCACTCAGGGGCCGTGTGCAGAAAGTGGCAGCTTATGACCCTGCCTTACGAGAGGGGTGGTTTCAGTGCACATGATCTCATCCAGTACTGGATAGCCGCCCAGGCCCAGTATGCTACGTACTGGTACCAGCACCAGGAAACCCCCCCGCATGTTAAGCTTGAAATCCTGGCCGCCGAGGAGGTGAATGTCATGTCATTGATCCTCTTTCACTCGTATCGATCGCAGGCCCCTGCTGACCCGGTGGCCTCCGCTATAAGGGCGTGGCGGCAGATTCTGACGCCTGATTCCGGCTCTCCCCCGTATTACAAATGGCTTCCCCTCTGGTCTTTCCCTGGCCTCACCCCCACACAGGATAAGCTTCTCATGCGTCACTGGTCAGGCCTGGGATACAGATCATTCTCCGACCTGTTCCCCGATGGGAAATTCATCACCCCATATACGTGGAAGCCCGGGCACTCCAGGTCCCCACTGGAGCTGCTGCAATACTTCCGTATTAGGGCGGCAGTGCAAGACATGTGGCCTTCGTACCCGGACGAACCCCCTGAGTGCCCCCTGGTCCGCTATATAGCCAATTCCGCTGGTGGTAGGGGCATTGTATCCTCCTTGTATAAAATGTTGATGGCGCGCGCTGCTGAACCCCCCCACTCGGTTCGGGATGCCTGGAGCCGGGATCTGGGATTAGACATCACGGATGATATGTGGATCAAAATGTGTATGCACACTCGCAAGGTTTCTCTTAATTCCAGAGTTAGATGTATTCAATACAAGCTACTCAATCGCCTATACTACACTCCTTACGCGATTGGAAAATTTGCCCTGGATCAATCCCACCCCTGTCCAAGATGTAGATCTATCGAAGCGGACCACGCACACATGTTCTGGTCTTGAGGGGCACTGGCCCCGTTCTGGAATGCGGTGCTTGAAACCCTCTCTGAGGTAGTGGGGTTCTGTTTAGGCCCGGAACCTCTGTCTCTTCTGTTTGGGCTTTGGGAGGGGGCGGAAGCGAAACGGGAAGCTAAGTTTCTGAATGTGGCGGCAATTGTGGCCAAGAAATGCATTCTGCAATGCTGGAAGCGCAGATCCCCCCCTTCCCTAGAAATGTGGCTGAAGGCCCTCACCTGGACACAATCCTGTGAAGAAGACTATATTAACATGCTGCCTAGTAATGCTCGCCCTATAAACATATGGACTGAGTTTTGTAGTCACTTGAACCGAAAAGGTGGACCTGGAGCTCTTGTCATCCCCTCCTTCTCCTGATCAGGGGGCGGACCGCTCTACATGATGCATGCCTCTATTGTAATTAACCTTTGTTGGATTGCATGTGACCTTCTGTAGAACCTGCGTTTTGTCATTCACGCTTCAACATGAAATGTGTGTCATTCCTGTAAATTGTACTGTACCAGTTGCTACTTCTTGCCGATAAATAAAAGTTTTTAAAAAAAAAGAATATTATACTAAATGTTGAAATCCCATCATGCTTTCAATGCTATGTTATGTTATTGGGTTATTATAGAGCACATATAATCGCCTCAAAGGTCATCACTGCACTATGTAAAATTCAACCCTCTTAAGTCAGTCTTTCAAATACATTGATCATGGGACCTTACACAGACTGTAGAACTTGGGCAGTCAATCAGAATAAGGCAGTGTTTTTGTAGTGCATATGTAGTACCAAAATAAACATGGTCCCTTTTACTTATGTGAACTGCTATTAAGTGGGGTGACATACATTATGGGGATGCATGGCAGCTTTTTTGGAAAAGAGAAATATTTCCACAATGGATGCTTCTGCTTTTGATAGTAGCACTACGTTCTAATCCAGCTTCTCTTCTCCCTCCCTATAATTCACCCTACATTTTTGTGGTCCTTGACTGACAAAAATGTTGGATTTGCTGAACCGGAAGCAGTAAACCTAGTCTTTGTTGAGAAGTTGGGTCCTTATTTAATGAGGAACTCTCTCATCAAGGAACTGAGGGAGAGGGGTTGTGTATATGCTGCATTCTGCAAATCACATCACCTTCTAATGGTTCAGGTGCAGCAATAAGCAGTATTCTAGCATCATTGTATGACAATGGGAGTCTCTGCATCAGATCTTGACACCCTATCCAGTATCGTCCATTCAGGATCTCAACATTGAGGTTGAACTGATTCTGTTTCGCGGTGATCAGCATTAGAAAAGATCATTTAGAATTTGTAAATATTTAAACAATGCAGTTTGGATAGTTTTTCCTTGAACAGTCTTCAAATTCCCAGAAAGTGTCTTTATCCAATTTTGAAAAGCAGGATCATGAAAGCTGTCGGGCAGCAGGCCAGTATGATGGAGAGTGGTTCATTCTGTAATGGTTCATATTCGATGGGCCTTGCACCAATCTATCCAGATCCTAAGTTGGTATTGTGATCAATTACACTGCCTGAACTTGCAGATGGATGGTACAGTTGCCAAGAGACGAGGGCCACCACAAGCCAGGTGATGCTGTGCCTGAGGGCAGCATGAGGAGGATCCCTTTTCTACTCCCACGATATCACGGATGGGAGGCAGGACATTGTCACAATGCCACCTTAGATGCTAATGGCTCTTTAGGGAATCAAGTGGGAGCATCAAGCCCATGGAACCAGTAATTTTTGTATGCCAGACTACCCTCTTGCGGGTACAGAAACCTGATATAAAACCATGGAGAGAGGGAGGAATAGAGCGCAAGCAATCCGCCAGTCATCGGCCAAGCATGCAACATTCATACAGTGAAGACCAGCTAGGCTCAGGGATTCCGTCCCAAGGTCCAGGTTGTGGCAGGCAGAAAGATGCCAGAGTGGAGAACGAATTTATTTATTTGCATTTTTAAAGCGCTCACACAGCCCAGCGCATTGAGGCGCTGTTACCGGAATATGTCTTAGTTGCGTAATTATAACATGCTTAATACCCAGAGGTTTTTAAGTGTGGACCCGGGGGTCAAACCTGTGTTGCTTCATGTCGTCTTGTTTCCAAGGTGAGCACGTTGCCGCTGATCTATCCTCCTGGGAATTGGTGGGTTGGGAGGAGAAACACCCAATGGGGCCTTGGAAGAGAAACGCCCAAAGGGGCCTGGGAGGAGAAACATACAAAGGGGTCTGGAAAGAGAAAGACACAAAGCGGCCTGGGAAGAGAGACACTTAGGGGCCTTGAAGGGGAAAGACCCAGAGGGCCGGGGAGCAGAAAGACCCAGAGGGCCTGGGAGGAGAAAGGCCAGGGGGTGGAGAAAGAGGTTATGGGAGGTGGAGCAAAAGGAGACGTTATCAGACCAGGAAGGGTGGGTGAAAAAAGAGAAGGGAATCGAGGAAAAAGATAAGCAGTTGGTGGAAGAGTGTTTGAAAAAGATGGAGGAGTGGAGAGACAGTCGGAACAGGCAGGAGGAAGTGGAAGAAGGAATTTAAGTAATGGTGTAACATAAAGAATGTGAAGGAGTAGGCAGTCGAGAGAAGTATGGAGGAGTTGAATATTGTTAAGGAGGAGAGAGAAAAGTGGAAAACCAGTAGTGAGGAAAAGAAAGCTGTGGCGTTCACAGAGCTCAACTAGGAGGGATGGAGTTGTGAGATTGTGGTGAGGAATCGAAGACTGGCAGAGAAGCTCAGAGTGAAGAGAGCTGGGAATGTCTAGGACAGGCCCCTGTAGGAACAAGACTTGGGGCAAGACGCAGAGGACAACAGAGACTGGAGTAGTTGGCTAGTAGTGACCCAGGACAGAGGCCTAGTAGGTATCCTGGAAAATACCTTAGGGCACTTCAGTCTCCCTGCAGCTCCGAGCCTTGGTTGAAGGGCAGCACTACAGTGACCCAACCTACGGAGCAATCGAACAGGTACCAGCCCAAAACTAAGAACCAGAAGGAAGCTTCCCTGAATGAATGCTGCAAGAAGGGTCCAGGAACTCCTTAAACCCGAAATTAAGAATGCATGGGGAGACCCAGAGGGCACGAGAGAAGGTATAGGAAACTGTTATGCCAGAGGCTATACACATACTGCTTATTGTGTTAATCTGTCAGCAGTTTGATCTAGTGCACCAGGAACACTTTCTTTTAAGGCATTAAGAAGCACTGCTAATTTCCAGGAGAATACCTATACTGGCAAGATTAGTTCAATTCAAAGCCTTACTGTTCATTATTTAAAATCTAGGAGCATGAGACTACCTCTTTCAAATGGAACTTGCATCAATGTAGTGTCCCTTCACCTTCAGTGATGCTTCTACCTTCCCCAGATAAAGTTTTCAATAAGGAACACTTTTCGAGGGGATTGGGTCCTCCGACGTATTCCATATCTATGACAGTAATCACCACAGCTGTGCTGCTTCGGAAAATCTTTCGGTCCTGCGTCGATGACGTCGATACGCTGTCCCCGAGGGCCTCCGTCGAGCCGACGTCAACAGATGTTATAAGTAGGACGCACAACGCCCGTAGCCTCAGTTCCGTTTTTTCCGCGAACGTGTTCGCTTCGGAGATCTCGGCGCGCCTCGATTCTACTGAATTCTGTTCTTTCGGTTCTTCAAACCTGTTTCTTCGTTGCTACTTGTAAGCATGATGTCTTCGGGTTCTTCCACCCCGCAGTCCGGGTTTAAGAAGTGTTGGGTGTGCGGGTCCAAGATATCGCAAACGGATACGCACAACGCTTGCCTCGGGGAGGACCATGATACGGGCGACTGTGTCGACTGGCAATTGCTCACATCGAAGGCCTTTCGGGAGCATAAGAAGAAGCTGTCGGTCGGTAAGGTGGCCAAGCCCTGAAAGTCGCGTTCCACTGGTCTTTCGACGGACGATTCGAGGGGCGACTTTCCGCATCGTCATCGTGAGTCTGGGGGTTCTCGGTCTGGGAGTTGGTCCCGCCATTCCTCTGCCTCGTCGAGGCACTCCAGGAAGCGCCGTCACAGGTCGCCTTCCCCGTCCTCTTCCGAGGACTCTGCCCGTCGGCGGGTTGCTTGTCCCAACAAGCATTCCGCTCCTGAGGAATGGGATTCCTTCCGAAAGGAGATGTTGCCAATTTTTCAATCGCAGGGCTCCGGTCCGTCCGTGCCATCTAAGGACGCCGGTCGTGGCCATGCTAGAGACACCGCTCGTCCGCCTTCGGGCTCGAGCAGTCGTCGCGACCACCAGGCGCCTTCGAGGTCCCGGTCGGACAAGGATGGTCGCTCTAGGCATGCCCGTTCCAGGTCCCGGTCCTCGACGCCCTCGAGACCGCGAGAACCTGTGCAGTCTTCGAGGAAGACTTCGACGCCGGTGACACCAAGGTCTCCTTGACGCCTTTCGAGGCAGCTTTGTCGGGGATGCCTCGTGGTACGGGGAACCCCCCAGAAAGGCTCTTGCATAAGGCAAAACATGTCTTTGTTCCTTTTTCAGTTCCCTCTTTCCAGCCTCTGGATTATATTTCTGAGGTGGATGTGAGGGGGTCTGAGGAAGGTGAGGTTCCTGCAGAGGTTCCTGATGGCCTCCTTTCTGGTCATAGCCAGCTTGAGGACCTGCGCCAGTCATTGCATGACGCCAGTTGGCTCGACACCTCTCCGGAGGTGGAATTTGGTAGGCCTGAGCCTGGCACGCATGCCGACTCCTCTTATCAGCGCCTGATGTTGAGGGACACGGATTACCTGGGGTGGTCTGCCCCCCCCTGGGTATTTTCAGCAGGATGATCTGACTGATATCCTCGACCAAGGTCCCCCAACTGACCCGGTACTGCCATTCCATATGGCCTTGCAGAGAAGGGTGGCTGTGGCTTGGACTTCTCCGGAGAGTCTCCCGGCAGTGAGCAAGTCCTTGCCGAAGAAATATCGCCCAGCAAGTGGCGCGACCCCTGCTACTTGACCAGGCACCGTACTCCAGAGAGTTTGGTGGTGCAGGCGGCTACAGCCCCAGCAAAGCAGGCATCGTACCCTACCATCCCTCCTGATAGGGACGACAAACGTTTTGGCGGCTGGGCGAAGAAGGTATTTTCTTCTGGGGGTATGGCGCTTCAGGCTGCCAACTCCATTTGTGCCTTGTCTCGTTTCACACGCACTCCGTGGAACTGTATTTCCCTAGCGGCTGATCATATTCCCGGAGGGGAGGAACGGGATGGTTTCCTTGCTATTGTGCATGATGGCAAGGATGCCATGTGTTAATCCGTTCAGTCGGGTCTGGACATGGCTGATTGCGTCAGCCGGTCCATGGCGGTGAGCACCGTGATACGCAGGTTTGCGTGGTTGCGGAAGTCGGGGTTTGCTCCTGATGTGCAAGCCCGGCTCCTCAACATGCCCTTTGATGGTGACCATCTTTTTGCCAGCAAGGCTGACGAGAGCCTTGAGAGGTTGCAGACCTCCAAAGCTGCAGCAAAGTCTTTGGGCGCTGCAGTTCGCCAACCTCTGCCTTTTCGTCCTAGGGGACAGCAATGGAGGGGAGGTTCCTTTCGATATTACTCGTCTTTTAGTAAATTGAGAGGAGCTGCAAGTCAAAAGGGGCAACAGTAGGGGTGCCAGAGGTGGACAACAAGGTACTCGAGGTTCCAAGGCCGCGCGAGCAGTTGCCTCTTTGCCCTCAGGCACTGCTGCAGCCGCTTCAGCTCAGTCATGAGGCCCATGCTTCTCCGGTTGGGGGAAGGCTGGCGCAGCATCTTGTGGAATGGCGTGCTATTACTTCAGATGTGTGGGTTCTGGAGATCATAGCCCATGGCTACTGTCTTCCTTTCCGGCAGAGGCCTCACGACAATCCACCAGGGAATCTCTCTTTGAAGAGTCCGGATCCGCTCCTTGCGCAGGAATTCAATCCCTGCTGGAGAAAGGCGCCATAGAACTGGTGCCTGTAGTGGAGAGGAACAAGGGATGGTATTCACCTTATTTTTTGATTTCGAAGAAAGACGGGGGATTGAGACCAATCATGGACTTGCACGGTTTGAACAAGCTCCTCAGGGAGGACAAGTTCAAGATGGTTACTCTTTCTCAAGTCCTCCAGGCCCTTCAACTTCAGGACTGGTTGGTGTCTCTCGACCTCAAGGACGCTTATTTTCATGTGCCGATCCATCCAAAGCACAAGAAGTACCTGAGGTTCACGGTTGGCGACTCGCACTTTCAGTTTCGGGTCCTGCCGTTCGGATTGACCTCCGCCCTAAGGGTCTTCCCCAAGCTCATGGTGGTGGTGGCAGCGCATCTCAGGAAAGGGAGGATTCACGTCTACCCCTACCTGGACGATTGGTTGATCAGGGCGCGCTCTCCCGAGCAAGTCCTGGATCATCTGTCCGTCACCTGCCACTCCCTCCACAAGCTGGGCTTCTCCCTCAATTTAAAGAAGTCCCACTTGACGCCAACACAGCGGCTCCAGTACATTGAAGCGATGCTCGACACATCCCTGGGGCAGTGTTTCGCTCCCCAGGTAAGGGTTCTTCACATTCAGCAGATGGTGCACAAGTTTCAACTTACCCAGACGCTCCCGGCGTTCGAGTTCTTGAGGTTGCTCGGCCTCATGGCATCCTGCATTCTTCTGGTGCCGGAGGCCAGGTTGCGGATGAGATCTCTGCAATGGGCCCTCAATCTTCAGTGGTCACAGTCCTCCGGCAGGTTGTCGGACCCCGTTCAGGTGCCGCCCTCGGTCGCCCACGAGCTTCTGTGGTGGGCCGTCGAAGGCAATCTGATGAGGGGGGCTCCATTTTGGCTGCCCTGGCCGGAGATGACGATCGTGACGGACGCTTCCCTCACGGGATGGGGAGCTCATGCCAACGAGCTGACAGTCAGCGGTCGTTGGTCTCTGTTGGAGTCCAGACTCCATATCAATCTGTTGGAGCTGAGGGCCGTCAGGCTTGCCCTGAAGGCTTTTTTGCTGACTGTACGAGGAAAGAATTTCCTGATTCTGATGGACAACACAGTGGCCATGCACTACCTCAACAAAAAGGGGGGGCAGGGTCACTTTCTCTGTGCAGGGAGGCGATGCAGCTCTGGTTCTGGGCCATCCAGCAGGAAATTTCAATCTCGGCAGTTCATCTGGCCGGAGACGAAAACGAGACGGCGACGCTCTGAGCAGGCAGAGCGCGATCTCTCACGAGTGGGAGTTGGCTCAGGAGATTCTCCTGGAGATCTTTGCCCTTTGGGGGACCCCTCAAGTGGATCTCTTCGCCTCTAGTGTCAACCGGAAGTGCGAAAGGTTCTGCTCGTGGGAATTTCCTCCAAGAGGAGTCTTAGGAGACGCGCTCGTAGTGGATTGGTCCTTCCCACTGCTGTATGCGTTTCCTCCAGTCCCCGTCATCCCGCAAGTGCTGCGGAGGCTACGGAGGTTCGGTTCCCGGATGAACCTCATTGCTCCGGCATAGGCCCGGAGGACGTGGTACCCGGACCTTCTCGACTTGTCCATCTGCCCTCCACGTCGTCTTCCCTACCGAGACTATCTGCTCTCACGGGAGGGGGATCAGGTTCTCCATCCAGAGGTCAGATCCCTCAACCTTCATGCTTGGCTTCTGAAAGGTTGAGGTATAAGGATTGGGTCCTCCCTGAAGACGTGATGGAGGTGTTGCTTTCGGCCAGACGGCCGGCAACAAAATCCCTGTACCATTGCTGTTGGAGAAAGTTCTGCGACTGGTGTAGGGTTAAGAATGTGGATCCTTTTTCATTCCTGTGGTTCTGTCTTTTTTGCTTTCTTTAGCCCACAGGGGCTTGCAAGTGGGTACCGTTAAAGGTTACCTGGCGGCACTGTCCATATTTAAGCACTCATCTGAGGAGTGTTCTTATTTTAAAATTCCTTTAATTTCTCAGTTTCTGAGAGGGCTCACTAATGTGTTCCCTCCGTCACCTTTCCAGGTGCCCGGTTGGGATTTGAACCGTGTTAGGCAGAAACCTGTGCAGTTCCCTCTGGGACCACTGCAAAAGAATTAAGACTACAGGTGTTTGGCAGTAAACCCACTTGGTAGCAGTCTGTACCACACAGATTCACTTGGTAGCTGTGGCTGAGCAGTCAAGAAGAGTTAGGCAGTATAACGAGCATACAGAATAGGTACAGAGGCACAGTAGCACAAGCAAACACTGACCAGAGCTTGTGTAAAAGTATATAATTATTTATTTAAAAGACACACTTGTAAAATTACACTAGCACAGAAAAAGGTAAGTAGATTCAAAACACGGGCCTAATTACTATATGTATATCCCTAGTTATTTGTTGGACAAGTCTTAGTTAACACCACCTATTTCCAGACAGAGGTGAGCGCTTAACGTTCGATGGCACTCCAACAAATTGTTTAAAAAGGGAGGAAAAAGGCAGAATTAAGAAAGCAATGCAGCAAAACACTTTTCAGAGAACCACAGTAAGTATTAGAGAAGGCAGTCTATTGAGGAGCAAGGAAGTTCAGTGCCAGGCCCACTTTAGGGAGAGGCAGGCCAAATATGCCCAAGATCCCACAATGTCCCAAAGTCTTTACAGGTAAGTAGAAAAGTTCTGTTAAGCTTAGAAAAGTTTAGTTAGGGTGTCCCAGGCTAACCCAGGTTCGAGAGCCGAGGGCTAAATCTACCCTGTACAATCGGTGGCAAGGGTAGCCGGGTGGAACACAGTACCTTCAAAATGGAAAGGATCCTCCAGCGATGGCAGTTGTTCCTGGTAGTGGGTGCAAGTCGCGGCGTCGTCCAGAGGAAGAGAAGATCTCTACGTGGAGGAAGGCTGAAGGTCGTTGCACTACCAGGGAAGAAACCAGCCGTGGAGTTTTCCGGATAAAAGTATGTTACCCCTCTTTCGCGGTAGAGGTAAAAAGTGGTATTCCGGTTGCCGGGGTGCTTGACACAGGCAAGACGGCCACGAGATGCTCCAGGGAGGCGTAAAGAAGGCAAAAACTGGTTGTCCCCACCAGTCAAGGGAAGAAGACTCTCCGGACTGGAGATCTCCTCTGTCATTGGGAAGTGGTGAGACGGTTCCGCAGGGCTCCACCGGTGGTGTCGTCGTGGCAGGTCGGCTCAGCTTCTCCCTCTTCGGCTTCTTAGGTCCTGTGGCGACTTCTGAAGTTCCAGTCCCCAAAGCCCTGCTTTTATGCAGCAAACCCCCATTCACCAGTCCTAGCTGTCACTCAAACATGCTAAGTGGTGAGCTGGGGGGCTCACCACTGGGCCAATCACACAAGAGTACGACTTGAGTTGCCAAGGCAACTCACTCCAGGGTGCCTAAATCCCCCTCCCACACATCCTGTAGACCCAGACACAGTGGCACCACTTTGGAGGGCTTCTGTGCAGAAGCCTGCCAAAAGTGGAACAAAGGCTCGACTCGGGTTCAGGGTTACTGAAGTGAACCCAGATGCCATTTTGGCGGCGAGTTCTGGCAAAATATCCCAACCGGTGAATTAATATTAAATAAATAAACCGGCGGTATCTTTAACATTGCACCAAAAAGTGGTGCATTAAAATCAATGGGAAATCCCATTGGGAAATATTCCGGTAGAATATTTCCGTGGTATCCACTGCCACCAGCCAGAAACTCGGCGAGGGTGGACGGGACAGTACCCCCCTCGACAAACAGACCCAGGGGCAATCTAATTGCCCCTACCAGTACTTCCACAGTATGATGGTTTGTACTGGTTCTGTTCACAATTTAAGACTAGTAAAGTCAATGGTGACTTTACATGCCCAGGGAGACAGTAGTCAGTCCCAGGGTATGGAGTCTATGTTTGGGGGTCCCTATGACACCCCTGTGTTGCTGCACTGAGGGTGCTGTGTAACACACATACAAAAACCAATGATAGCCTATGGTGAAAAATACCCCAAAGCCCATAAGCACATTACAAGTCACAGGAATACACTCAAATCATGTCCAAGAGTGAGGGCAAAAGAGTCTCACTCTTGGCAGGAGAAGAAAATAAACCCCAAAAATCCAGCAAAGCTGCTGGGGGACTCACTAGGTTAGGAAATTCAGCCTAAACACAGAATTCTCCTTAACACTCGCCCCCCCCCCCCAGACTAAGGGACAGGAGGATTTAATCCACTCCTGGATGAACCTCATACCTCTAGTCGATGACATACATCCTAGAGAGTCCATCAGCATTTTGATGGTGACACCCTGACCTGTGCTCAATGGTGAAATCAAACCCTTGGAGGGAGATTGACCATCTCAATAGTTTTGGATTTTCCCCTTTCATTTGCATTAACCATCTCAAGGGTTGGTGGTCAGTCTGAATGACAAAAGTAGAACCATACAAGTATGGCCTAAACTTCTTCAGTGCCCACACAATAGCAAAACATTCTCTTTCGATTGTTGCCCACCTTGTCTCAGGATCCTTCAGTTTTCTACTGATGAAGCAAATGGGGTGCTCCCTACCCTTCTCATCCAGTTGGCTAAGAACTGCACCTATACCTATATTGGAAGCATCAGTTTGTACAATGAAAGTTTGGTGGTAGTAAGGAGCTCTGAGTACTGGAGCTTGGCAAAGAGCTTTCTTCAGGTTTTCAAAGGCCTGATTGCATTCCTCATTCCATTTGACCTTCTTAGGGAATTTTGGAGAGGAGATTACATTCAGTGGAGAAGCTATGGTCCCATAGTTCTCAATGAAATTCCTGTAATACCCAGTAAGGACTAGGAAGGCTCTCACCTGGGTTTGAGTAGGTAGGTGTTGTCCAATTTTGCACAGCTTCAATTTTGCTGAGCAAAGGCCTTATTTCTCCACCTCCTACCTCATGCCCAAGGTAGACCACTTTACTCTGTCCAATTTGGCATTTACTTGCCTTTATGGTCAGATTGGCCTGCTCAAGAGCCTGCAAAACATGTCCTAAGTGGTTCACATGTTCCTCCCAGGATTGGCTGAAGACTGCAATGTCATCCAAGTATGCCATGCAGAAGTCCTCCATCCCAGCTAGAACTTGGTTCACCATCCTTTGGAATGTAGCAGGTGCATTTTTTAATCCAAAAGGCATGACCTTAAACTGGTACAAGCCAACTGGGGTGGAAAATGCAGTTTTCTCCTTGGCATGGTCAGTCAAGGCTATTTGCCAATAGCCTGACGTAAGGTCAAATGTGCTGAGGTACTTGGCTGCACCAAGTTTATCCACCAACTCATCTGACCTTGGTAAAGGGTGGGCATCAGTCTTGGTGACTGCATTAAGAGCTCTATAGTCCACACAGAATCTCAAGTCTTTGGATCCTGCCTTTGGTACTAACACAACTGGGCTAGACCATGGACTAGTAGAGGGTTCTATTACCCCGAGATCAAGCATCATCTTGACCTCCCCCCTTGATATGGGTTCTCACATTTTCTGACATTCGGTATCCTCTGCTTTTGACTGGCAGACAGTCACCAGTGAGCATCTCGTGCTGTCCCCAAGGGGTCAAGCCTGGTGAGAGTGAGAACAGGGACGCAAACTGATTTAACATAGATTTGCACTCCTCTTGTTGCTCAGGTTTCAGATCTGAAGAGAGATTGACTCCTTCAATTTTTTCATCTAAAGGTACACCTCTGAGGAGATCAGGGAGAGACTCACTCTCTTCTTCCTCTGCTGCTGAAGCTAGAAGCAAGGCTCCTACTTCAGGTCTGGAGATGTATGCTTTCAGTCGGTTGGTGTTGAAGACTCTAGGAGCTTCCCTGGGTCTGCCCAGATCCACCAGATAGTTGACCTCTCCAAGTTTTCCCACAACTTTGAAGGGTCCCATCCATTTGTCTTGCAAGGCCCTCTGCCTTGTTGGGAGCATAACGAGAACTAGCTGGTCTTGAGTGAACTCAACCATGTTAGCCTTTTGATCATGCCAATGCTTGACCAAAGCTTGTCCAGCTTTCAGGTTATCACTAGCTTCTGCCATCATGTGTGACATTCTCCTTCGGAGACCTATCACATAGTCAGTCACTCTGACTGGCTTGAGGGGAGGAGCACCTTAATCAGGGCCAATGGACCTCTGACCAGCTGGCCATAGAGAAGTTCAAAGGGAGAATAACCTATTCCCTCCTGAGGGACTTCTCTATAAGCAAAGAGAAGGCATGGCAGTAGAAGGTCCCACTTTCTTTTCAGAGGTTCCTCTAAAGCACCTATCATGCTCTTCATGGTTCTGTTAAACCTTTCTACCAACCCATTGGTTTGGGGGTGGTAGGCGGTTGAGAACTTGTAAGTAACTCCACAGGTTTTCCACATGGCTTTCATGTAGTGGGACATAAAGTTTGACCCCCTGTCGGATATTACTTCCTTAGGAAACCCAACCCTGGCAAAAATACCAAGGAGGGCCTTAGCCACAGCCGGAGCTGTAATAGTCCCCATAGGAATTGCCTCAGGGTATCTAGTAGCATGGTCTACTACAACAAGGATACACCTGTTGCCTGAGGAGGTAGGGGTATCAAGGGGACCAACAATTTCAATCCCTACCCTCTCAAATGGGACTCTCACAACTGGGAGAGGCACTAAGGGTGCCACATTCTTGGCTCAACCTTACCAGAAGTTTGGCAGGTATGGCAGCTCTTCCAAACCTTATCTACTTCTGCCCCCATTTTTGGCCAATAGAAGTAGAGTGAGAGCCTTTCCTTGGTCTTCTTGAAACTCAAGTGACCAGCTAAAGGAATCTCGTGGGCTAAGTGTAAGAACTGTTGTCTGTTTTCTTGAGGTACTACAAGGCGTTTGTAGTCTCCAGGTTCAGACTCAGTTGGTTCACTGTAGAAGAGGCCATCTTCCCAGTGCAACCTATACTTCCCAGGCTCTTGCCCATCAGCCTGAGCAGCTGCCTGTTGGCGGAGACCCTCCAGAGATGGACATTCTCTTTGTCCCTTACGGAAAGCTGCCCTGCTGGGCCCACCTTCTGCCAGTAAAGACTGCAGCTCAGGATGGTCTAGTCCTCAGGGTCTAGATCTCCAATAAGTTCTTGGCCTCCCACTAGCTCTTCTTCAGAGTCTAGTTCAACCATACAGGGTTGTACCTCCCTCTCAGCCTCAGCTGGAGGTGGAGTTACAGGTGTAACTGTTGGAAGCACTGGAGTGCTTGCTGCTGACTTTTTCCTAGGAGTCTTGGGTTGCCCCTTTGCTCCTGATCTGGTAGTTACTGCAGTGAGTTGCTCCAGTGGTAAAGGAGTGATCTCTGTCATCATCTCCTGAGATAACCCTCGTAGGGTTTTCTCTCTTGCAGGTTTTGTAAGCTCCTGTAACCTTTTACTAGGTGGTCTGGGGGTATGTGACACAACTCCAAGAGCTTTCAGGTCATTACCCAACAGAACCCTACCTGGCACTTCACATTGTACACTGACAGGTATTTTTACAGCCATGTCATTACACTGGATGAGAACTGGTAACTGGGGACACATCTGCACAGGCCCTCCAGCTAACTTGGTGAGGCATTTGGGTGCCTTAGCAACATCCTCTGCCTTGAAAAATGATTCATCCACCACAGTTATGCTGGCCCCAGTGTCTCTAATGGCAGGAGTCTCCTGACCATTCACCTGGACACTGTCTTTATAATACTCTTTAGTATTATCTGAGATAGAATTATACACATCTAAATTCTGTTGTTCCCACAACCCCAGAGAGACTAAAGAAACACTGGCTGAGACACCAATGGGTTCATCAGCCAGCAGTAGAAAGTTTCCACTTGCCATTGGGACTTCCTCTTCTGGAGCAAAGGCTAAGGAGGCAAGTTGGATCCCTGAAGGTTTACCCTTGCATCTGGGATCTCCTTTCACATGGTCAGTAGAGCCACAAACAAAGCATTTACCAAATGCTTTCTGGAATGGAGGCTTGTTCTGACCTCCCTCTGGTTTGGCACCAGAGGAGACACTATTCTGCTGTGGTTTCCCTGGTGGCTTACCCTTCTGGTTTTGTTTGGGGCCCTCTTTGGAATTTTCAGTATTGGAATTCTCTTTGGAGTCCTCTTTAGGCTGTTTCCCCTCATCCTTTTTCTGAGTTACCCCAGAATCCTTGTGAGTGGCCCTGTTGGCAACCCACAAGTCAGCAGCCTTAGCTAGTTTTCGGGAATCTAATTCCTTTGAATCAGCCAAGTGCTGTCTGAGCTCAGGAGAGCAGGCATCATAAATTGACTCCAACATAAAAAGATTCTTCATACCTTCATAAGTGTTCACTTTGTAACCCTTAATCCATCCCTCTAAGTTTTTCAACCTTTCACTCACCCAAGTAGCCCAAGGGGTACCATCATGCTTTTTGAGGGTTCTAAACCTCTTAAGATACTGGGAAGGGGTCTTCCCAAATCTAGCTATCAGAGCTAGTTTCACACATTCATACTCTTTCCTATACTCCTCCCCCAGCTCCATTACCACATCAGTTGCAACAGGCGGAAGCCTAGAGAACAACCAGGTGAGTAAGTAATTTCCTGTGATGTTCTGGAGCCCATGATTATATTCAAACAGAGACAACCAATCCAACACATCTAATTTAGGCTCATACATACCAACCAATTATTTAGGTATCCGGGGTCTTTTAGGACTGGAACTTCTAGAGGAGCCAGAGAGAGAAGCATTTTCGACAGATAATTTCTTCATTTCTAGCTCATGCTTGAGCTCCATTTCCCTTAGCCTTAGTTCTTGATTCATTTCCTGATGTCTCTGTTCAGCCTGAGTATTCAGCCTCTTGAACTCTAGTTCAAGTTCCATTTTCTCTAATTTAAGATATTGAGGACTAAGTGTGGGACTTGGCAAAGGCCTAGTAGGTACAGCAGGTAGAGCAGACAGAGGCCTAGGGGGGACAGTCCCAGCAGCCTTACCCTCCTCTTATGACTCTTCCTCAAGATTATCAACATTTTGATCAATATCAATTTCTATACTGTTATCTACATTTACTGTCATGGTAGGTTCCTCTGAACCATCATCCAGAGTTTGGTTAGCTAACAACCTTTCTATTAATTCCATTGTCTTGCCTTTAGTCAGGAGGTTCTTATGCTTACATAGTACTCTTAAACAATCAGCAGTCTTTGTAGCAAGGGACTCTTGACTATAAGTTTCCATAGTTGACATGTTAGAAAGATTACTTTTTTTCAGTGCTAAGCTTTGTGGTTAGTTGTACTAAGGTATCCTAAAGCACTCTAAAATGTATACTCAATACAAATCCCACCGCTGTACACCAGTGTTAGGCAGAAATATGTGCAGTTCCCTTAGGGAACACTGCAAAAGAATTAAGACTACAGGTGTTGGCAGTAAACCCACTTGGTAGCAGTCTGCACCACCCAGATTTACCTGATAGCTGTGGCTGAGCAGTCAGACTTCCCTCAAGAACAGTTAGACAGTATGCAAAGTATACACAATAGGCACCCAGATACAATAATACAAGCAAACACTGACCAGAGCTTTGGTATCAAAGTATATAATTATTTATTTAAAAACACACGGTTTGAAACACTCCAGCACTCTTGTTGTAAAATATTCTAAACACAGTTACTATTGTAATATATACACCCCTTTTTCCTTATCAGATAACTCACAGTAAAACACCACTTATTTTCATACAGAGGTGAGCGCTTAACTAGATGGCACTCCAATAAGTTTGTGAGAAAGGGAGGGAGAAAGACAGAATATGGAAAGGTACACCACTCTAAGATTCAGGAACACTGTTAGCAAGGCAGAAGAGCAAAAAGTCACTGGTGAGCCAAAGTCCAAAGGCTGGGCCCACTCTTAGAGCGAGCAGAGCACAAATGCTCACCACTTGGGCCAATCAGGACGGAGTGCGACTTGAGTTGCCTAGGCAACTCAGTCCAGGGTGCCTAAATCCCCCTCCACCCCTCCTAAGTACCCCAGACAGAGTGGCACCACTTTGGAGGGCTTCTGTGGAGAAGCCCGCCAAAAAGTGGAACAAAGGGCTCGACTTGGGTTGGAGTCACAGAAGAGAACACAAACGCCATTTTAGAACTGAGTTTTGGCAAAAAATACCAACCGGAGAATTAATATTAATTAAATGAACCGGCGGTATGTTCGAGGCTACCGTAAATAATTAAATAAAGATAGTAGCCTAAAACAATGGGAAATCCCATAGGAAAATATTTGCGGTTGAATATAGAAAGTAGTATCCACTGCCACCAGCCAAAACTCGATCAGGGGGGACGGAGACGTGCCCCCTCGACTAACAGACCCTGGGGCAATCGCAATATGATGGTTTGTACTGGTTCTGTTCAGAATTTAAGACTAGTAAAGTCAATGGTGACTTTACATGCCCTGGGAGACAGTAGTCAGTCCCAGGGTATGGAGTCTATACTGGGGGGTCACTATGACACCCCTGGGTCACTGCACTGAGGGTGCTGTGTAACACATATCACAAAAACACATGAAGCCCTATGGAGTAAAAGACCCCATAGCCCATTAAACACATCTAGATTCAAAGAAGCACACTCAAATCATGCCCAAGAGTGAGGGTAAAAGAGTCTCACTCTTGGAAGGAGAAAAAAATAAACCCCAAAAATCCAGCAAAGCTGCTGGGGGACTCACTAGGTTAGGAAATTCAGTCTAAACAGAGAATTCTCCCTAATACCCCTCCTCCTCCACAAGATCCTCCAGATCAGCAGGATACAGACGAGGAGGAGGATCCAGACACGCCATCTTCAGCCAGGGCCTTCAATGAACGTCTTTTTGGCCTGGCGGAATACCTTGCCCTCCCCCAGCCCGAGGTCGAACAGCCGGCAGAGGGGGTTCTGGCTGAAGTCCTCACGAAACGCCCCTCTGCCAACACGGGGATTCCACTGCAAACCGATGTAGTCTCCCTGGCCAAAAAGGGTTGGCTCAAGCCCTACTCGGTCCAGCCGGTCAATCGACGCCTGGACGCCAAGTACAGGCAGATGGAGGGGGATACACTCTTGCTCTCGACCCATCCTCAGCCACACTCCTTGGTGATCTCTGCGGCATCACTATACTCCAAGCCTCAGTCGTCCTCAGCCTCCTCCTCCTCTGCGGCGCTGCTAGGCAATGAGGCGAAGATCTTGGAGACGTACGGCAAGAAAATCTACTCCAACGCCTCCATGCACCTGCATCAGGTCAACGATGATGCCATGCTGGCTGCCGCCAACCAATGGTTATGGTGGGAAATTGCGGCCTTCCTCCCGGAACTCCCCACCCAATGCCAATCACGCTTCAAGGCGGGGCTAGCGGAAGCCAAGCTCGTGGCGCATTACCTCATGGAATCCACAGTGGCGCATATTGATACCTCAGGCCGTGCCATCTGCATTGCCATGGACATGAGGAGAACAGCCTTGCTCCGGGCAACGAAATTCAACCCGGATGTCCAGGAGCACATTCTAAATCTACCGTTCTAGGGGGGACCGCTTCCACTCCTCTACGGACAAAGAGCTGGACAAAAAGAACAGCTCACAAACGGCGAAGTCTTTTATCCATTCTTACAAAGACCACGCCCAAATCGTACACCCAATCTCAGCAGCGCTCGGAGAAGGGTCGTACATATGGAGGGTTCCGTGGCTTCCAGCAACGCAGATCCATGCAGCTGGACTGCTCGCCGTCTCAGAACCGGCACAAACAACAAAAGGGGGGAGAGTAAGGGCTTTTTCCAGTCCCCCTCCTCAGCCTGCGAGGGAAAGAAGGCATGACACGCCCCTTCGCGTCCACGTGTCTCCGGTGGGGGGCAGGCTTGCTCTCCATGCACAATTCTGGCGCCAGAATTTCGCGGAGCCCTGGATCCTCTCTGTAGTATCTACGGGGTACCGCCTTCCTATCCCAGCCTCTCCCCTCCACTCCCACAGGTTGGGACAGCAACTCTTTTGGCGGAGATCCGGTTGCTCGTAGAGAGCCAGGCAGTGGAGGAAGTTCCAGCCTCCCAGCGAGGCTTCGGCTTCTACTCCAGGATTTTTGCCATTCAGAAGAAGAACCAGGTGGGCCTGAGAGTTGTACTGGACCTTTCCACCCTCAACCTCTCCTTACCCCTGCAAAAATTCAAGATGTTTACGCCAGCTTTTATAACGGAGACATTGGACAGGGGAGACTGGATGTGCTCCCTGGACCTGAAGGGCGCGTACCTACACGTCCCGATTTGGCAGCCTCATCGTTCTTTCCTATGGTTCAGGATCATGGCCTACCATTTCTAATACAAAGTCCTTCCGTTTGGCCTCATCTCGGCCCCCAGGGTCTTTACCAGACTCACGAACACTGTAGCAGTCCTGCTCAGAGCGCAAGGCCTCCACATCTACCCATACCTCGACAACTGGCTCGTCAGGACTACATCTCGGGAGCGGTTCACCACACTTCCCATGCCCTTATGAACACACTGCACGACCTAGGTTTCTTGCTCAACCTGAAGAAGTCACAGCTGCACCCTACACACACTGACATTCCTGGGACACATTTGGGACATGTACTCCGAGAGGGTTTTCCTGTCGGAAGACAAGATCTCGGCCATCAAGAGGGCCACCGCCCACTTCCTCAGCACAGAGGTGACCTCAGCTGGTTGTACCAACATCTCCTGGGTCTACTAGCGGCGGTTCTGTTAGCCGTGCTGCACACAAGACTAAGGATGAGAAGGATTCAGCTGCACTTTGCGGCCTCATGGAATCAGGAGCGGGGCTCGCAATCTGAGATGATCAACATTCTTCCATCTCTCCACCCGGACCTAACTTGATGGTCCATGGACTGCAACCTACGGACGGGCAAGCCCTTTTGGCCGCCCTCTCTGCAGGCCTCCATCCCCACAGACTCCTCGCACGAGGGCTGGGGAGCTACCCTGGACGATCTCATACCACATTAATTGGTTGGAGCTGAACGCGATTTGGCTAGCGCTCAGAGCATTCCTACCACTTATCAAGGGCAAGGCTGTCCTCATCCAGACAGACATCTCGACCAGCATGTACTACGTCAACAAGCAGGGAGGCACCAGATCCCCTCCTCTGTGCAGACTGGCGATTAGCATGTGGGAATGGGGCTTGGAAAACAAAATTGACCTCTCGGCAGTCCACCTCCCGGGGGAATCCAACCTGGAGGCGGACAGGCTCAGCAGGCTAGGAGCAGACAATTACGAGTGGCAGCTAAATTACCTTGTTATTCAGGAGATCTTCAACAACTGGGGTCACCCCCAAGCGATCTCTTTGCCACCTGGCACAACAAGAAGTGTCCCCCAGTTCGCATCCTGGCAGGGTCAGGGCCCTGGCTCTCTGGGCGACGTATTTCACCTCCAGTGGACCGGCATGAAAGCCTATGCCTTTCCGCCAGACCATGGTTTTCGGAACTACTCAGCCTCTCGGAGGTGCCCCCCATACACCTTCCAACGGGCCAAGCACATCTTCTGGCGCAGCCGGGGGGCACAATCATCCACCCTGCACCAGGGAAACTAGCCCTCACAGCGTACCTGAGCAGGTAACGCTTCGGCACCTTACCCTTTCACAGGCCAATCTGGAGATTATACAGGGTGCCAGGAGCAAGGCCGCCAGGGCCCAGTACAAAAGCAAATGGACCAGATTCTGCCACTGAGCAGACTCCAAGGGTATCGACCCCTTGGCCTGCAGTTTGGACGACGTGCTCTCATTTACGGCGCACCTCACTCATTCAGGCGGACAGGTGGACACCTGTCGCACATACCTTGCAGCCATCTGGGCTTACAGGAACTCGGAGGAAGGTATCTTTTCCTCCTCCAACCCTATAGTCAAGAAACATCTGACTGGTCTTGCTAGGCTCTACCCGCCCGTCAAGAGACCGCACCCTGTGTGGGACCTTAACATAGTTTAGGGCGCCCTGGCGCACAAACCATTTGGAGTCTGTGGACATTAGGGTGGTCACCATCAAGACGGCCTTACTAGTCGTTCTTACCTCGGCTCGCAGAGTCAGCGAGATCCAGGCGCTGGTCGCATCTGAACCATATACCACCTTTCACAAAGACAAGGTAGTCATGCGGATGCACCCGGCATCTCTGCCCAAGGTTCCATCTGCATTTCACTAAAACGAAGAAATAGTCCTCCCTACGTTCTTTTCCGATCCCAAGTATGAAGCACAGAGAGTGCTGCACTGCCTGGATGTCGGGCATGCCCTAAAATTCTACTTGGACAGGACCAAGGGCTTCCGCAAGTCGGACGCTCTGTCACTTTCGGAGGCTTGAAGCCAGGCTATCAGGCCTCCAAGGCCTCCATATCCCGCTGGATGGTCTCTACCATCAAGGAAGCATACGAGGGCCAGAACAAGCTGCTCCGGGCCAACATGCATGCATGCCCACGCAGTCAGGGCCAAGACAACGGCCATCGCATTCCAGCGCCATGTCCCTTGGCAAGTCATAAGCAGGGCGGCCACTTGGGCCTCTCCCTCGGCTTTCTGCAAGCATTACTGTTTGGATGCCAGCTCTAGATCAGATGCAGCTTTTGGACAGGCTGTTCTCAGGAACCTATTTGCTTAAGGAGGGTCTCGTATCCACCCTGGGGCTACAATCAGTTGCAATCACCCATACAGTATGGAGGAAAGGGGACGGGATGTAAGAGTAATTATAAGTTACTCACCGTAGTGACTAACGTAGTCTTAGTCCATAGTCCCCTTTCCTCCATACGTCCCACCAACCACCCCCCTAATAATACTGGTGTCATTAGGCAATGTTAAATCTATTGTTGACGTGTCAATGGGGACTGAGGTGTGGCGCCGGAGGGCAGAGTCAGGGCAGCGCATGCTCCCTGGGCCGTGCACCTTTAAAGGGGAAGAAGGTTTTTTCTAGTGAAAAAGGTTCCGTCTCACATCCCTTGGAAGGG